>NC_132811.1:14201144-14534144 GCF_048594095.1 Paramormyrops kingsleyae | reverse complement strand
TGTGGACCAGCCAGCTGCTGTTGGAGAATCCGAAGCGATCATGGAGCCCCAGGAGCTGATGGCTGAGGGCGTCCACGTGCCTGTAACAGTCCTGTAGCTCTGCCCTCCCCATCTGCTCCAGAGCCTACATCAGAGGAGAGAGAGATCTGACCCAGGGCTGCCAGTGAGGCACGGATCCAGCTGGATCTACGTGCTTCTGAGGGGACATCTGAGCTAGTACATGGGATATTTACTGGCACTCCCGTGACTGGAACCCCTTCCCACCTGTTTGAGCTCCTCTGCACCGTGGACCTCCTGGAAGTCCCGGCAGAGTTGGTCCATGTGGCTTGCACAGTGCTGGCGTACCTCCTGGAAGCCAGAGCTAATGGGGCCCATGATCTCCTCCAGGATGGAGGCCAGGTATGGCTGGACATTCTCTGAGCAGAACTTCACTGCTGGCTCCTTCACAGTGGCTACAGGGGTAAAAAAGATTAATATATTCCAGTAGAAATACAAGAAGGGACAGCGTGTGGCTCAGAGGATTAGGATGCTCTGCCTGTCATCAGAAGGTTGTTGGTTTAAATCTCGGCGATTTCACTTTTGGGCCCCTGAACCAGGCCCTTAACCCCAATTGCTTAACCTCTGCCTTCTCAATAGTATGTTGCTTAGAATAAAACTGCTTGTTAAATAAGTAAATGCAAAAGTAAATTGGTTGATAGTGTGGCTTGGTACCTCTGAGCTTGCCAGCCAGGAAGGCCCGCGAGCTGATGATCTCATCCATGTGAGAGCGAATCAGCCCCTCTTGTTGCTTGGCTGCCTCCTGGCACTCGGCTTTCAGGGCCGTAAATCCCTTCTGCAGCTGATCCTGGACCAGGAGGTACGCCGCCTCCACCGTCTACCAACGAAGCACAGCGACTGGGGTGAGGGGACATGTTGCTGCGGTGTGACCCCCCCCTCCCCCACCCCCACAGTGGAAAGCCAGGCGAAGGGTAATCACAGCTTTAATTAGCACTGGATGCCACCAGTATGTACTGGGCAAGTACATGGAGAGACTTGGTGTAATTCAGGATGTAATAAAACAAAAGACAAGCGGTTTGTAAATGTGACAGTTATACCTTTATATATACAGGAAGTCTGATGTGATATTTAAAATGCACAAAGATAATGTTAGGTTATATAAAAAGTAAAATATGTAAAAAATTTGCTGATAAGAGTATGACCAGCTGAATTTAACATCAGTAGATTTAAAGTTCAGGGATATATTACCTATTTTTAGAATAATGTACAGTGTGTTTTATTTCTCTATGTTTACTTTTTTGTCCGGTGAAAGGCTCTGGTTACAGGGGGTGGGACTTACCGCAAACCAGGCTCTTCTCCGGTCTGCTTTCTTCCCCTTCAGCCGAGGTAGCAGCTCTGCCTCTAGAGAAGGGATCAGCTCTTCCATTACCAAGTTGGCCAGGACCTGCATGAGCCCACACAGGGAAGAGAGCGCCGTGAGCTGGGTGCATGTCAGGGGCCGGGTCGCTGGGTCACCGGGTCGCCGGCCTGCGGTTTTGCTGTCTGCCTGTGGCAACCTCCACATGGAAACCATCCTGAGGCCATAAAGGAAACCAGGTAGGGATTGCTGTCCACACCCCCTATGATTACGTCCCTCATATATGCAAACTCCTGTCCTCTAGGTGGCACTGTTTGTGACATCAGGCCTAGCTCTCAGACACCGGGATAACGACAAAGATTTAGGGGCCTTTGAACAGGTGATGGTGGCTTTCAGGAAGGCCACTTACTGAGTCATCACTGCCCATGAGCATGTCCCAGGACTCGTGGTGACCCTTCTCCTCCCTGTAGAAGCGGACGGCTTTCAAGAAGGCGTGGGCTTCATATGAGGTGTTCCTCGGGAAGTCTGGATGGGCAGAAGGCGGTGCGTTGTGGTGAAACTACGGCCTTCTGGCAAATGTCACCATGTTATTTCATGAAGTCATTGTTCTGGCAGGGACACACAGCTTCG
Organism: Paramormyrops kingsleyae; assembly: GCF_048594095.1. NCBI lineage: Eukaryota > Metazoa > Chordata > Actinopteri > Osteoglossiformes > Mormyridae > Paramormyrops > Paramormyrops kingsleyae. Next base: position 14,532,160 of record NC_132811.1, on the reverse strand, counting down.
TGTGAGGGGAGTGAAAATCCCCTCCTTTAAAAAAACAATGCAGTAATTTAACTATTAAAACAAATTTCTGCCTGTGAAGGGACAAGTATCTTTGGTAATTGATCTCAGAATCTTTACTGCCACACAACTAAGGCTGGTGAAAATATTAGATAATGTGGCAATATAGATTCTGATTCTGCAGTGAGAACAGCAGTGTATGTCACTGTAGAGCGCCTACAGAGTGGCTCACCAGCAGCTAAAAATAACGCCTTTCATCGCAGGAAGTGAGGCCTTCCGTTATTCACTGCTCTCCGTGCTCATTGGTGCGGAGCAGGACTGAGCCACTGTGGCTCTGGGTACGAACGACCCAGTAAAACCAGGCTCCCAAGCTCTGTTACATACCAACATGTAACGAGTCCTCAAGACCAGTTATATGCAGCTTGCCCTGTCAGGTGGATTCACAGTAACACTCCAGGGTCATGCAGTTAGGTGAACTGGATTCTCTAAATTGCCCATGATTTTGTGCTTGTCTGTGTGTGCATGTGCTCTGTGATGGAAAGGCTTCCCATACTGCCTGGGATAATCTTCTGGTTCCTTCTTGCAGCCCTATACTGTCCGTGAACATTCTTATTGAGGATGAGAGGAACCATCAAAGTACAGTATATATAATAAGAAAATTAACCACAAAAGAACTTTGGAATGACCCGAATGGTTAAAGTCATGTGACTTAACGCAGCACAGCTGCGTTGATGACTGCTGTGTCTCAGCTGCGTTAAACTCCAGGGTTCCCAGCTGTACTTGGAGGACTGAACTCACACTGATTCCATAATTAATATGTGTCCAGGTCTATAACAACATTTTTGCCATGTTCATATGATCACATGACTGACAGGAGAGATGATCAATTACAGGCTACCTTGATTTGGTAATTTGCTAAATTTAAGGCTGCACCTATTCATAAACAGTCCCACTCTACCCCATTCTGCCCCCACCCATGCATGGGTACCGTAGTTCTGGTGTCGGATGCAGTCTGTCAGGACAGAGATGAAGGCGTTCTGCAGGTCTTCACTCTGGAAGCAGAAGTAGGAGTCCCTGTGGTACGGCAGGCTCAGGAACACGGGGAACTTGCCTTGGGGGATGACCACCGGTGGGGGAGACTCCTCGCTCGCACCTGCAGTTGAAAACCCAACCCACGCCTCAGGGTGAGAGAGGGGGTTAACACGTGTAGCCAAGATTTGCCATTTCTGTAGACAGCATCATCAATACAGCTCAGTAATGTCAGACCAGCAGGAGAGCACGTGCTGAAAACAGAGGTCATGCATAAAAACCTGACATCTGAACAATAATGTCCCAGCAAGACTTATTTTCATACAGTCAATGTAGTAAAAAAAACAAATACTGTCCCTGCGGAGCAGCTCCGGCCCCTGGCCTTGTTTTCTCTTTTTCTCCATGGTCACGCACCACACAGATAAAGCGATGCGTGTTTATGTGTTGCACCAGGAAATGTAGCATTTAAACTCAGGCCTCAGATATTCACAGCCAACCTCATTAAAGGGGCATCAGAGCCAGGAGAACCATGGTCCACTTAACAACGTTGGGCAGCTTCCATCACACAGGGGCAGCTGCAAACGCGGGTCGTGGCCACAGTGAACTGTTTCACGAGAAGTTGGGCTCCTTTGCTAGGAATACTATACCTGTCCTACACCTTTATGGATCAAGTAGAGGTTAATATAGAGTGCACTGCTACAAAACCTACTAGCATGCAGTCCTGCAGTCTGCCACTAGGCGTGACCTAGAAGGCACTGTCAGCTACTGGTTACTGGTCAAATGTTCTTCCTGTGTTGCGTGGTTTCCATCTTTGGTCCAAAGACATCAAAAGAAGATGAATTGATGACCCTAAATTGCCCATAGTGCATGTCTTCTATGATGGAGAGGCATCCTGCTGCTCTGCCTTGGTTGGGTACATAAGGGGGCAGCGTCTGGCTCAGTGGGCTAACCCTGTGCCTGAGATCAAAATGTCTCCAGTTTGAGCCCAACCTCGGCAAAATAGTGACATCTGTGGGCCCTTGAGCGAGGCCCTTACCCCCCCCCCAGCTCCATGTGTGTGTGTCATGGGGCACAAGATGAGGTAGGCAAAAGGAGAATTTCCCGACGAACGATCAATGTAGTATCATTATTATAAGTTGTTCTCTTGGTAAATGTACCAAAACCTTCCCTCCTCCCCCTTGAACTAGCAACAAAGAGGATGAACTGGCGAACCAGTGACCTCCCTGTGCTCAGCACTGCATCATGTTTCAGCGCCACACTTCTACTCACTGTTGGGTTCTGGGAAGCACTTGTCTAGCAGGGCCATGTACTTCTCCTCTGAAGTCAGAACAGTGCCCCCTGCTGGCAGCAGACTGTATCGCGGCAGCAATCCTTTCATTAAAGTCTAGATGTGAAGAGACAGTGTTAAAGCATAGTCACATTGCAGCTGAGCTGGCTAGCTATAATGCTTGATGGACTTGGCAGGATGGCCCTCACCTCATAGCTGTCATGGCACTCCAGACTATAGTCACCCCGTACTACCACAAACCTCTCCTTCCACTTCCTGGTGTCATCGAAATATAGCACCTTCTCTGAATACAAGGTCTCGGTGGCCTGGGGGGGCTCCTGGTGGGAGGGGCAAACCTGTTCAATTACACAGCCACGCTGCTTCTTGGTAGAATGATTACCAGCATGTCGATCATGTCATTTTAAAGCTGTTGATTGATCAGTAGTTTAATGTTCATGGGAGTTTTACTAAGGGCAGAACAAAAAATGATTAGTTCAGAGAGGTAACCAATCAGACTGTAGAGGAGGTGGGTCCAGGCAACTAAAGCAGGCTGGATCAACCAATGAGATTTCTTGGTCCTGCCTCCTCCAGTAGCTTGGACCCACCTCCTCTACAATCCAATTGGTTATCTCTCTTTATACCATCATTTTTTGCCCTGCCCTCAGAACCCTAGTTTAGCCCAAGGCTCGCCCCTTTTTACCCTCTGTTTAAGGAGCTGTGTTTGGCCTTCCTTGTGCTGCTCCACCTCATCCTGCAGCCAGGTGAAGAAGGCCAAGGTGTACTGCCGCTTGTAGTGGGACTGGAAGCCCTGCAGCTCAGCATCCGCCTGGCCTGCAGTACCAAACACATGGAGGTTATGGTCGGGAGATGAGGGTGGGTTTGGGAGACCAATGGGGTTATCAGCCGTCGCACTATTCAAGTAGTCTTGTGTTTTTGATATCACTAGACCAGCGGTGGCCAATCTTATCCGCAAAGGGCCGGTGTGTATGCAGGTTTTTGGGGCAACCTTTAGGTCAGCTGTTCAAACCCAGGTGTGAGGACTCTTCAGCCAATCAGTCCTCTACTTGGTAATCTAATTAGGGAGCTGCAGCGAAAACCCGCATACAGAGCGGCCCTTTGCGGATAAGATTGGCCACCCCTGCACTAGACTGAATTTAGTCACACTTTAATTTTGTCTGAATTCTTGTTTATAAATATAAATATAAATACAACTGGCTACCATGAGACACTACAATTACAGCTGTGAAAATATCACACCGGTACTTTTCTCCCCACATGTTTGATTTTTCATCCCATGCTAAGTAACCATGCGCTTAGAGTTGGTCGAAACTTTCCACGGAGTCTCCGTTTACTCGTCAGATTGTTTTCTCTAGAAGTGACAGTGTTACCAAGGAAAATAGAGAGTGGAATTTCACCATACTGAGAAGTGCCCACTCCGACAGAAATTAATTTAGGTATTTTGTTGATTTGAGAGACCATGTTATAGAGCTCTCTTCGGGGCCTCAGCTGAACCCAGTTTTCTTTGTACTAAACTGTATGTAAGGCCACCACAGAAGAATAACCAGGGGTCTTTCACAACTTTTCAGAACCAGTGGGCCAGCCAGTGAGGCAGAGTTTATTTTTAGTTGTTGTTTTTCCTGTTGTGCAGCTGGATGTGTAGCCTGACGGCGTTTTCCGGCATTTTCCTTTGCACCTGGCTCTTTGAGTTGGCACAAACCTATTAAGCATTTAAACAGACTCAGTTAAAGTTAAAGTTGGGCCATTGCACTGACTCAACCCTGTGCAGTGAGGCAGTGGTCAATGAAAATAAGCATAACTGATCTGTGGACTGCTTCAATGGAGGGCGCAGAGAATGGGACAGTCATGAGAAAACTACATCCACTTCTCATTTAACAAAAGTTTTGTTCCAACAACCAGGACGTTAAGTGAAATAGTTGCTAAGTGAAAATCACGGTAGCCTAGGCGTGATCACGACTGTGCTTACAACTTTACTTCAGCCTTCCATGCACAGTATCATTGTGCTTCAAAGATCTCTCACATCTCATCTCTCTTTGCATTAATTCTGTACGAAATTTGGTTGTATACGCACACATGGGCTGGAAAATGAATTTTTAATTACCATCGTATTTGCAAATGGTCGACAACAGAGGTAGACAATAAATGAGTGTTTGTCCTTCCATAGACATCTACGGCAGTACATGACCTCTTCTTCTGCGATGTTCTTGGTAAATGCATCTCTAATATCTGCAATAAGGTAAAATAACCAAATGCTTATCATCCTGTTAATGCTATGTTGTTGAAGGAACATTCATCACCAGGCTCTGCCTCAAAGCATGACAGCTGGCCACAGCCCAAGGAGCACCCCACGGAGCCTGCAGCCTTTCTGGCTGGCCCACCATAACCCCACTGGACTTCAGACATCTAGTCTGGATAGGGCTGGATTTTCGATTGGCAGTGAGTACAGACATCTACTAACCGGTCTTGAGTCACTGACCTCCCCTTCAGTATGAACAGACAGAGGCATACTTTCCAAAGAAACAAAGAACACTGAAACAGCCCATAAGTCATGAGTTTCCACTGTGCCCAACATTAGACTTTGTTTTCATTCTAAGCTGAATGATTGTAATTCCAGCAAAGCTGGCTTGTCCTGATTGAGATGTAATTCAGTATATTAAAGTAACTTGTATAGTGATGTTTACTTATAGTGTTCATGTCGACTGAATAGGTCAAAACCTCTATAATACCACCCAGCCAGCTTTGTATTCTCCCTGTTATGGATGTCATATATCCCCACTAAAGTTTCATCAAGCCCTCCTAATCAAACCCTCTCTAGGCCCTGAACCCAGAGCTATTTTGCCACACATATCAGATCCTCTTCATTTACCTGGCAGTCATTTGTGGGTACCCTCAACATTGACCAATCCATGCGTAAGAGTCAGAGTGCAAGAGAAAAGGCTTAAAAGTGAGCTAAACCACAAGGTGGCCCAGAGGAAAGTAGGACGGAGGAGTGGCAAAGGTGTGGTTTAATGACAGCATTTGCCTCATAGGGGCACAAGGGATGCCAAAGGGAGGGGACGAGAGTGGGTGGATTGCTGAACTCAAAGTGTAATCCTACGTAGGACAGGCGCTATACATTTGTATTGTGGTTCTGAACTGCAATCATTGTACTACAATAAGCCACCCCAAAGACTATGTGAGATGCATTTTGAAAAGCAAAAAAACATTAACTACAAAAGCAGGGACTACAAGCCTAATTTATCATTTTTCACCAGAATTCAAACCAATAAATACAGTCCTATGACATGATCACTATGGAGATGTTTGCATGCGGCCAGAATCAGATTATATGATTAAGGAGATAACTAGTCCACTGTTCGTTCTAAAACCTTATTAGTTTCCATTTGTAGCCTTGTTTTTTGGAGTCTTGGTTCTCAAGGCTGCCAGTCCTCGAGGTTTGAGCCCTTGAGCATTTTTCAATACTTTGGCAATCAACCACTGTAACTAAAACACTTATGGGACACAAACATTAGGAATGTTCCCAGCTGGAAGAAGGCTGTTTGAAATGCAGAGTTGGTGTCAGGGCCCCCTATTGGCCACTGCCAATATTCTTTTTGTCAAATAGCAGTTCTAGGTTCTTGTCCTTCTGTGCCAATCCTTGATGTCCAGGAGCCATATTCTCTTATTTTCTCAGAAATGTGACAATATCCTTTTTCAAATGTGGGAGGGGGGCGGGCATCGTTGTTGGGATGTATTGTACAGTGAATGACACTGAAGTCTCAAATTCTGGTTCTCAAGTATCTGGGGGCTCCGGGCTGAGGGGGCGGGAGGGAATCGACGGCAAGCAACTTCTATGCATTATTATCATTATTAGGTAATAAAATAGATCATTCTTTGTGGCGAGGTGTACGGGTTACAGACAGAATTTGGCAATATCATACGAGTCCAGATTTTCTACATTTCTCCTAACTATAATTCAGAAGGGTCATTGAAATATATGGTTTGGCTCAGGGTTGATTCCATATCTATTTATATAGTTATACAGTGTAATATTGGCAATGTTTACAGTCTGTGGGCACTATTCTCTATTTTCCTAAACAAAGATTTATATTTCCATTATATATTTTTCTGTTTTCTCATTTAAGTATATGCACATTGCACTATGTACAATAAATGCTTTCTAGTCCCCCTGTTTTGCAAAGTCCTGTGTTTCGCACCTGAAATATTGTGAAAACCTTCCTCTTATCACTGCTGTTGTATATCCTGATTTCTGTCAATTGTTTTCTTGCTGTTTATTTAGGCAGTTGTGCTAAAGGTTTTACATTCTAGAGTCTACTTACATTGTCAGCAGCATATGGCTGTCACAGAATTACCCAGTCTGGTTGTACCATAATTTACTTTGCAGAGGTTGAAGACTTTCATAGATCCCTTCAGATTTTGGCTCGTTTTTGTAATCATAAAGATATTATACATTACATGGCTTTAACTCTCTACTAATTGCTTTGAAATGAGAAGCCAGAATGTACAGCATTAACTTTTGGCATTTTCAACCTACCACATGGCTCCGCACAGGTCAAAAGTAAAGGTTATTATTTCACATAAATACACGACTTGGCAAAGCTTACAGTCAGGATCCGACGTGCCTCACAGCTCACTTTCTTCTGGCCTGATAATAGTTTTAATTTGGGGGTAATTGCTCAGCATTTACCTCAATGTGTAATTACAGGATGTAGATGAAGCCTCAGGATTCAGCGTGAAAGCAGACTGTGTTGGAGCACAGGAAAGGTGCACAGTCGCTCAGCTGCAGATCTCTGCATCGCTGTGAACACCGCGTCGCTAAACAGCCGCCCACAAATGCAACATTATGCAGGAACAAAAAGTGATGAAACACCAAACAGTACTGGATTCATTCCTGTATATATTGACAGTTTAAATAAATATCCATTACAGGATATTAAACATTTTAGCAACAGAATCTGGATAAACCCTCTGGGAATATGCCATTCAATCAAGCCTCGAGAGAAGAACAAACAATGAATAAATTAAAGGGTAATGTTTCTGTGATCAACGTGTACAATAACAACAGTAGCACTCTAATTATAAACAGGGTCAGTTCCCAGCGGATGAACTTCCGAAAATAGCCCTCGGCTTGCAGAACACCTCTGCTGAGCTCCGTGGACATGCTGCATGATGAGTGTATGTTTTCACATACTGGCGTGTCCCAGTTGCGTGTGCGAGGTTTACCTTTGGAGTGCAAGCTGGGGTGGGGGTGGGGGACACACACATATGTTCGAAGACTAATCTCCTTGGAAATGTAGGGCTGCAGACACTGTAGAATCATCAGCTTGGAAGACACATATCAAGGGGCCCTGCTACAGATTTTGGGCTCCATGAAAGCATATTAAATTGGGCCCCATCCCAGATGTTTAACAGGGCCCCTGAACGGCAGGGACCCCTGGAATCGTCCTATCTTCCCCCTTTTACATCTCCCTGCCAGTCTGGGCTTGGGTAGCAATACGCACACACAGCGCTCACAGGAAGTCTTGGGATGCTGGCTTAATTCTTTAAAAATGTTGCTAACTTATTGGTTTCATAACAAAAATACAATGACAAGCAATGTTTAAGATAACTGCACATATCTTCCGCACGCATATTATTCATAATTTTTTGACTGACTCATTCAGTTTTGTTCTTGCCAATTTGCTAATGGCAATTGTAGGCACTGACTCCCAAAGGGATACTAAACACCAACGTTTGATGTTTTATTATTGCAGAGGTGTTACTAAGAGAAAGGTCCCAATGAGACTGATTTTTAGCTCAGGACAACTTCATCTCCTCAATCCTCTGCATTTTTTTTATTGCTACTTGAAATAAATGGTTTACTTAAAATTACAGGTTGTTTCGAATTTGATATATGTATTTTGTGAACAATACATAAAGTAATGATTTTTGTTATAAATCCAATAAATTTGCAGTATCTTTACTGAATTAAGCAAGCACCCTAAGAGTTTCTGTGAACACTGTATTTGTTCATTTTATAAGTTAATGCAAAAAACCAAGATTCTCTACTGTCCCGTTAGAAGTAGAATTTAAATGCTTTGGAGGTAATTTGCAGGGGACAATTAATGCATAGGCTGTCCTAGGCTATAGCCAAGGGCCCCAGCAAACATCAGGGGCCCGAACCCCGCCTGGGGAAAAATTTAATGGTTAAACTTATTAAATCTGGTCTGTAGATCAATCCTTTGGCACCTGTTTTTCATTATCTCCCGTTTATCTTCGACTTCCTAGCCATGTTAGCCTAGGGCCCCCAGAGAAGTTAACCTGCCCCAGGAAATATACAAATATATAAATCAGTGTTTCAACAATGCTTGCAAGTCACTTCAGCCTTTGTTGAGCAGCTAGAGCAACCTTTAAAAACAGGCCTATCCCACTGATATTAACTGTCCTTCTATTTTAATAACAAGTGGTGCTTAATTTCTCTAGGTTGAATGTACCTTGCAGTTTCAAAGGACACCTAGAAAGTTAATTGTAAACAATCAACTGACAAAAAATTTGGTGTCAGTAGCATTATGGGTAAACACCTTCTATTTCACTTTACGTTTTCTGCCCTGTGAATATCTAGAAAGCAATTAATTCCAGGACCCTTTTCTATACTGCACATAGCTGAACAAAAGAATGAAAATATGCATTACTTAGTTCTGTTATTCTAAATCCTTATTTTGTTGGCCATTCTTTTTTTTTTGCACAAGCTTTAAATTAATAACAGATTTTTTTCCCTCTGGTGGTTGAAGAGAAAACTATCCAATGGCTGTGTGCATGTAAAATGTGGCAAATGTGTTCCAAATCTCAGTAAGTGTGCAAAATCCCCATCACACATGGTTTTAATGCACTGGCTCTGTATGTCTCACTCGAAGTTGCTGTCCTTAAATTGCTTGCTTATTCAGTGAAACCAGGAAAACATACCTTGTTTGCAACACCTCCTTCCGGGAAAAAAATGCCACTGATCTAGACCGAATTGCTCTACAGGTCAGTCCGGATTACACTGATAGAACCAGGTGCATTTTTGAGTGCAAACCGGATGGTTAATTTGTGAAGCTGAGGCTACCAAACGACTGCTCCTATCTTATTGTGTATGAGCAGTTCACAGGATTTATTTCACATTTGTGGAGTTTCACTCTGTGGCCTATTTCCTGACACGATTTAAGACTTTCACGGCGACCTCAGGAATTGCCTGACCTGATTATGGTTAGTTTATGGCCTTGTGTGAATTCTTCTAAAAACACAGTTAAAGGCCATTCAATTGCTACTTTCTCTAAAAGCATTGGAAAGTCACATCAATAAATATCCATAATAATAAAATAATATAGTTGTATAACAGGATATGATAAAGAGAATGAAAGGGGAAGTAAGAAGTAGCTTCAGGTAATTAAAGCTATTGGTTCCAGTCCCACTGCTGTAACGGAGCAGGTTATTAACCTAAACTGAAGCTAAAAGTGGGTATGTCTGTGGATTAACATAGACTACCAATTAGTGGCAAAATTAATCATGGTACAACAGCAAATACATACCTTTCAATTGTACAATTTATTTCCAAGCTTTTTGAAACAGTACATATTGGAAGTGATTCAATAAAAAAAACAAATCAAATTACTTCAACAGTTACAAAAGATTTTCTGAATCCTTAGACTAACAGCTATTTGTTATCAAATGACACGAGTCACATGCTTCTGATTAGCTTCAGTCCAGTTCTTCTGTTCCCATTTTGTATCTAATAGGAGAAAATCATGAGCTTAACCTTTCCTGACAGGTGTTTTTCAGTCTCCCACACACCTAGACGTGACAGCTTTCAAACAGATTATGGTCAGAATAGGGTCCAGTTCTGGCCAGCTAAGCAGACTGTGAAAGTTTTTTTTTTGCTCTGTCTGGAAAATAAACACAGGTCCTGAAATCTGAGGGGAATATTACCTACTTCCAACAGCCCCTGATTGGAAATCCGTGTAGCTCAGCCTGAGCTACCTCAGTCTACCTCAAAATGTCCCTCAGAGACGAAAGCCAAAATGCTGTGAACTTCTCAGCAGACAGGCAAGAAGCTCTCATTCCTGTTTCTTACATAATAAACCGCACAGTAATTTATGTATTAATTGTACTCATGTTCCCTAAATGTTCAAATATCAACAGCTTTGGGGTGAAATGCTGTGTGGAAATCAGCAGAGCATGTTTACACCACGACATGCACTGCCACTGATCACTACATGCACTGCCACTGATCACTACATGCACTGCCACTGATCACTACATGCACTGCCACTGATCACGACATGCACTGCCACTGATCACGACATGCACTGCCACTGATCACGACATGCACTGCCACTGATCGCTACATGCACTGCCACTGATCACTACATGCACTGCCACTGATCACTACATGCACTGCCACTGATGCATCATATCAGTTTTTTGTTACACACGTTACACACATTGCCAATGGGCTACATCTATGTTACCAATATCGATCATATCTAGTGTCTTTTTAGCTGTCATTTTCATAAATGTAGCTATGCTAGGATTAATAATAATTGATACTTTATTGATCCCTGTGGGGAAATTGTTTTTTTATGCCTCCCTCAACTTGCTCTTTGTAGAGTAAGTTGTTTGTGAAAGGCAGCCACCTATTGGGGTGCCCAGGAAGCTGGGGGTTAAGGGTCTTGCTCAAGGAGCCACAGACATGCTGAGGCTGGGTTTGAACCGGCAACCTTGTGATCACAGGTACACAGGCTTAGCCCACTGAGCCACACGCTGCCCCAGTCAACTCAGCTCCTGCTCACAGGCAGTAAGGCTGATCAGGTTATTAATATGACCACTTTGCAGTTTTTACACATTTCTATTTTTTCCCCTTACTTTATTATTTTAATTTATCTTTCATTTATCCTTCCCCTTACGTTTTACATCTATAGGAAGCTCTCAGGGAAACTCATTACATTTCCTGCATCTACTGCTGTAGGCTGTACTGTTGCGCATTTGATAAATTTAATTTGATTAGGATCCTGGATATGATATGTACTTTTAATATGGTAATTCGTATACAGTTTCGCCGGACCACATTCAGTGTCCTTTGGAGAGAGGAATGTTATTTTGAAATCGACTGACGTCTTCACTTAGGGGATCCAGAGGGCCACTAGGAGAAGGTTACACAAAGTACAGCATCACTGTGGAACGCTGCATAGGCATCTCCAGAATGTGATCAACAACAAAAAAATGACAAAATGGGAATTCATTCTTTAAGCCAGTGCTTCTCAGCTCAGTCCATGGGGACCCCCAGACAGGCCATATCTTTGCTCCTTCCCAGTATACCTGAACCAAACAATCAAGAATGACCAGTTAAGAACACGTGGTACAGGTTTGTTGGGAGCTGGAGTGGAACAAAAATGCAGACTGTCTGGGGATCCTTGAGGAAGCAGATTTGACAAACCAGACATTCAAAAACCAAAAAGGTGAAGAAATTATGTATTATTTCAGCTTCTAGCAACAATGCAACGCTGATACCTCAGTGACATCATTTTCAACAGATACAGTAAAAACAAACCGAATATCATTGAAATCTTTTTTCATGTATACTAGCCTGTCTTAAAGAACTGCTAACGATGTGAATAAAGCCACATTTTTATCCATGTAGTTAAACTGTTAATCCAGTGGTTTGCCTGTTTATCTGATTATGCTGAGGTCCAAGACATGATGACATTCTGTTGGACGGCCTATCTGTTACACCCATACCGTGATAGGCTCATGGGGAATCAGTCCTGTTCACCGTGCCAAATATGCATCCAACAAGAATCTCAGCTCTCAGCACAAGGGAATTCTTAGGTCCGATTGCCTTTTCACTTAAAAGTGGTTTCTTGCCAGTAATTTTATCCCTGCATGAGGACTATCATTGTATGTTTACAGTTACCAAAACTCAAAATAATTAGCTCGGAAGGAATTTTCTCTTTTCAAAGACTAAACCTTCAGCTTTTTTTCCAGGAAGTGGACTTTGTTCTATAAGGTTTTCATTCTTAATCTCTTTGGAACCTTTTTTGTCCTGAATATAAGCAATAGCAGTGGCAATCCCTAAGATAAACAGGTTAAATATGCAAGTGGTTTCATACTTAACTGCAACAGAGAGTAAATACAGCTGTTAATATGTGTTGTTCTGTATATTTGGTTCATATTAAGAACACAGTGAAGGTTGCTAACGAACTGTAAGGCTGCAGTGAGAATCACTGTGACAACTATGACATGTGATAATCTGACTGTTAAAAAGCTTGTGCCACAGTGTAATAGCTTGTGTACATCACAGAGCACAGTGTAAATGCCCAGGGCTCCTATTAACTGTGTAACTCAGGCCCGCCAAGGGTGCTGTGCCAGTTTGCTGGGGTGCTGGCTAAATCTTGCTGGAGAATTGGCTTTTTGGGGGGTTGCCATACTGGGGCTTCTGAAATTTCCAAATATTCCCTAGTGCTGAGGATTTCTTTCAAATTGGTTGATTTCAGGCCATTCTTTCAGCCAATTAAATGACCGAAGACAAAAAATACATAATTCTAAAGCATTATTTTTTTTATTACAAGTCAGCAAAGCATTTACTAGTTGCATGTCGTAATTGTATGCTATTGTTGTTTGCAAACTTGCATTTGATTGTGGATGCATGAGAAAACTTGCATGAGTGTGGGACAGTGATATCCAAATGCATGAGACTCCTGCAAAATGTGAGACTTGGCAGGTCTGCTAACTCTGGTCTGTGTAACAAACCAGTCTATTTAAGTATAACTAAACAAAAAAAAAACAATCCAAGACCAACTGAAGGTTCCAGTAAAATATGAATGCTTCACAATAAAAGCAGCTTCACCCAAAATCTTCTGCGAAGCCCTTGTCAAGAAGAAAAAAAATGTTTCCATGGAAGTGAGGTACAGGATTGTCCCCGAAACAAAGTGCCAGGAAAATGTGATTGTTTGAAGAATTTGCTCTAAGAGACGTTAGCGAGGCCAGCAATTTGCATTGTGGCTTTTTGGGCCTAAACAGTCACGCGCAGCTGCTAATCCAGGTAATTCTGTATGCTGATGGAAGCCCCTTCCAAAAGCGAGTCGCGTATTTGTTTGCCTTAGCTGTTGACTGCATGTAGCATTTACGTATGTTTTAAAATGCACACTCGTCACAAACTTTTTTTTTTTAAATGGTGGTTCACTATTTGTCATTGTTATCTTGGATTGCTTTAGTAGCCTATCTAAACCATAGCGATTGACAAAATTATCACAATACCCACATTACAGCCTCCCCCAAGCCCTTACATACTGTAGATGTAAATAGACGAAGATAACGGCCCCTAAAGAGAAGCCTTGGCCAAATACCCCTTCTTACGTAACCAATAAAATACATGACATCATGCAACAGGGGAAACATCCACTATGCCGTTTTAATTAAGAGCACATTTATTAGCTAGCGGGCCACGATGCACGTGCAGTTTGTAGCGAACGTCTGCAATGCGTTAAAACCTGATCGAGCCGTTTTCCAACGTTCCAGTGTGAATCTGAGTAAATGTAATACTTTTAATAGAAGGATTCTGGATGACTCTTTAAATTTTCCATTTGGCTTTAGACACATTTAAAGCAAACCCCAAGCGGACTCAGGCATGCTATCTGCCAACTCTAACAATAACAGGTTGTTCCTTATAACTTTCTTTTTCCTCTGGATACGCCCTCACGAGTAGGTGTCATCTGTGGCTTTAGATGCTCATTTAGACCTACGTTTTGGAATTTCACAAGGAGTGCTCAGTATACTCAGTGTATACTTTAGATGGCACAGTTTAAATATGTCATACCCCAGTGGAGCTAAACAGACTAGCCCAGGAAGCCTGCGACGCCGAAATCACAAGGCACCAATTCAGCGGACCATGGCGGAAATCCTTCATTTTTAGCTCCACTCCTGAACGTGTCACTCATCTGACGTCGGGTTTTGCTCCCCAAACAAAGTGAGATGTGTGTGCAATACTCCGTGGGCGTGACGTGCCTTTTTAAAAATGAATTACTCATGCACACTTCCCTGGGAGTTACACATTCCCACCTCACAGACAATCCCAGCTGGCAATGCATGCATGTTCATTACCGAGTCACTGTCAAACTCTGACTAACCTTCATTGTATCTCTGAGGTGGTGCAGAAACACCAAGAACAGGTGTTACTAAATAAAAGGCAATTAAGCCTAATTACAGCTTGGCGTGGCGATAATTGAACAGCAATTGAAGAATATCTATAATCCTAGAATCCAAGAATTACATTTTTATCTTACAATTGCATGTCGTGTATATTTACATTTCTCTAAAAATGAATTATTCCAGAACTACAATATGTCTTTTTTAATGTTGCACACTTCCATTGCGAATCCCCTTATTTTTCATAAGCACCATAATGAATTATTAAAAGATTGTTTGTTTTAAATGATACTATATGCATTTCTGAATGAACCTGATCTGTATTTTAACGACTACGATGAGATCATGCCATTAAAATTACATGGCTTACATCTGAAGGACTCCATACTGAGGCGATGATATCGTTCCATTTTCTGTAACTAATTAAAATGAAATAACTTCGGCTTAGAGCAAACCTGCTCGAGGTTGTGAAGAGTTTTAAAGGACGGTGTAATCATTTTCGGTCTCCTTATAGATTCACCTCCATTTGTATTATCCCGCACCCCATTTCTGTTTCGCCCTGACTCGTATTGCATCCGAACTTAACTAAATGTGAGGCATCCGATACGCGCATGATTTTGGACGTGTTAATAACTTCACGGAAAATCTGCCATAGCCTATAGTTAGACTATAAAAAGTTGAGCATTAAAAGAGTTAATGGGGTTTTGTTTGGTGAAATATTTTATTGAGAAATAATACTGAAATACCAGTTCAGCAATGCGAAGTGATGGGTCTTTCAGTTCCATATATAGCAGAAATGAAACCTTGGCATTCATTTCAGGACGGATTACAGACTGACATTGCAATAATTCAAAAGAAAACGGCACATTCTATATTCGTTAAAAGCGGTTCTGTGGACTAATTCTGATTCAAGATTAACAAAACGAAAAAGTTTGCAAGAACCTGATTATATTTTTTAACTACCGATAACAAAAACAATATAAACGATTTTGCAAATAATACAGCTATACCATCCAATTAATTGTTTCAGTAACTGAATTGCTTGTGTTAATCAAGAACGACACAGTAGCGTGTCTTGTGAACGTTTACTTATTATTCACAGTACGAAAAGAGAATTACCTCGGATATAGTTGGTTTTATTTTCATCCAGGAGACTGGAGGAGGATACTCCCATAGTGCAAAGTCGGTTCGGGGGAAACACTCTTACTTGCTGGTTTTCTCGTATCAAGTGTTTCTTTTGGTGAGGGCGTCTCACTGAAATCCTCCGACCCACCGCCTGTCACTAAATGATGGGGAGGAGGTGGGGTGCGGCAGTCCCGGGTGAGACGGATGAAGCGCTTGTTTGCGCACTTTCATTCCCAACCGCCGATCGTCAGCCCATCGATGTCTACACATGCTTCGTGAAAATATCTTATAGTCCTGATAAAATCTTCTGGTATTTGATGGACTAGATACACTAAAACAGCAGCATAACTTCCGAACTACCCGTGAAGAACAGCCTACTGTGCCTTGTGGCAAAACTGGAATAAAACTAAAATTTTATTACACTTTTGGAAAGGTTGGGAATTATGGTTAATGACGTGCAATTTTCCAAAGAAGGCATCTTACAAAAATTTAAGGCCACATTAGACGTATACTTATTATACCACCATGTTTGTTAAATCCTGGATTTCTTTATTATTATTTTTATTATAAAAATTTTATAATGATATTAAATTTTTATTATTACTTTTACCTATGATAAATTTATGAAATAATTTCTTAAATTGTTTTACTAGTCATTATTTTTTAATAAAAAAACTAATTTATATTATTTTAAAAAAGTAGTCTATATGTTTGCATGAAAATCTAGACAAACTACAAGAAAACCGCCCGCATTTCACTTGGGTCGTTTAAAAACAAAACGGTCTTGTTGAAAGCGCTGGCTTGCGGAGGGTAATGAATATGCATCTCCCCGCGTTTCCCGAACTCCATTGCGTAGCCGCCGATCGCCATATTGAGCCCTGAGAGAGGTGCGCTGCAGCGTGTCGGCGCCGCTCAAAATGTAAGTACGCGGCCCCCATCTGCTTTTTATCGCCGTTTTTGGGTCTAAGTTCGGTGCATGGCTCACCAAACGGGTCTCCATTTCTATTAGTGGGTGATTGTTTCTTTTTAGCTGCGTTCAGACGGCGACTGCGCTTTTATTTATGGAGCCGCGATATACCCTTGTACGTTCGTCCACCATCGCTATATAAATTATTGTTTTTCTTTTCAATAGATGACAGCACAGAATTTAAACTAAGGTTAGTTGGATCTGTGTTCCCTCGTTTGGTGAAAGAAATCGCATTGTCGGATGGGAAATTGACGTTTGAAAGAGAAAGCTTGAATACATTATTTTTTTCCTTTCTCTTTTTTTTTTTTTTTTTGCAACGCTATGCCTTGTACAGATGTATCGCCGATCCCAGGCACACAAAGACGACGGGAATACGAAGGCAAAGTGTTCAGATAGCAAAAGATTCGCACATAAGCATCGTTATAACAGGATTTCCATATTTGCATTTGCGAAAAACATATGTTAGGGGTGGACGGTGCTGGCATGTTTATGTAGGAGTATGGGCGCCTGGCGCTGAGCAGCAGTTGAAATGACAATGATATAGCAATAACGTGTTTTTGTTTATGTCCAGAAACGGGTGGACACAGTATGTCCCGGCAAGCAGAAGCGCGTTTATAATTACAGATATTTGAAAGTTTTTTCACCGCCGTCAACCCGCGGATTCCCGTCTGCTACAGTTTTGATTCTTGAAATACTTATATAATTTGCAAAGAATGTTTCTCACGTAAACACACGTGACCTCTTTGCAGTTCGAAAGCATGACCCAGACCGTGCAAGCGAACGGGGTGCAGCCCCTGAGTAAGACGTGGGAACTCAGCCTCTACGAGCTGCAGAGGACCCCGCAGGTAAGACCCCCAACGTCAAGACGGCTTCCGAAATGCATGTCTACTGTGCGTGAGCATAACACAAAAGCATGCTCTTAAAATTAAGGGAAGGGAAGTTTGTTGCGTGGAATTTCGCTTCAGTCAATGCCGAGTTGAATAGGCTTGTAAACTTTTAATATATTGTTGATCAGATTGTACCTCCTAAGCAATTAGTGCAGCGTTATGGATTGGTCGTTAGCATAACGTTAAGGACTGATCCTGAATAGGGTGTGTGATATGGTGGGTGCAGACAGGGGTGTCATTCGATGACCTGTGGCACCCCCTTTGGTAGGAGGCCATCACAGATGGATTGGAGATCGCTGTGTCGCCCCGCAGCCTGCACAGCGAGCTCATGTGCCCCATCTGCCTGGACATGCTGAAGAACACCATGACCACTAAGGAGTGTCTACACCGCTTCTGCGCTGACTGCATCATCACTGCACTGCGGTCCGGGTGAGCAGGAGTTCCCAGCTCTCTTGTCTCCCCATGCTTGTGTCTGGCTGTCTATCACTCTATTTCTCTGCCTGGCTGTCTGTCTCTCTGCCCGGCTGTCTGTCTGTCTCTCTCTCTCTCTGCCCGGCTGTCTGTCTGCCTCTCTCTCTCTGCCCGGCTGTCTGTCTGCCTCTCTCTCTCTGCCTGGCTGTCTGTCTCTCTGCCCGGCTGTCTGTCTGCCTCTCTCTCTGTCTCTCTGCCCCGCTGTCTGTCTGTCTGTCTGCCTCTCTCTCTGTCTCTCTGCCCCGCTGTCTGTCTGTCTGTCTGTCTGTCTGCCTCTCTCTCTCTGCCCGGCTGTCTGTCTGTCTCTCTCTCTCTCTGCCCGGCTGTCTGTCTGTCTCTCTCTCTCTCTGCCCGGCTGTCTGTCTGCCTCTCTCTCTCTGCCCGGCTGTCTGTCTGTCCCTCTCTCTCTCTGCCCGGCTGTCTGTCTGTCTCTCTCTCTCTCTGCCCGGCTGTCTGTCTCTCTGCCCTGCTGTCTGTCTGTCTTTCTCTCTCTCTCTGTGCCCGGTTCTCTGTCTCCGTCTCCATCATTCCCCCCCCCATTTTGTGTTGTTTGTTCATTTTAAAATTTCCTCTGAATTTTACAATCCACCAATCTTCCATAACCACTTACCTAGTACAACCTGGAGCCTCTGCCTGGAGGCGCAGGGCAGGAGTCGGGAACCACCTGGATCAGATGTCATTCTGTGACGGGCCTCACACACTGAGCAATTTAGAAGCACCTGGCGGAAGCCTGTTTGAATACAGGGAGTTAATGCAGATTCCCAAAACAACCAGAATAACCTACGTGTCCCATCACCCTCCTCTCTTTTCGTTCTCTTTTATCTGTTTTGTATGTTGAATAGGACTTGCCCCCCTGCATTTTAATAGTGGAGTTCTTGAGACTGGCCTGAAACACTAGAAGATCCCTGCTCACAAACTAGGTCTGCTTTAGAACCTTCTAGAAAGCCCTCAAATACAGTGTTTATTGGCGCATTAACGTTATTTTTGTCCCCAAGTTTATATTTGAAAAGTTGTGATTTCCTCTGGGAATTAAGATTTGCTACATGTTTTGGTTCTTTTTAGCATAGTTTCCTTGCTTTTAGTGTTGACTTGGCGATTTACAGTATAGGTGAACTGCACCTGCATTGTTACTGTAATATGAGGGGCTTAACAGCGCTAAGCGGGTAGCGTAGCTTGCAGCTGTTTGTTACGTTTAGTGCCGCTTCTGGGCTCTAATTGTGTCGGCGTGGGTTTTGTTTCCAAGATGCTGGTCAGGTGGATCGGTGACTGTCCAGTCAGTATGTTGTTGCTCTGCGGCTTCACCTCTATCTCTGGGTGTTCCCTGACTTAGGAAATGTTAGATCACTTCATCCTTCACGGGGAAAGAGGTTACTGATGGATTGTTCGGATTGTGGACCATCGTGTTAAACTGTACCTCCTAGATCTTGCATGGGATTGTCTGCTCATTCAAGCTGCTGTTTACACTATGCAGCCTAGCTACGGACTCTTAGCATTTCCTATTTAATTATGACATGTTCATTTAGGTTTCATCTTGTGTGGGTTAATGTCCGATAAATCTGAAGAAGTTCTGTGACAGGATTACATGGCTCTGCTCACACGTTTTAAGGACAGGAAGTTACTTCTCAGCAAAGGATAGATGGGCATCGCTTTTTGAGAAGCTCTGTTTTCAGCAGATTACTGTTTAGGCACTTGGGCTGCATGTGTGGATTTGAGGTGCCCTGCTTTGGATTTGGCTAGGAGAGAAACACTGTCTCTCGCCGACCTGAGCCGACGCTCTCTGCCTTTCCAGGAACAAGGAGTGTCCGACCTGCAGGAAGAAACTGGTGTCGAAGCGCTCCCTGCGGCCCGATCCCAACTTCGACGCCTTAATCAGCAAGATTTACCCGAGCAGAGATGAGTACGAAGCGCATCAGGAGAGGGTCCTGGCCCGCATCAGCAAGCACAACAACCAGCAAGCCCTCAGCCACAGCATCGAGGAGGGCCTCAAGATCCAGGCCATGCAAAGGTGGGGACCCTCACTCTGGACTGGGCTGCTTGCAGTTACTGTCTCATTAATTTGTTTATTTTGTTTATTCCCAAATTGATTTATAAGGAAAATCCATACTTAACTGTAATTGGGCTCAGTCTGCTAAAATCAACATATTTTGTACTTTGTTTAAATGAGTCGCTGTCAGTTTTGTGCAGGGCTGATGCTAGGGTAGTTTGTGGCTCAGCGGGTTAATACTCTGCCTTTGAACAACCCCCCCCCTAAAAAAAAAAAAAAAATTACCTGACCCTGCCCTCGGACCCCAAGCCTTGCTTTAAACTGCGTGTGTGTGTTTGTGTGTGTTTTAAATGGAGAGACAGCTAGCTAGGATATGGAGAATGCAGCATTCTAATGTACTGGTACGAATGACGACAGACGGATAATGTCATTTAGAATTTGGTCCTTAAGGGGCAGGGTTGCCACCTTTAATCTGTAGAACAGGATGCCTCCCCACCATGTTTCTGATGCTGTGACGAAACAATCTGCTGGCTGAAGATCGAACTGTCAGTCAATCTGTTAATCTAATCTAGTCCAATCTAATCTATTTTTTAAACCCTGTGATGACATCACTTCCCATGAAGAACAGATTTGACAGAACTGAAGGGACCCCCTAAGCGTGGCAGAGGTGTTATGACGGACTTTACTGATGTACTTGCCACTCCCACGCAGGCTGCAGAGGGGGAAGAAGCACCAGATAGAGAACGGAAGCGGGGCGGAGGACAACGGCGACAGCTCCCACTGCAGCAATGCATCGGTGCACAGCAACCAGGAGGCGGGCCCCAGCATTAAGCGCGCCAAGACCTCGGACGACTCGGGGTTGGATATGGACAACGCCGCGGAGAACGGTGCTGGGGACGCAGCCCTGGAGGGAGCCAGTGAGATCGAGCTGGTCTTCCGGCCTCACCCGACGCTGATGGACAAGGACGACGCGGCGCAGACGAGGTGAGCGGCCCATTACCCACAATGCCATCCTGTTCAGTCTCCTCTTCTTCCTCCCTTGAATTTCTGGCACTTTTCCGTCCATTCAGAAATTTTGTGGCTAAGGGGTTTTAATATTCTGGACACCTTAGTCTGTTTGGTCTTTGAGTGTGCAGCATCACTCATCAGTAACCTGCTTCAGTGTCGAATTCGTGCCCAGGTACATCAAGACCTCGGGAAATGCCACGGTTGACCACCTGTCCAAGTACCTGGCCGTGCGGCTGGCTCTGGAGGAGCTCCGCAAGAACGGGGACGCCAGCCCCATCAACGTGGAGGCGGCCAGTGAGAAGCAGTACACCATCTACATCCCGACCACCAACAGCCAGTTCACGGTACGCTCACCGAAGCGGCCCTGTGACACGACTCGGTGGGTTAAGATGCCGTATCTGTGATCTGAAAAGCGCTGGTTGGAGTCTCACGGCTGGTAGAGTGCTTTTACCGTTGGGCCCTTGAACGAGACCCTAATCCAGGGACTGACTGACCCTACTTACTCAGTTGTGTGTTGGTTTTGATGAAAGTCTTCGCAATAAATAAAATACAAATTTTAAAATAACCCCTTTAATGAAATCAGTTAACTTACATGAAATTTTTGCACCTGTCATAACGTTGGGTTGAGCACCAGGGGGCTTGAGGTCTCCACCCATTCTAGGGAGCTCAGGCGGTTGTATTGGCTGGTTTTGATTATTCGGGGGGGTTACAACCACCCATAATTACCGCACATGCCTGTCATATGGAGATGAATCCAGGTCAGTAGCTTCATGTTGGACAAACGGAGCCCAGATTGTGCTCAGTCCTATTCTGATCCAGCTTGTCGTTCCACTGCAGGTTCTGAATGGATCCTTTTCCCTGGAGCTCGTCAGCGAGAAGTACTGGAAGGTCAACAAGCCGATGGAGCTCTACTTTGCCCCCACCAAAGAACACAAATAGTCTTTTTTTCTGTGGGAAGGGCCAGACAGACTGACAGCTGTCCCCCTCGCTCTCTCTCTCCGTCCCCTTCGGATCTGTTCATTTCAGAAGCAGCTGTTTCTGACTAACTGTGGCTGTCCCTTTGTTTTTGTATGTACCAGTGTTGAATATTTCTGTAGGAAGATGATTTCATGTTCAAATAATGCACTTTTTTTTTAGTTAGAAAATATTTTCCTTCATACAGTAGCTGCTATTCTCACAGGATCAAACTCTCCCACCAGCCTTTTCTCGCTCTTTCTCTCCACCCCCCCCCCCCCCAAACCTTTATCTGTGTCTTCATGATGTCTGTTTCTACAGCATATGGGTAGTAGGTACTGAAGGAAGCAGGTTTGGTTTTGGTTGTTTGTTGTGCAATTGTGTGATTTTTAAAAATGTACAAAGGGATAAATCGTTCAGAGATTTGATTTGGACGGCATGGCGGGTGGCTTTTCCTGTGGCTTCACCGTGAAAGGAATTGCCATAGTTTTTTTTTTTTTTTGAAGATACACCTGATCTTCACTGTGTAATATGTGCTTATTTTTCATATTAACTGACTTACTTCATAACATGAATTTTTGTAAAGTTAAAAAAAAAGGGTAAAAACCTGCTGTTCCACAGGTGTTTCTTGTTGGTCATCCTTGAAAAACACTGAGACTGATTTGAAAGGGTGAATTTCAGAAAAAAAAAACACCATACAGGTATACATACCTATTAATTACAGCATGTTTGATTCTGCGTTTTGAGGTTTTGGATAAAAAGAGGTTGTTGTTCATGTTTGGGGGGTGGGGGAAATGTACACAACAATAGCTACTGGAAAAACATTAAAAACATGTACAACCGACAGTCTTTTTTCCTTAGATTCCTCCACCTCTTACCTGTTTACCCTGGTCGGGGGGGGAGGGGGGTTAGAGGAATGGTGCCTTAAAGGCATTTGCCACATTTCTAGTGCTACATCTCACTCTGTCTGCATGAGTATGTCCACTAAGACAGGTGTGACGAACCTTATCCATGGAGAGTCGGTGTGGGTTTCTGGGATGGCCTCCCAATCGACCAATGAAAAAACAGAAGGTTCTCAACGCCAGTCCTGGGGACCCACTGCGATTGGCTGATTGAGAGATCATCCCAAAAAGCCAGAGGCTCTCCACGCATCAGGTTCCCCACCCCTGCACTAACACCACGCAATAGGGCTGCCCTCTGAAACGCAACGATCCCAATATTCGGTCGAAGACCTACGAGTTGACTTTAATTAGTCAGTGTGCATTACAATATATTTCAATGAGGAATTATAAATAAGGAGAATCATAAATATATTATTCTAGCAGGGTGCTTTAAAAAAAAAAATCTGGGTAGTGATGTGCGGGCTTACCCATAACCAGATGGGTGTGGGCCGATCAGGTCAGTGACAAAGCAGCGTTTTAATGAAATTATAAATAACTTACAGAAACATTGCATACAACCGGCTTTGCCTTACAGCATGGGCGGGGAACCTGATCCATGGAGGGCCAATGTGGGTGCGGGTTTTTGGGATGAGCTCTCAATCAGCCAATCACAGTGGGTCTCCAGGATTGGAGTTGAGAACCACTGTTTTATTATTGCCTGACGGAGAGGTCATCCCAAAAACCCGCACCCACAATGGCCCTCCATGGAACAGGTTCCCCAGCCCTGCCTTACAGGTTCCCTGAAATGCGTGCAATAGGCGAGGCTGAGATTTTTAGTCCACCTACAGGAGACCAGGTGCATTCAAGTTCAATTCAGCTGGGTGCAAGTTAATTAAAGACTTAATGAAAAAAAGGTGCATATACTCTCATCGATTTATTGAAGGCATGGCAAATGACGGACGCTTTTGGGCACTATGCCATACTCGGTGTCCTACCACGCGGAAGATAGCGTAGTGCTGAAACGTGTCTGAAAGAACCAAATAGTCTACAAGAATTAATCCTTTATTTTGGACACTGTTGAAGCATTAGAGGAGAGAATGGGTTGTCAAAATCTGTTATATCTCATTTACCTCTTATCCATCCCCTGTTAATTGAACAGCAAGCTGGCAGAGTACTCAGCCCCAGAATCAGGTAGGATGGCACTGGCTTTATTTATATGAATGTGTGTGCTTGACCACTAAAGATGGATATGCTGTGCTGTGCACACCATGTATAGAAAGAAACAGACCTAAAATAGCAGTAACTGAACACGCTAAAATAACTAATTTCAAAATAATTAGCTGGCGGTTGAGTGTTGCCCTGTGGTATTGTGCGACCAAACTGAGTGCTTGTGGCGGGCAAAGCGGTGCACGTATTTCAACAAAAAAAAAATAGGCTGTAAGAGTTCGACTTAAACAGAAGCTGCGCTGAGAGTTGCAGTGTGTGCAGTGTGCAGTTGAAATCAATGCCAATGGATTTTCTAATTTTCACATACTCTATATAGGGAAAAAGAAGAAAAAAAAAGGCTGAAATGCCTGATCTTCACCTTGAAGGACGTAGCTGACCGGCTTTTGAGAGCTGCTTTCTGTTTATGAAATAGAACAGATTAACGGTGACGTATTCATTTTAAATACTGCACAAGAACGATCCAATCGGTCTTTCTAGTGCAGGTTAAGGAAGGCCGATGTCGGCAGGTACAGCTGGACAGGCAGGGGACGGACAGCCACTCACACAAATTCACCCGAACCATGATTCTGAGGTGAGAGGAAACCCACAAGCGCACAGTCTGGAGGTGTGAGGCCACAGTTACAACCACAAAACCACCAAGACGCCCCTATTATAGGGAAAAGGCGTCGTGATACGAATGCAACAACAGTATGCTTCACAGCTTCACTTATAAAGTAAATATCACCATGTATTTCACATCCATGTTTAATGTATCTTTCTGAAATTACCATAAAACCAAGCAATATAGCAGTACCCCATCCAGTCTCCATAGCATTAAAATAAGTTGGGTTCTTCACAGCTCACTCCTAAGAGGAAGGGCTCAAGCTGACCCTTGGGTCTCAGCGTTGGGAGACCCAGTAAAGGTGGGGGGCCACCAGCTTCCAAAAGCGTGGGAAAGGGTCACCTGCTCGGTAAAGCGTACTTCATAACTCGGGGCACAATCAGAGAGAGTCTGGGCTGCGGTTTCAAAACAGTGTTTGGTCTTTGTGATGCAAAGAAAAAAAGTAAAAGACCCCTTTAAAAAAAGGCTGATAAGCTACAGCGCTTTAAAAGAAGAAATATTATAAAAATAAAATCACAATAAAGGGAAAGTATCAGTGCAGTAAGAACGTGTTCATCATCTCAGGGCCACGCAAGGCCACCCCGGGGGGGGGGGGGGGGTCACTCCACGGGCCGGCAGCACTCGTCGACACTCAGGCTGCGGGCCCCCACCTGCGTGGCGGAGTAGGTGGGCACGCTGTACTTGGTCAGCACTGCCTTGAACTGGCTCAGGGTGGCGTCGGTGCGCACCCCCGTCGGGTCGAAGTGGGTCCGGCTGACCCGGAATCCTGCCTCTGTCAGGTACTGGAGAAATTTGTTCAACCTGCCGATGAGCAAATACAACGGCTTAGACTGAACACACGCCTCTATATTGTAACATTACTGTTAGCTACTCAATGCAGCTTTGGCCATGGCTAAATTACAATGCTATGAAGTAATCTTGTTATAAACAAAAAACAAACAAACCAACAAATAAATAAAATTGACCTTTGAGGGCAAACAGCCCCCAGACCAGAGAATTTAGCTGAATGTTAGCCAGACATCATATAACAATTATACAAATATGAAATAAATTATGCGATTTCATTTTCCAGAGACGGAATGCCGGATTTATGATTCTGTTTAAACTAACACTGGGCTGAATTTACGCCCCTTGCAGGTAATGTTTTAGTGAAGTGTTTTGTTTGCTTCATTGTTTCGGAGTGCAGTTAGGGTGGGGGAGGGGGGGTTAACGCTCACTTGGGCATGTTCATGCCGCGGATGCTGTGCCGGTGGATGCTGTAGTAGAACGCCGGGTGCTCCATCGACGTCTCCGACTTTGCTTTCTTCAGCACGTTCCCGGACTCCTCAGTCGTCTTCCTCTTCCCTACGGCGCAGACCGTCCAATTACGTGCACAAAACACGATCTCCTACCATGCTGCATAATGTCAAGCCCGCATCCCCAAGACCGCCAACCTATCAGGCAAACAGATTGGCCGCCTGTGCTAAAGAACCGATTCCCTGGCTCAGGGACCTACAGTCACATCCCACCATGACTGTAGAGGGCGCCATAAGGCACTCAAACTGTGCAATGAAGTAATGCAATGATTCGCTGCGCAAAACAGCTCTTCCTCAAATGGGGAAATGCCACTATATTTCTCCATGAAAGCTACATCACCTGATTGGTCCACTGAGGCTGTGTCCTCTGCCTTCTGTACCGTTTTAATGACCACACCGCATTCCACTGAAAAGGGGAGGAGAAACTGCGATTTTTCATAAAACACAAATCAAAACATGTCGTCATGAAGCTAACGGCGGGGGGGCTGCTAGTCGCTGGCGGCCAAGATGCAGCAGCGCACCCTGATTGGCGTGCAGGGTGGGGCCGTGGACAGAGAAGGACTTGAGGGTGGTGCACTCCGACTCGCAGATGAGCGTCTTCACCAGCGGCTGCACGTCATCCATGCTGTACTGCACGGCTGCGGCCAGCATGCGGCGGAGGAAGCCCGTGTTGAAAAGGGGACCTGCCCTGGAGAAGGGGAAGAGAGAGATCAAACACAGCTGGGACACCTCCCCCCGCACCCATGTCGAGGGAATATCAGAGGTGGGCCGATGCTTACCAGAGGGGGCCCAGCTCCACAGCCGTCTTTCCCGGCATGCTCCCATGGCAGCTGCAGGGTAGCTGTCTGTATAGGCTCTCTAGGAACACGGCAAATCAGGAGAGCAGGAGTGACGACCTTTGACCTTTGCCAAGATAGCCAATGGTAAAGCCCGAGGAACTTGCTGTGGGACAGCGTACAGAGGCGCGTGACATGGGTGTTGGGCGTATGGATAGATAGATCAGGCAGACGATAGCGGAGCCCCACACCCCCCCGATACTGTCACAGTGCAGGGAAGCCCCCCCCCCAGGTCTGACCTTCCACCATGCTCCCGGGCTTCAGGAAGACCCTCTCCTCACACCACTGGCAGTGCAGGAGCTGCCGTATCTTCTTCACCGCCTCGTCGGCCTGCGTGGGGCCCCGCAGCAGCCGCACCACCACCAGCACGAAGTGCTCGACGGCGACGGCCAGCAGCACCTCTATGCCCTTGTTGCAGCGCGCGGCCGCCCTGCCGGGGGACAGAACACGTCAGGCTCCTGGCCTAGGATCCACCACCAGCCACAACTGAGTTAACAAATCTACTGGGATGTGAGGCGAAAATAAGAGCAGACAAAACAAACGAATGCGAATTTACAGTAGGACTCATGAGTCATGTGTCTTATTTGAAATATTTTAATGTATTGAAATCTTAAAGCTGTAGGCTAATTCCCCTTAAGTCTAAACCGTAATCACTAAACACACATTTCCCTAAAACAACAAGGCTTTGACCAAACATTCCTCCGAAAGCCACCACAAAGCACTGACCTAACTAAAAAAGCACTAATCAAACAAACATTTCTCTTAAGACTACAACTAAACTAACCAAACAAGCGATGCGCCAAACAAACATGTATTCCCAAACCTACAACACGAAGACCAAACAAACATCGCACTAACCTAAACTGAGTTTCCCCCAAGACTATGACACACTGACCAAGAAAATTGCCCTTGAGTTTGCAGCACCTTGCCACCGTAGCGACGACCATGCGTGCGGCCAGCTCCTTGTAGTACTCCGTCCTCACAATCTGGCAGCCGTAGTGCCGCAGGGTGACGTTCGGGGCCTTGGAGTACAGCGACCCCGTGTCGGTGGACGTCACCGACACGATGCCAAGGTTGCGCACGTTCCGAAAGGCCGCATCTAGGTAGTTCACTGCTGTCCCAAAGGGGTCCAGGTGTCTGCAGCCACCAGCAAACATTATAGGTCATTTCAAAAATATCACTTTAAAAATGCATTGCATTCATTTTTCATCCCTTTAATTAAATTTAAAAATACATGAATGAGGAAGATGGATAAATATGAATTTAACAACAGAAGCAACATCAACAATAATAAATATTTTACATGAAGATCCTAGAGCATAACAAACCCTTAATTTTTGTGTAGATCGTTTCTTCTCTTTCTCCCGGTAAATAATTTGTTTGCAATCCCTGACCAGTTAGGAGTCACTTTTAAGCCAGTGATTCATGTGGGAGATAAGTTTGAAATTAATAGGTTTTAGTGGTTTACACTTAAGTTCCTGCAAACCATGGGTTTTTACCACTTTTCCCATTTATTTCATGAACTGCTGTTTTATTCGTTAAGTATTGGAAAGTTGAGCGAACAACTATAAATGAAAGACAAATAAAACAAGTTTCCTTAACTCTAAATGCACTAGTTAACTGTTTCATCCCACAAAACAGCAGCATTTAATGTCCCTTATAGAAGGAATGCCTCAAATTTTCTCTGCTTTTACAACTGCTAGAGGTTACTTTGATAAGTCAAAGATATGACATTTTCTTGTTAATAAAGGTACTCAAATTGTGAATGTACTGTAAAATTATTTGTTAGAAAAGAATATTGTCTGTATTTGTGTAACATGCAAATGTAGAAAATCTCAGTGTGTGCAAAAACTTTTGACTGGTAGTTTTATACATTTTAGTAGTTTAAGTTACTTTTACTCAACTTAATTTATCTCTGAAATAATAAGAATATATTTCAGGGCACAATGACCCAGACTGGCTTGAGAGAAGAGAGGAAAGATGTTTAACAGCAAGAGCACATGGCATGCAGAGGAGGTGCAGAACGAGCAGATAATGATAGTTACCAGGGCAACTACCCAAGGTTGAAGACAGGAGAGAGAGAATGTTTCAGATGAATGGAGGGTCAAGGTACTGCGTGAGTGAGAAAATAACTGACTAACAGGAAATAATCATTTGCTAAGCTGAGACCCTGGGACAGGCTTCGGGAAACCCCTCCTGCTTCAGCCAAGACTGCAGTAAGTGAATTCCTTCTGATTATCGTTTAAGGGGAATCTGTGCAAGGTTCTGAGTACAGACGGCAGAAGTCACTGGCTAGCTGTCTTTATTGTTTGTGCTAGGGCAGCCGACTACTGCGTTTCGTGTGGGTCATAATGCCTGAGAGCATCGGTGCCCAGGAGACTTGTGACGGGCACGCGTCATACCAACAGAGCGCTGGGGCAGGGAATCAGACAGTGTATAGTGATGAACTAGTGAACAAAAAGTCTGTCCGAATGAGCGATCGAATGAAGAGGAAATAAGCGTGACCGGAGTCTTGGTATGTGTGGGGAAGGCATGCACTGTGTATGCGAGGTTTGTAAATTTGTAGTACAGGGGCCAAGCCCATACACTCCAACAGTAAGATTTCTCCCAGAAGCACCAAGTACTCATTATTATAATGAGGAGAAGAATCCAATTAACTCCAGAGATGATAGTATGGATATTTAGAGGAATTGTCAGGATCGAGAAATGTGTTAGACCCAGCAAACGAGTGGTGCCCAAAGGTGCCAATAATTGTGAGGATATCTAGCGCACGGTGCAGTCAAACAGTGTGGAGCAGATTTGGTGGAAACTGAATAATACTATTGCTAAGTCTGCACATTCTTTTTCATGCATACAAGACAAAAACAACACGTTTTTAATCACTTTTTTTTTTTACCCATCACCGTGGTTTCTGTGACAGCACCCCTACCCCCATCCCGTGGCCACTCTACTCACATGTAGTCGAAAGGGCGCAAGTGCATAACAACATTGGCATCCATCTTGACGACCTCCACCGACGCGACGGGTGCATCTTTGGCATTGCCGGCATCGTCGGCGTGCCGGGACCCTCGATTGCCTTCCACTCGGATGTTGTTGAGGTGGCAGTTTTCCCGGATCATTTTAACGCAGGCCTCGTTGATGTCATTGATGGTCACCTTGACCGAGTTGCGAAGATGCTTAGCCCACTGTAGACCCATGATGCCTGCAGTGAACAGGGCGGGGACACAATCTGCTGAGTGAGCTCACACTCATAATTACACCCTCTGATTCACCTACTCTGCCCTGTCAGCTGAATGATGTCATACAGATGCTGGAACATACCATCTTACCTCTTCATAGTGACAAAGAGTTTGAGGTCCAAAAAAACAATTAAAAAATCTGCAGAACTATGAGCCTGGGACATACTGTCCAGAACTTACCTGTGGCACCAAAGGCATCGAGACACTCAAGAGGGTTTCTCTCTCCTGCCAGAACTGCCAACGAGCAGAACACAAGCTGTCTGCAGAAGGACATCACAACAATGCAGTCACTGCTCGGAGCGCACAAACAATAGAATAAAATGTCTTCTGGATACGGAAGTAAAAAGTTTGTTCAAACTCAAAAAAAACAATTCTGAATCCATTAATCTGACCGTCTGAAACTGAAACTGCAAGACCAAGAGTCAAGTTGAAATCTCCCTCTCATAAAAACCTATGACCAATCAGTTAGGGAGGCCATCTGTGTGCAGCCCCTCAAGACCTGTTCATTTTCATTTTCCGGTTGAAGTATGTGTCACTCTTCTGCGGGGTGGTGTAGTTCGGAAGGAGCTGAACATTGGTCCCCAATTCTTTCATTATTTCATAGGTCTGTCCAGAAGGAACTGAAAAGAAAATAATATTACGATTATTATAAATCTAAATGCCAAAAGAAATATTCTGTATTGCAAGGTGGGTTATGGTAATAAAATTCACACAGCTTTCAGCTTTAAAGTTCACCTATTTATACATTATATCAGGGGTGGCCAGTCTTATCTGCAAAGGGCCGGTGTGTATGCAGGTTTTTGGGATGACTTGTAGGTCAGCTGTTCAAACCCAGGTGTGAGGACTCCTCAGCCAATCAGTCCTCTAATTAGTAATCTAATTAGGGAGTTGCAGCGAAAACCTGCATACACACCAGCCCTTTGTGGATTACATTGTCCACCCCTGCAATATATGTTTAATGACGTGGTTCTGTGAGCTGTGCAAATACAGAACCAGCAGGTTCCTTTCTGGACTTAGACCTCCTAATCACGAGGCTATGCTGAAAGAAGAAAGGAGAGCAAGGTTTTAATGGCAGTGATGCGGGACTGACCTGGATCCTCAAAAGGCACCTCCGCGCTCCCAGTGTAGCTGGCCTCAGTCTCGCCCTTGTTCACGTGGCGCTTGAGGTGGCTGATCATGTCAGTCTTGCGGGCAATGGTCACTGAGCAAACCACGCAGTGATAATGGGCTACCAACCGACCAGTGGCCTAGCAAACAATTGTAACAGAACTAGTCATTCCTTACCAGCTATGCAATAACTGAGTACAATGAGCCCAGCCCCTTGTTTAAACAGGATATGAAGAGTGATTTACAGGAAAGTACGGCAGACTGGATGGACCGGGGGGGGGGGGAGAGACATACTGTCATGTCTCCAGAACCCTGCTTAGGTAGCCATTTGGCATCAGGACAAAGTTTAATGATTTGACTCTTGGGACCTCACCTGGTCTCCATTGGGGCTGGGCTTCAGCTGTCTGCAGGGCAGGTGACAGATGCACATTCTCTGACCTGAACAACCAGACGATTGTCACTTGTTATTAAAATTCATACATTTAGAACAAGTGACAGTGACAACAAACACCCAATACAAAAGACTCACTACTGGTAATAATTCAAAACACACTACACATGGTAAAAACATCGAACGCTGGGATCTAAACCTTCAAACTCCACGTAGACCTTCCAGTGTAGGTTCTGTAGGTGGCGCCGTAGTTTGTGACTGTAACAAGCTTTGAACTTTTCCTCTGGACAAAGTGGGCAGTTCTTTCTGCCAGCTGCACACAGAGCAGATTGCCTTAAGTACCATCCCACAGAAAAGATAGGCAACATGTGACAGCAGTACTGTAGCCTATAATCAGAGAAGGTGTCAGATAGTACTCTTTACTTGCCTCCATTAAGGTCTACCAGCTTTTCCAGGCCCTCCAGCTCAGTCTGAATCGATACATGTCTCTCTGAAATGGCCACATAATATAATTAAATCATGATCCATTTAATACCGTCTATAGGCTTCACATCGTATGCAGGGTGTACACACGGAAAAATAAATATCAACTGCTCTCTTTACCAGAGGAAGACACAGACGCGTTTCTCTCATTGTCAGAAGATGACTCCGTTTTTGCGCTACTGGCTGGTGTAGCAGGAATATCGACCAGGTCTTTGCTCTTCTCCTCCGGGTTGATCGCTATGCGTTGAGGACCTCCATCGCCAACAGGAAAAAAGATGCGAGAGTATTTATTGGCCTCGGAAATTAAACCTGGCTTTCAGAAATTACGAACAGTTGAACTAGTTATTTGTGGAATACAAAAGTTGGAAAAAATAAATAGTGAAGATGTTTCTTAGCAGAAGTGAGGACACACCGTTACAGAATTCGGATTGCTATTTACAGTGCTTTTTAAAACCGAAAAATAGTTTCATTTGGCTTCTTTTACGGTAACCATAAAACGCACGACACCTTCCGTGCAATGTTGCGGATATTGGGAAAAATGTCGATTTCGGTGTGTTACATTGCATTCTAAAGTCAATAATTTATTAGTGTTAACGTTATAAGTAGTCAGACATTTAACAGGATAAAGTCATCATCGTGGCGCCTGATTTACTGGGGATACTACTTATATTGTACAGAAACGTTAGTTATAAATGCAGTTTATGTTGCGCAAACGAAATCGAACATGTTCGGAACTAAGACGGTCCTCCTGCAGAGCTCCACGGTAAGACCAAGGCTCCTATAAAATTCAAATTAAGTGGGAATTAAAATTGGCAAGAGATTCAGTACTTCGAACACTGCATAACTATAAACCAAACTGCTTTTTGAGAATAACACTATTTTCAAAAATTAATATATTACGTGATTGTAATTATATACGAACTAGGTCCTATTGCGGAGCTCCGTGATGAGGCCCTCAACCACGATAGCCGCTAAAAAGTCGAATGCGAAAAAAATTAACAGAAGACGCCACATGATAAAAAAAAACTGTATGCTTTGTTTCTTAAAAACGATCAATTTAATTAACATGAAACGTGCAGAACAATCCGTTTACTTACTATTTTTATCGACGGCCTCCTGATGTAGTTGAATAGCGTCTTCTTCCTTTTGCTCCGCCATTTTACTAAACTAGAGTAAAATTCGTATTTGCGCTTTCCACTCTACGTACTCTGCGTAAAGCAACAATATGTAGGAATGTGGGTACAGAGCAGTTTACATAGAAAATATGTTATACACGTATTATTACCTATTGATTTGGTAAAATAAATAAATAAAAATGGCTGAGGATTTTACATATATTTTATTCTAAATATTCTAAGTAATAATATTATTTTAAAGTATGAGCAAATTCTGCAATTTTATATACTGAATTGTCTATATGTTCTGCCTTTTGAAATAAAATAATCTAAAATCCTATTAAATTACCTTGTAGATCATTATTATTCTTCTAACAAGATTGAAAATGTAAAGTAGTCATTTGAGTACAGTCTTCAAATGCATTATTTATAAAAATGTATGGGGGGGATTCATCGTAATTATTGAGAGGGATCCATGCTGTATAAGACATGGACTTGTATATACCATTTATGTCTCTATATAGTACAAATAATAATAATAATAATACAAAAAATTCACAAGTAATATAACATATCCAATTTGGGTTCAAAATCATGATATTTATATAAACAGCCGGAACAAAAGGGTGCTAAACAACTTTGCTTAAAGGATTCTCAGCAATCTGGATGAAAATAAGTGCAATTATCACAGGACAAGTTTTCGCCAATTAGATGGGCTGGTCGCTGCTGCGCAGGTTCAGAAAAACGCCCCGGCGCGAGTCACTCAACATCACGTGATACGTCCAGCAGCGTTACCCGGATGTGTGTTTATAACCGGGTACTAGTTGTTGTGGTCAGTCAATTTCCTTGTGTTTGGTTTGTTGTCCAATGGCGGACTTTACGAATCCGTTTAAATTCTTACAGTCCAGTAAAATGTCAGATTTGACTGTAGGATCTGGGAATATGAATACAGATTAGTATCCTAATTAGCTGATGAATTAGCTTGACCGAAAACGTAAGACAGCCAGTTAGCCAAGTACCTAGCTGAGCAATTAGCTAAACAGCGGGTTTAGGGGACGTCATTGCGTGACATGTTTGTTGTAATATTGTCGGATACTTTCCATTTTCAGTGAAAACATGATAAGCTACTGGAAAGGGCTGTCACGGCAAATACCTGTACTTTTAACAAAACCCATCTTTCTGCTGCTTATCCAGTGCACTATGTTTGTATTAAAAGTTTGTATTTGAATGATACCGAATATCCTGGAGAAAAACGTTATTCTTATTGCACCTACTTCCTAACCTTGCTGGGCTATATTAAAATATTTACGTTATTAGTTATTGTTCTTTTAAGGGAATTGTTTTGAAAATGAAGAAATCTTCCAAAAAGAAGAAGCGAAAGGAGAAAAAGGTGTCACCGTCATCTTTTAAAGAAGATGCCGAATTGGTAAATTTATCACGAGTTTGTTTTGTCTAGGGTGACCATGCATTCTATTCTTCCTTTACTTGTCTTCTTTTCTGGGATCTAAAAATGCCTGAAATGCGTGTGTTTTTGCTTTGTTTCACGTTAGCATTTCCTATCGTCTGTCGGAATGCGTTGCTTTGACGCTTCGCTTTGGGTCCTGCCCCAGATGCCCCATTTTTTTGCAAAGCAAAATATGCTCACCCTGGTTTTGTCAGCGTGTATCAGTCTTGCTGGGAATAAATAAATAAATATCCCCTCGGCTTTACCCCAGTACTCTGAAACACCACTCGGTGTTTTTTTATGCTTATGGCTGAAATATTTAATTATACACTATATCAGCATAATGTTATGTTTAAACTTTTCAGTCATCCTACATGAAGGACCACACCAAAAAGAAAGCCAAAGTTGGTGAAGAGGAGAGTCAGAGCACCAGTCAGTCCAGGTGAGAATGACAGGAGTCATTTTATATTCAGACAAGATATTTAGATAAATTATGATGCGCCATGTGTACTATTTTATTTTTTATTGAATTAATTTTTAATTATTTTTTTCCCTGACCAGTGATACTCTTATCTACTATAGGGATGTGAACAGCACTGTGAATAATGGTGCCTTTATTGCTCCTATGCAACTATGTGAGATTTTACATTCATAAAATCTCTTGTCTTTCACACTCCCAGGCTAGGTGTTCACCACCTGGTTTTCTTACCTGCATAACTTGTCAGATTTCAGGTATTACAGTTAAAATGGACTTTATCTTTGTTCACTTACATTCAACCCTGCCTACATTAAATTCAACAAGTTATCTCGCTAACTTAAAAATCCAGTTTCGGGGTACAGGCTTCTAGTGGTCAGGCCACCTGCTTAATGTGGTGGGATTCAACCCCATGCTGTACAAGGTGGATGTTAAATGCAATACTATTTGGGTGGCAAGCATTAGCAGGAAGGACCCAGACAGATCACCCACTACATATTTTACTAGTTGTGTATATTTGTCCAGCACTTCTTAAAATAAACAAATTATTAGGTACAAAAGATACATACTGACCATAAGGGACAGGGAATCTCCACAAGCCCAAGTTGACTGTTCATTACCATGCAAGAAATGTGAATCTGCTCTCTTTCCATGTTCACAAGTTGCATAACTTTTCATTTATTTTGATTTAGCTGACACTTTTGTCCAAGGTGTCTTTCAATGAGATAACACATTACAAACAACTTCAAGCTGCATTAATTTGCACTTATTTTCCTGTTGCTTGGAAAACTCAACAGTCATGGCTGCTTATGACCTTAATATATTTCAGCTTTGTTTATTATTCCTTAAAAATTGTGGTAGAATAATAGGAAAGAAGGCCTGGAAAATAAGTGCATGATGGGAATGCGGTTAAGCCTTGACTGGTTTGTCTGTGTATGTAGGGAAGTCCTTGCCCAGACAGGAAAATGGGGAAAGCTGAGGCAGCGGCATGCGGGGGGAAAGAACACTCCTGGATGTTCCAAGAGATGGGAAAATAGGAAATGAGTAAAAGGCGTGTGACCCTGGTCCCGCATGGATACGAAATTATATTTATACTGGAGATTCTAATTTGTCCCACACATATGGTAAAAAATATAAAAAGTACTTGCATTAATTAATTAAACTAACAATGGTGTCTGTATGAGTAATTATGATATTAATAACACGGGGAAGCAGTTGTTTGAGGAGGAGGATTGAGGAAACCCGATTTATTAGAGATTGACAGAGTTAGGCACGATAAACCACTCCCACTGTGTGTAATAGTCACTTTGTGAGGGGAGGAGGTTCCTCGTGCATGAGAATTTAATAAAGAAGTCATCTTCAGTTACCGGGTGTCTATTTTGGATGCTTTTGTCTTTCCAAAGTCGATTATCCTCCACGTAATGCAGATGTTAACATTTTATAGTATAAAAATAACTCTAACCCATGTGTTTGTATCATTTCACAGGTGCATGCGTGATGAAGACCAAAGCAATCTGCTGCGAGACAGTCCCTCCTTATCGAGTATCAGTGGGGAGAACCTCAGCCAGGGGAAGGAGAGAGTCTACAAAAAGCCTGTTTACAAATTGGGGAGATTGAGCCTGTTGCAGAGTGGAGAGAGAGGCTCGAGGGGTAATGCAGGGGGTGACCTGAGCGAGTCACCCCGCATCTCTCAGAGTTGCTCATCCAAGTTGGTTCCATCTGGTCTGGATGTGTCCAAGCGCTCAAGCGAGGAAAGGAGGAAGTTCAGCAAGAGGCACACTAGCGGGGAATCTTCCTGTGACAGCTTCAGCCACCAAGAAAGTGACCAGAAGCCGGAAAGGTATAATCTGAAGAGAAGATCTGGGACAGAGCTGGAAAGCCCAAGCCCACACCATCAGAAAAAGAGAGCCGGTGATTCCACCAGACACTCTTCACGCCAGCAGCCTGATACCTACAGGAAATCGGGTTCCCCTGGTGCAGACGCATACCGGCCAGCATTCCAGGGCAGAAAGGGCCCAGAGCTGTCAGGGAGCAGCCGAGACCAGACGCCATGTTCGAAACCATGGCAACCCATCAGATTCAAAATACAGAAGAAGACAAACCTGGTGCAAGGCAGCCATGTAATCTGTGAACAGCCCTTAAGCAGACATGCAATCAAAGGCGTCAGAACAAGCACTGGTGCCTTGGAATCTGAATGCCCCCCCTATACAGACAGGACAGTAGTGAAACATGCACTTCTGGGTGTGAAAGATGCAGTAAAGAGATGGCCCAAAGCCAGTCCATCGTCAAAGGGGGGGCGAAAGGGAAGCCCCCCTCGTCCGGAAGTGCCAGAACGGGCTCACAACACTGACTCACCGGTAGGAGCGGTGGCAATCCTTCCTGTCTCCTGTAGCCAAGCATTACTTCACATTTGGCTACTATTTACCTTTTGGAATCATTTCGCTTTATGTAATCGTTTGAGTCATGTGTTTATTCATATGTGTATTTTTCGTGTGCTTTGCTGCAGAAAGAAGGTCACAGAGTTTTTCCTAGGACCACTGAAGCCTCCAACAATGATCAGGAGGTACCAACGGTAATACTAACAGTGCTGTGATGTAGGGCTGCACTGTGTATCATTTCAACATCGTCATGACGATGTGCAATAATTACATCACAGGAATGTGTGATGTCATGTAAGGCAAATTATATCAGTCACATCATGCTACTACTTTCTTGCAGCTTGACACAAAAGGTCATTTTCTATGACTAATCTCTGAGAGAAGTCTGTTCGATATAATTTGCTAGTTTGTTACTAGGGAGTGACATGCAGGCTCTGTATGCACAGTGAAACATCAGTCACAATCATTCATAATAGAGCTGTACAATGTGCAGTATTAATTTTGACATTGCGTATTATACACTACGGCTGGGCGATGGACAATGACATGGGGTGGGTAGTGGGATGGGTCGTCTTGAAAAGGTAGGCCAACTGTAAATACTTCCTTTAACACTTTTTAAATGATTATTCATAAATTCATTAAGTTTTATTGATTAGTAATTACTACTAATTTATTACCGTTTCTATTTTTTGCACATTTCAGCCCCTTCACAACCCCTCCCTTACTCACCTGGTCTTGCCTTACTTTTCCTCCGTATAACCTACCGTGAGACTCAAAACGCATATTCAGTACTTAAACTTGTTTGTTTTGGATGTGCAAGTGAATGCACTCAAAATACCAAGTTTACTGTAAATACTTAAGTACACAATTGGAAATCCCGAGTTTTAGCCTAATACGGTGTGCTGTTCTGTTTTTTCTAAATAAAGGTGTGATCGGGAAAAATGACTCTTATGTATAGTAACATTTTATTTGTCTTTTATGTTTATTAACTAATCAGATAAAGTAATTAGTTTAAATCTTAAATCTTCAGTTGTGCTCTACTTACCCCCTGGTTTACTGGGACAGGTGCAAACCAGGTGAATTTTAAAATACTTTGAGCCACTATTTGTTTTTGCTGTCGGACTCACTCATGCACAGTGTGGCATATTTGTGAAATATTTGACAAAAATGAGCGAGGAAGACAAACGCGAACAAGAACTGGTCACCAAAAGACATTCGCCTTCTGCTGCATAAGAATATTTTGTGTTCCGTAGAGACGATATTGAGCAAAAACAAGTAATTTGATGGTACTGCTTTGTATCTGACACTCACAGCAATCACCGCCACTTATTTGACACATTCTATTGGTAGATAAGTTCTATCTGGCTATAGTTCATTTCGGGTAAATTTAATCTTTTTCGTTTAATAATTTTTGCAGTATTAATCACAAAACTTTCAAATGTTATGATGTGATTTTTATATATTTTTTTTTTTTTGCCCCAATATCGTGCAGCCCTACCGTGATGGGTTGGTGCCCAGTCTTGGGCTATTCCTTGTGTTTAGCCTGTAGCTTCCAGGTTAGGCTCTGGACTCCTGTGACCCTGCATAGCACAAATGGGTATAGAAGATGGATGGATGGATAATCATACAGTATTACCTAATAATAATACAGTAATCACATGCATACTGCAGTGTGTGTGTGCCCACTTGCATCCCCGGTGTTGTGTATGTGTTTCAGACTCAGGTGGTGGAGGAGTTACATCGAGCCCGATCTCAGAATGAGCTGCGGGTCAACATGGTGGAGAGCTACGGGGAGCTGACCGCCATGGACATCGACCTGTCGGAGGAGTTCACCAGTTCATCTTCAAGTGAGATCCCTCCTAGTGCCGAATCATTTGCTTTCAATAGCAGTGCTTTTTAATGCGATTTCCATACTCTTTCATAAACCGTGTGACGAGGGGAAGCTCCATTCTTGTATTTGTCCTGTAGTTTTGAGTTTGAGTCTCTTCTCTTTGCAAATGTGTGCCTGTGTATTTGTTCCTGAAATGGCAGATAAAGAGGAAATCCTGCATGAACCTCTCATCGTCCTTGACACCAACATCCTCCTCAGTCACCTGGACTTTGTCAAGAAAATGAAATCGCTTGGCCTTGGAGGTACAGGGCATTAAGGCTGAGTCCATTGCTTCCTATGGGGTAGAATTAGCCAGCTGAAGCTCAGAAACCACTGAAGCTTAGTTGCATCATTTGCTGCATTGTCAAAAATGTCCCAGAAGTTGCTCTCTGGAAGCTTTTTCTCCTGAATTTGAATCCAGTTTGGTGTATAGAACATGGCTTCTGTGGTCCACTTCTCCAGGAAAACATGGGTGTGCCCCCCCCCCCCCACATTCATAGTGAAACATGTTTGTTGTCCACCAGCTGTAGGATTCCCCATCATCCTGATCCCCTGGGTGGTGATGCAGGAGCTGGACGCGCTGAAGAACGGAAAGCTGTCTAACAGTGTGGCGTGCAAGGCGGGCCCTGCCGTCCACTACATTTACACCTGCCTGAAGAACCAGGAGCCGCGGCTGTGGGGCCAGTCCATGCAGCAGGCCGCGAAGACATCCTGTGAGTGCCGGCTCCGTCTCCAAGCAGGCCTGCTTTTTTAGCCATAAGACTGTTAGCCTGTGCTCTTTGTAATACTATTCTTGAACATTTCTCTATTGCTTAACGCTAGGGGTGTGAACCTTAACATGGCACAATTTCACCTGATACTGTGTGATGTGCTCATTCACAATCATGAGATTTGGGATAAAGGATCCCCGCAAATCCTTATGCATCCTTAACATCAACTCATAATAAACTGCTAACCTGAATGATAATGTTAAAAGTATGTTCGGGTTATTCGATTGCAGTCCGCTTGCTGATTTAGTATGCAGGTGCTAGCTAAGTTGCATACTTGTTGGTACAGGTATGGTATGTTCCCTAAGCCAAAGCTGAAGACCTGCCATTACAGTTCTTTCTAGGATATCATGACTAACCACCATTGTTCCTCCAACAATGGACATAAACGCTTTCATGGCAATTACTTATAACAATAAATTATACCCAATATCATGTGTTAATAATTTAAATATAAACTGAAAGTAAAGCTGTCATTAAAATATTTGGACGAAATAAACATGCTAATAAATGCAATTGACCTAAAATAAAACATGAAATTTTTCTAATAAATAACATGTGACCTCTTTTGGCTGTTATGCGAAATCTCCTCCACAATACGAATTCCTTCCTCTTGTTGCGTGTCAGTCAGCTGTTTGGCTGATGATGCAGTCGTGATGATGCAATCGTGATGACACAGTCGTGATGATGCAATCGTGAGTTAGAAGTTACTCTGTAAACTTCAGTTTCACCCTTACCTGCAGCACCAAGTTTTTTCATCAATAAAATACGTTTCTGAATATTCTTAAAAAGATGATTTTGTTAATTATGATAAATTGTTCACATTTAGCATGATGCTATAACCGATTGTTTATTAAATTAGATTATTAAAATATCTTTAGCTCCATAGCGTGATGTTTCATTGATTATTACCATACTGTACTGAAACTGCAGCTAACAGTGAACCCAAAACTGAGGTTTGTACTGAATCCTTAATTTTGTTTACCATTACACCCCTAGTAAACATAAAAAGCCAAGCTGAAAGAACATTTTGAAAAGAAATCGTTAACATTGCTAGTTTGCAAGCTGTTTCAGCCTTTCCTGGTAATTATGCTCCTTTGCTTTGTATGCTGTATGTTTAATTTCAATTTGCTTTTAGCATTTAACGTCTACACTCAATCTCATTTTGAATAAACTATGTGCACATGTACTACAGACTTATAAACTTATAAAAAAAAGGTAGTTTTCTGTTTAGAATTTCACAACAAAAATGCAAGTGTTACTGATTCATGACTTCAATATTGTACAAAATAATTGGGACCCTTATGTTAGTGGTTATTGATCAGCTGTAGTTTGCAGTGTGCTATAATGGGTCAGAATACTTCATGTGGTGGTTACAACATATCAGGAGGATTTCATTTGATATCCTGTAGAGGGCAGCAGCTGATCCTTTGAGCCGGTTGCAGTTGGGGTCTTTTTTAGTCTATAGGTTGAGGCTTTTTTTCGATGACTAAGTTGGTTGCAATCGGTATCAAGGTTCCATGCCAATTTGGTGCGATGCTGTGCGCTAAGTCGAGGATCAACTCCAGAAAGTACTGTACTTTGTTAGTTGCAATCGACCCTTTATTATCAACAGGACTGTGCTGTACACTATGAACGTCAAATTGCTTTGTCATTTCCAATCCAGACATTTTTTAGAGTGTGGAAGAAAACAAGACTGAGGAATGTTAATAGAGCTAGAATGCATAGACTCTGCTGTAAATTGCTTTTATTAGAGGTGTCTTCTTCTGTCGTACTCCTTCCCGGCCTTAGCTAGTGAGATAAGGAATGCCCACTCTCCTTCCCAGTCTGGGCTGGTTTTTCCCCCCAGTCTTGGCTGGTGAGACAGGGAGCACCACTTCATTTTAAATTTGTCCCAGGTGCAATAGGTAGAGAGAAAATGTTCTGCAAAACTTTTATCTCTGAATTACACAGTAATCCGACTCTCCGTTAAGGCCCTATAACTGCCCTGAAAAATTGTTCCTCTGTGCTCACTGCCCCAACACTTGTTGAGGTGTGTGTGTGTTTGTGTGTGTGTGCGTGTGTGTGTGTTTGTGTGCGTGTGTGTGCGTGTGTGTGTGTTTTCTGCTCGAGCCGTAAAGAGGAGATTGCGGGAAGGGCTGTATTATTGTGGCTTCTTAGTCCAAGCAGAAAATAAAATATTCTCTTCATATAAGAACCAAGTCACCAACAGTATATGCAAACCATCTAAATTATGACCCTGTATGTACAAAGTTACTGCTGTATGCACTAGGAACACTATGTTTTGGACCCATTATTAAAAATGGAAAATAACGGCACTGAAAAGTTTAAAAATTACTGCGAGAACCACAGCATTCCACAAGCACAAAGGCAACTAACATGTGTCGGGCTGGTTTGATGAGACAAAGATGTGAAGCGTATTAAATCCAATTCTTTGAATATTAAAGATATAGTATGTATTTACACTAACAAATATTATGTATGACTAATATTTATATATTGTGGTTTTTATGTGATTCAAATCATTTTCAGTATTATCTTTGGCTTATGTGTCATCTGTGAGTTTCTGCGACCTGGCAAGCTCCATAAACATTCTCATTTAATTGTTCACGGCCAACTCGCAAAAAAGAAGTGAAACCACGAATGTCAATGTGCTTATCTTGAGGAATTACTGTACTTCAAAAGTTTTTGAAAAAATGAGATAACATGAATTGGATTTTCACCAGGAGAGGGCGTCATTTCTTAGAATGTCTCCAGGGTTAATGGCAAACTGGGATGGGGTAGCAAAGGATATAATACAAGTGGTGGACACAGAAATTAATATGGCAGGCGTCAATAACAGGTTGAGGAAAATACTGACGTTAATTTCTGTGACTCCTATACATCTGGCATAAATGGAAAATACTTTTTGATGCCATCACAGAGTCGGTGTTTTACGTATTCATGGTGTGCCTGAGTGGAAGATGTGTAATGAGGAACAGAGCTTAAAAATGTCACTTTTCGGTGGAGCTTTTCCTCAGGCACTTCCCATCATAAACAGACCCCAATGTGCT
The DNA here is from genome assembly GCF_048594095.1 of Paramormyrops kingsleyae. Classification (NCBI taxonomy): domain Eukaryota; kingdom Metazoa; phylum Chordata; class Actinopteri; order Osteoglossiformes; family Mormyridae; genus Paramormyrops; species Paramormyrops kingsleyae. The sequence goes on along the minus strand of NC_132811.1, from coordinate 14,489,132 downwards.
CTTTAAATATGGTTATTCATGAGAAACAGCAGGACCAATTCAGTACTATGCAGGCATCAGGGCAAGCAATATGGAGGATGGAACAGAAGTGGTAATATGTATTCCTGGGGAGAAATCACATCAGCTAGGTGAATGAGGTTGACAGGGAGGACATGGGGTGGAGACAGGAAGTTCTCAAGGTTACAGAGGCTTCAGCAGACTGACGTCACCACTTCCCTCAACACAGACGTTGCCATTTTGAATACATTTATAACATGAACTTGCCACTTTCTGGTTTTGTCCTTTCATTGCCCATCCATCTAGTCATGTGGAGGAGGCCTGGAGCCTATTCTGGGCAACTTAAAGGCAGGGGAGACCCACGAAGACGCATACATGGGTCGAAGTGCAGGGTTATTTATCCATTATAATTTATTGAGCAAGGCTTTTAAATCTAGGGGCGGTTGGAGTTTTTGGCCTTACTCAACGCCTGAACTCTGCTGCCTATGGGATTTGAACCAGTGACCTTCTGGATGCAGTTTAAACTTCTAACTCGGAGAGCCACACACCACCCATAAATTTAAAATCCTGCATCACTGTGGGAATGTTTTCTAATGTCTGATGCCTTTTTAAATGTCCCCTAATATATGAAAATGTTAGAAATCTGCCAGGGTGGCTAGATGCCCTGTGCAGCACATCAGTGGAGAGGGTAAAGTGTCCTTTAAGGCGAGCCGGCAGCTGAAGGATCTTCCTTACTGAGGGATTGTTGTGTTGGCATGAGAGAGAATGAGTCGGTGTGGAAGGTGAGGGTTAAACTGAATGTGTAAAGGCAAGGGCGTAGATTTGCTCTGGACATTAGTGGGGACCTATGACTCCATCCCCCCCCCCATCCCCTGCCCCACCCACCAACCCCGCCACCCCAACTCCGTCCACGGAATGCATGTTTTTTTAATATGCTGCAAAATGCAAAATCACTTTACATTAATACTAGCAATGCTTCGATTGATATTAATCCACTCGAAATGCAATTCATTAAGTTAAATTAAAAAGTAAATAGTGAGTAAAGTTTTTTTGGGGGCTGGACAATGCCTTTAATAGGCCTCACCTTTGACCCTAACTCTTCCCCTCTGACTGCACTAGTACCTGACAGGATTGTCACCTGATGAAATAGCGTGACAAAAAAGTGAGACATGTCAGTTCAAAACTTTTGCCAAAAACACTAATGAATCACTTACATCCTCAGCCTATCACTCCTCATAATGTTAAATATTAGTATAATCAACATGTATAATACACACACACATATTATATGTCATATATAATCAACATTCAGATTCACCTCCTGTGACCTTGCCTCTTCACCTAAACTACAACATGGCTGATCTGCTTCTGTCCCCTAATAAAAAAACATTGAGGGATTCCTTATGAGCATTGACAGAGAATGCCTCAGCCTATTATTGGTAACAATGTTAAATCTTAGGACAACTAGGTATAATAATATCAAGTCATCGTTCAACATCACCTGTGACCCCTTCTCTCCATCACTGTCTGATACACAGCACAGTTGTTTAGATTCTGTCACCTGACAAAACAGGATAAACACATGCCATTTAAACAGCAATCATTTTATTTCACTTTTTCTGAGTCTTAGTGTGCAAATCTCGAATCAAATCATTGTTTGCCAAGTCAGTGAATGCATTTTAAAAACTATTTGTGCGAAGTGTATTGTCTATTGGTGAACTGTCAATAAAATTCTAGCCATGGCAATATTAGTATGTAGCATATCAATTTCTTTCACAAGACTGATTTCTGACAAATAGTAGTCATTAGATTAGGAGAACTGACAGGGATCATATTTATACTTTTACATTTAGCTGTTTAATCTGCTGTTAGTTTTAAGTCCGTATTCACAGACTATAGCCTGCCCTGCTATAATGAATGTGCGTCAAAGCGGTAAAAAAAAAACCCCACTAGCATTAACGTTAATTGTTGTCGTTACTTTGATGGACTTTGATGGATTCACTAGCGAACTTGAAGTGACTTACACTTTTCTTTGAAAAAAAGCTCCTTATGTCCAGCTTCTTTTTTTTTTGCTGCCGCCATCCTCACATGTGTCACCCAACACACCTTCTTGCACGGGGAAAAAAATCCACTGCATTTGGCGCTGCTTGTATCTGAACGCAGCCACAGCCTCTCACATGATAGCAGGGAAATGCACAGCCAATCAAAATGTTCATATGTGTTTTGGGGGCGGGAGGACTCAAGGAGAGAACGTGATTTATCCCTTTCTGCGTGTCTAGGTTAATGTTGACAGCACGATTGTTTTTTTTTTTTAAGTGGATTAAATTATTGGTGGGGACATTTCAATGGTCGGAGGATATTGGTGGGGACACATCCCCTCCGTCCACCCTAAATCTACGCCCCTGTGTAAAGGTATCAGTTAAGGTAAGACGACCTTGTAATCAAGCTGCTCTCTTTGCTTTTAGATATGCTTAATGCGGAGAATAATGATGACCGAGTGCTGCAGTGCTGTCTGCAGTACCAGGTTATATACCCAGGGGGCACTCTCATTCTCTGCACGTAAGTTTTGGTCTCAGTATAATACAACAATGACATTCTGTGCTCATTAGCATTGTTTAATATGAAGGTTAAGTGGCTTTTATGCCCGAACTGTGTGTCTCGTAACAACGCTAAAGGCTTTCTGTATGCCAGCCTCTGTTAATGGCTTGCAAGTGATGAGTCATTCTTTTTTTTTTTTTGTTCGTTTTATTATTCAATCGTGTGCTGCGCAGCAACGACAAGAACCTGTGCAGCAAGGCCATACTGAGCGGGGTCAGAGCTCTGAGCAAGGATGACCTGGAATCCGAGGCGGAGAGGGTCAAGCGCGGCGTCCAGGCCAGTGGCTGTCTGAGTTCCTGGGGGCCCCCGCCTGCAGAAAAAGGTCAGTCAGAAAGGTCAGAAAAAGATCACTGCATATCATATGAAATATTAGTCCTGCAAGCAAATGGGCACCATAAGAAAAGTATTTCTTTACTACTTCCAGATAATTCTTCTGCTGTTCTTCCTGTTCTATTAAATTTTTAAATTTTAAATAAGTTTTTTTCCAACATTAAGAAAAACTTCTTTTAAAATGGCAACTTTAGATTTCAGAACTTTATTCGTATGCACAATGTTCTTCCCTACAGTACATCGCCCCCATACAGCATCTCTGTATCAGTTTAATAGAAAGCGGAGCGCCTCTATTTTTGGGGGTGTTAAAAATAATACTCTGGGGGTAAAATCCGGGGTTATACTGCCCAAGCCTCCTGTCATCGCAGCTCCTGCCTCATTGCCCAGAAAACTGGTTTCAATGTTATGCTATATTTTCCTTTTGCTGTTGAGACTTATGTTTCCTATGTCTTGCTCATTCTTCTAAGGCTATACTGGTGCTCTGCTTTCTTTCAGCAGTGCGTCTGCTGCCTTCACCCGCATTTCTAAAACCTCTTACCGCACGACCGGATGCTGAGGGACAGAAGTGTCGTGGCTATTGTACTTTTCAGCTGTTTTTTTTTTTTTTTTTTTTTTAATGTGCTGCTAACAGCCGGGAACAGAGGCTTTGAGACGGGGAGGAAGACGGCCGCAGTGGGTTCCTGTGAGCTCGGCCCCTGCGTCTCTGTGCTGGAGGATGCCCTGCAGGAGGTGCTGTCAAAGGTGCTGATGAAGGAGATGAAGGTTGCCTATGGCGATCTGTGGGAGGAGGTAAACACTGTCGCTCCTCATAGGATTAATATGTGATTGCTGTAGTTGAGTCTGTAAATACAGTAATGAAACCATGGTTCCTACTGAGATTGTGCTGTGGTCTGTCTCGCATCTCCTCTAGATTGTGTTTGTGAAGCCACCTTGGACCGTGTGCGACCTCCTACGGTGCTATACGAAGCACTGGATCGCTGTATTTGGAAACGTCTTCCAACGGAATCTCCTGCGCACTGTTCAATGTCTGAGTGACATGCTCTGCAAAGGTACTAGTCGCACTGCAGTGCAGTTGTCTGGAGGTGGCGCTGTGGCTCAGTGGGTATCCCTGTAGCCTCACACCTCTAGGGTTGTGGGCTTGATTCCCGCTTCCCTCAGTATATATGGAGTTTGCATGTTCACCCCCAGTTTGTGTGGCTTTTCTCTGGGTACTCTGGTTTCCTCCAGCAGTCCAAAAGCTGAATTAGTGTCTCTAAATTGTCTGTGAGTTTGTGTATGTGGCGTCCTGCAGCCGCTACTGAATCCCTGTGCTTCTTGGGATTTGCTGCAGACTCACATTTGTAAAGGATAAGCAATTGGAGGATCGATGGGTTTTGCTATAAGAACAGGGCGTTTCGTTTTATTAATGGCAGTTATTTGCATTAAAGCACAGCTGCTTTATGCTGACCTTTGGGGAAAGGCACAGGATGAAAGCCCGAGTGTGTTTGCGTTCCTGTTTTTCCGGCTACTCAGCACCCAGAGAGTGAGTCCGAGGCCCGGAGTGACCCAGTTCTGTTTAGCTCCATGCTAGTCTCCAGGGCTTGGCCAGGCCCTCCCATGAAAGGGCGAGTGGAAAAGTACCAGCGCGGCAAGGCGGAGGCCAGCTGACATCCTAACTGTGTCCCGGAGGAGCAAAGGGCCGCACCCCTGCGCCCGTTACTGCCTGCTCAGATCAGTCATCCCTTTCACCCATAAACCAAAGAAAACCTCACATTTATCTCAGACACAAAGGCTTCTGGGAAAGTAGAAGTGTGGTGAAAAAAGGCCTGTAATATATATTTTTTGCCTTTCAGTTTAGGATCAGCTTTGTGTCAGTGAGCGCTGCTTCAATAACCCTCTTTATTAACTGTGCCTGGAAATATTTTCAATTTTCATTTTACAGACAAAAAGTTAGATGCTTTACACTGTAAAAGTCGTACTTTCGGATCCATTCGAGAGTCCAGTCCCAAACTCCACAGGCTTGTGACGCACCTGTGCTATGATATCAGAGCCAATCCAGGGAGATTGCCCAATTTGTCTGAAGAAATTGTCCCCCACACACACACATACACACACACACACACACCTGAAGATGATACACTTGGTTACCATGAGCAGCAAACAACTGGGAGAAAATCACTTTTTTTTCCATTTTTTATTATTTTTTTTCCCTTCCCCTTTTATACGACAGGAACCCGCAAAAATTTCTGGGCAGAGTCACTGTGGAAAAATATAACAGTTCTAAAAAACCTAATCAAGACTCTTGACAAGTAGTGAGTTTTTCCAGTCTGTTTTGCACCAGGACATAAAGAACATAGTGGTGTATTTATAGCAGTGATGTTATTGCGGCGGTTTTGCTGCACTGACGTGTGGGCCGGTGATACAGTCCTGCCTAAAAGGCTGTGCCCCCCCCAGGCAGGATGCTGGACAGATGTGCCGTCAGGCGGGCGGCTCTGGAGGCCCAGCAGCTGCTGCGTGCGTTCGGGCGGCGTTCGGACTATGAGGGCCAGGTCGTCCGGTCCCTGTCGGCGCTGGAGCCCCTGCTGCAGGAGCCCTGCAAGGTAGGGATGGGACCTGGAAGTCCTTTCAGAAGCTTCCGGTCACAGGCAGTACGCATAACGCCCACTTTCTTACTACGATGACTCATTCACAGTCTGTAGTCCATTTTACTTTTATGTCTTTTTTTCTTTTGATCTACAAATTAGTATGAGTGATTGCTTTAAGTTAGGATTTTCAAGCCTGAAATCATTACCATTAAGTTCATTGTACATATTCAGCACACACTTTTATTCAGAGAGAGACGTGGTCAGACACTGCCTGGGGCAATTGGGGGTTAAGGGCCTCGCTCAGGGGCCCAGCAGTGACATCATTTTGCCGACCCTGGGATTTGAACCAGTCACCTTTCGATCCTGGACACAGTGCTATTCCTGTGAGCTGCACACTGTATACATAAAAAACCGGTATTGTATGTCTAAATGCAGCCATGTCATTTCAGCGATGCTCATCTGAGGTTGTATGTGTGTGTGCATGTGTGTGTGTGTGTGTGTGTGTGAGTGCGCTTTTAGCCAGAAACGGATGTCCCTGCAAGCCCACTGATTTCCCCAAACATCGATGCCGTCATGTCCGAGGAGGAGGGATCGTTGGAGACCCAGCCCTCACATCTTGAGGTGTGGGAGGTGTTTGAGAACATCTGGAGTAACGCGTGCCAGATCAGGTGATCAGAAATCCAAAGCAGAGAAGCCTGACTGGCTACAGCGTTTTCGGCCCAGCACAGCTCTGAATGGCTGTGCCCCCCCCCCCCCCCCCATTTGTTAAGGGGATTGTGCTAAAATAATCCCGAGCGTAGAGCTTTAGAGAGTTCTGGGAAACAGGTTTCCTTCAGCGCCTCTAGTCTCTTTCAACCTTCCATCGAATTCACGGTGCCGGTTTCTATAGCTTGTTCAGTACTAGTAATTAGTGCATGATTATGTGAGTCAGTCTTCCTAACTATACATGTGATGCAGAATGGTGACTCTAGGTTTTTTTTTTTTCTCCCCTCCCATCCCCGTGGCCCAGCTCTGCTGTGTTCATGGCTCTCCAGTTTGACCCAGGCTCCATGGAGACCAGCATGCCTGAGAGCAGGCCGCCCCCCCCGGAGGGTGCCCTCTCCTGCCTGTGCTCGCTCGCCGGTACCATCCGCCAGCTGCTACATGCCGTCCACGGGTACGGCCCCCCCTGCCCCCCTGCCTGCATTAGCTCTGATAGCCCTTTAACCCTCAGTTTGCCTTCTGAATGTCCTTTTCCACCTTAATCTTCTTTGTGACTGTCTGCTCATCCTGTGACTTTTTACCCTCTGTGTCCTGCTGTCACTACCACTGGTCATTCTGTTGATCACTGGTCACCAACTGGCGGACTCCAAACCAGAACATAATTGAATTATGCACGATTGATTTGCCCCACCCTTGCCCACTGGTCTGCATTTTTTTTCCCCCCACTTGAAACGGTGGACCTTGGCCTTGTTTTGCTGGTAAAATTTGGCCCTTGAGGAAAAATATCTGGGGACCTCTGGTATAGATGCTCTCCGATAATCCTGCCCAGTCTGCCACACTGGGATTACTCCGCTCTTCTGTCAGCCCTACCTGTATGATACACCATCCTGTTGGCACTCACTGTACAGTGTGGTAGCCCTTCTCTCCTGGTGCTGAAACTATTTATCTTGTTCTTGTACACTCTGTCTTCACAAGCATAGTCTGAGGTCAGACATTCTCGTTTCTGGGAAGCTTGCTACATTTAATCTAGTTTCTTGATGGAGTATCAATACTAGAATGAGACGGTGAGGTCAGTTTAAGTTTTAATTTAAGTTAGAGGGCAAATGGAGGAGAGACTGATTGTGCAATTCACCTGTTAGCATGAATGTGTTTCAATGAAAACCAGCAAGTGAATGGATGGGGTGACGTTGCAGTCCAGAGCAGGTGAATGAGTTGTTTGTTCAGACAATCGGAAATGTTGATGAACATATCATGGGATTTTTTTTTCTTCAATAGACCATTTTCTCCTTATTGTAAAAGTCCTAAACGTTGTGGAACAAATTTTTGGAACTGACCATCAAGGATTAATCTTATAAGACTTGCCCGGTGGATAAGATAAATATTTTGGCAATGGATGCTTCCTTATAGGGATGAATAACTTCTTGATCGTAGTGCTTGTTGCTAGATTGTAAGGTGAAATGGCCGGAATGTGGAAGAAGTTTTTAAAACTGACCATCAAGGATTAACCTCACAAGACCTGCCAGGTGGTTTGGGTAGTAAAATACTTTGGCAAGCTGTAGTTCTATGTGAGGAATGTCTATAGAAATGTTTAAAATTACCCATGTTCCTGTAGTAAATAAGGTAAGGCAATGGAACCTAGCCAAGAAAAGTGCAATGCCTGAAATGTTCATGGAGGGGAGACCATCTAGAAATTGCTTGTCTCTTTGTATAAATGAGAGCTCGGACCTCCTTTCATTGAAGCTGTCAATGGTCACTCCTTGTGTTTCACTCTGCTTCCGTCTCCAACAGAAATAAATTCCCATCACTTTAGAACCAGGTCTCCGGCCAAAATTTCTGTGACAGCTTTTAGTAAAATGGGTTGATAAATGTAATGGCCATGCATTGGTTTAATTGAAAACCTTATATGTCAAAATGAGATTAACTGCTGTAATTTGTATTGGACACGGCGAAATAAAGAAAGGGGACAAATCTGGATGAGTAAAATGGCTCAACGCATCACTGTGGATTTAAGGGAGGTTTTCAGGGAGTCGGGCCATACCGAGATGGTACCTGATCGTAATGCCCCTGGCCACCAGTCCAAAGAGATTAACAATGATTACTGCTCTGGTTGGGACTTAAAGCCTGCTGGTTAGTTCTGACTATTAATCACCGAATAGGTGATGAAACTCATCTGCCTGAACATATGTTCCATTGTTGTCTGTTCAATAGTTGTTGACTAACTTGACCATAATTTATGATGGTGTGAAAGAATGCGCTTGTCTGTCTGCCTTTGAGGAGACTGGCGCCCTCTCTGTTGGGTGGCCTGTTTTATCCTCCTCCTGGTGTAGGGTTACCATGACACTCATTAGCTAAGCCCTTTGTGAGAATAATCGTTAACCACTTTCTGTACCAGTTGGCAGGTTTGTATGATTGGGACCTTGAATATTTGTGAGTTTTTATGATGCTGGTTTTGACGCTTCCTGGTTTTCGTGGTTTTTGTGAAATGCAATGTGTTTGCCAGCATTGGTCTCCACACACAGCCAAAGGGATACTTCAAAGTGTATGACACGTGTGTTTTAGCGAAAGCCATTGTGATTTGTAAGTAAGCTCCAATACAGGTGAAATCCCTTTCCTCTGAATTTTCTGAACACCGTTTTTGTGTCATTCATGATAGCGCACTCTCAGACCCTGTCTTGCGTTCAGCATTTTCTTGCACGTATTGGTTCCTATATTCAAGAGTATCTACGACTAAATGTTTATAACCAGTTATCAGTTTGTGGTCAGAAACATATCTGTTGGTTCTCTGTTGCCAAAGAGCTGTCAGTAGGCTTATCTGACCTATGTGAGTGTGGTCTAGTTACACTTCTCGTGCCGTGTCTCGAATGCGTTCATTCTCACACGATTCCTGCTGTGCACGGGGATCCCTTCTTGTTCCCAAGGAGATCAACACCATGACTCAACACAATGACTCACCCACTCCCACGACTCGCTTCATTATTCAGCAGCTGAAGAAGATGGAAGTATTTATAATGCAGGGGGTAGCCTTCTTAATGGCACCTCTCACCCCCCCCCCCCCACCCCCCATTCCATTCCCCCCTTTTCTCTCTCTCTCCTGTTGTTTTTTCATCCCCAGAGTTCAGGGGCAATTGACTTGTTTGCAAATTCCTTGTCAGGCTGATGAAATGCTGCTACTGTCGGCATCCTGACTGAAGCCTTTCGTCACTTGATCGATTGGGCTTTTTTTTCTTAACTTGATCCTTTTTGTACTTTGGTCCTGCATGTCCATCATGCTACCGATGATATTTCGGTGTAATTATTTCCGTGCGGTGATATAATTAAAAATGAGATGTCAGTGATCTGTGTATCATCAAAAGGTCAAATAGTCAGTTGGTCAGTCCTGATGATTTATTTTGATTTGTTATTGTGAAAGCAGCTCTTGTTTAATTTTGAATAGGTCACTATTTATGTCACTCTGGCCCACATGGAGAAAATAAACCCTAACCCTAACCCCCAATGGGTTACATGCTTTATTTTAATTGCCGTTCTATGTCCTGCCTAATATCCTCATTTCTCACTTCTGTTTTTAAAATAAGCTTGTCATTAGTTGAAGCTCATGTCATGAATAGTGTGAAATATTTTGCTTGCAAAATGTTCTCTCTCCCGAAGAGCTGGATAGCTTGTTTGATTACAGGTCACTGATGGCATGTTGAAGGACCCAGATTCAAACCTGTATCCATTCTGTTGTTTTGGATGTGGTGTGTGATTTCACCACTGGGACCTTGAGCAAGGCCCTTATTGCTCCAGGGATTGGCTAACTCTGCTTTCTCAGTTGTATGTTGCTTTGGATAAAAGCATCTGTTTAATCAGAGGTGGGGAACCTGTTCCCTGGAGAGCCGGTGAGGGTGCAGGTTTTTGGGATGACCTCAGTCAGCCAATAATAAAACAGTGGCCAATAAAACTCCAGCCCTGGGGAACCATTGTCATTGGCTGATTGAGAGGCCATCCCAAAACCTGCACCCACACTGGCTTTCCAGGGAACAGGTTCCTCACCTCTGTGTTAAATAATTGTAAATTATTTTTGCATTTTAGGACTTCCTGCATACAGATCTGAATATCATTTTTCAGAACAATGAGTACCTTAACAGCTTTTTTGATGCCTTTGGCGTGGAGGGTGAATGGTACCTTTGAAATATCCATTTTAAACATGCCGGAATTATCCTTGCTCATGCCACATGTGTTCAGTGATCGTTAAAACGGCCCAGTAGAGGATGTTTGATGTTTCATACTAAGACTGTCTGTCGATCTGCCCTTTCAGAGTGCTTGTGTCCGACTGCTCCTTTGAGGACGTGCAGTCTCTGTTCACCTTCATCTGCTCCACTGAGGTGAGGTCTTCCTTCTCATCCTGCTCAATGGGTGTTCAGTTTGAGCTCCCTTTTATGTTCTTAGGCAGTGTGCTGCTCTGTCGGATTTAACTATAACCGTCGGTACTTTGGAACCACTGGAAATTGTAGTTTTTCTCTGGCAATCTAGTTATGAGCTGATAACTGCTAAGCAAAGTGTTTTTATAAAACACCTTGTATTTCTAAAGGGTGAAGCTGATATAAGAACATGCAAGAACCATAAAATAGGCTACTATATGCAGTATATGAGGATTAAAATAATCAGTGCTAGTAATACTGTTACCCCATGGTTAATCTTCAATTTTTCATATGAACATTTTTGTATCCAAATGTATTGCATTGGTTGCAAACCAAGAATAAATACTGAAAATGTATGCAATGTGCCCAATAGAAATCAATGTCAAAATCAATGTTCCATCAAGTGTCAAGGTTTTCTGAGGTTGAGGAAAGTTGACATGGAAGTCGTTTCTCCTGGATTAACACTTGGGGGGGCTTCTGATCTGAAGAGGGATGGTTGATGTTAATGTTTGTGTGTTATCCTTTGCTGCAGATCACGTTGGCGAAGCCAAGGTTCACTGCCAAGGACCTGTTTCAGTGTCTTTCCCAACATGAGTACAGGTGTGTGGAAAAACTATGTGCTTTCAGTCAATGCAGCTACATGGGGTTGGCTTTGTGACCTTTGAAACACATTTGGACACATTAACAAGAATATGTAGAAATCCTGTCCTGTGTCCTATAGCCCAGTCAACATCCCACTGTCTTGATAAGAAAATTGAGGAGATGCATGGGGTGGCTTTCATTTGTCAAGCTGTGCGGTTCATTTTCCCGAGTCTTCGACACTCTGCAAGCGCGTTGTTCTGCTTTGCTGGGGCTTCTGAAAGCACCACTGCTAAGTTTTTACAACAGGAGGAAAGTTCCCTTCCAGATTAGAAACCAAACCTTTCCATTAAGATTTTACCTTTCCTAGTTAAAGCATAGTCTGTTCATTCTAGGCACGTTGTGGCTGAACAATATGAGCCATGCTCATTAGCGTATTGATTAGCGGGACTTAACGAGCTGTGTAATTCAATCAAAATTACAGATTAAGGCCTACATGTGCAGAACACCATGTCCCTCTAATCAAACTGTTGGTAGGCTGTTATTACGTTGGAGAACAATTCCATTTGTCAAGCCTGCTATTTATGCAAATTGCCCACAGGCATTGTTGGGGGCTGTCATTGTTTATGCAGAGCACTAAACAGAGAATGAGCTAATTCTGGTTTGGAAAGGTATTTCATGCTCATGAAAGGCTAGATTTGAGCCTTCAGATTTGAGGTTGACCATTTTGAAGTTTCCTGGCTGGATTTGGTGTGTAGCTGAAATTAGTTTATTTTTAAGGCTCTCACTTGGTAGGGGTTGTGCTGCTCTGACTCTCAGGTGGGGGAGAGAAAGTGTATGTTTGATCATTTCAGGTACAAAATGTAACAGGGACCCTCCTTGGCATCATGGTGCCGTTCTGTTGCCCTCGGGCTGGAGGTTGTAGTACAGGAAGTTGGGAGCAGCTGCAGCAGATGTATCTAAAATGGAAGCCTCATATAAGGATCACAGTGGACTTATGTGAAGACACACAAGTCACAAAAAATAATTCCCTTTGTGTTCGTTCCAGACCCCTGTAGAAGTTTGTGATTTGCTGTTGACCTTTATTAGTTGTGTGGTGTTCAGGAGAAAGGCTTTTTAGTCGTCTCTGGAATGTCTGCTCTGCAACGCAGCAGCTGCTCCTGAAGTCTCACAGCAGGACTATTTCTGTTGCCTCAAAGAAGTTTTGGAACTGGGAGAACTTTCTTACAGGGCGGGGGCCCCAACGCCGGTTTCTTCCTACACTCCCACGCGCTCGGGCTGAGACTCCTGCTAGCTGGGATGTCAGGCTGCCAGCTTTGTGTGCCAGCAGCGCACCTCATGTTCACCCACCACACAAAGACGCCATTTGTCGCGCTCCTAGCCCATACCGGTGCCAGGAGGCGAACAGAGCATTGGGCAGGTGAAATATGGGAGGACTGAGGCGTGCTCTGATTGGCCAAGCTTCTGTGCTGCTTAGTTAGGGATTCATGGGGTACATCTTCCCAATTGTATTGGCGGAGGTAGAACTTAAGAGGAAGCTGAGAAAGCTTATATTACTTAGCAGATGCTTTTATCAGATATGGCATACATTTTATTTAATTTTTTTAAACGCAAAGTCCGTGGATGGTGAGTGGCTCGGCGCTAAACCTGTGATCAGAAGATCACTGGCTCGAGCCCCAGCCTCAGCAGAACAGTCACAGTTAACACCCTAGTCCCAGGGATGACACCCATTGGCTCATCCTACGCTGTGACCCCCAAGCTATGGAGAGTAAGTTGGGGTAGTCGAAGAAAAGAATTCAAATGTACCTGTACTTGTACTTGTGCAAATGGTGAACATAGGGTTTATCTTTTTCTTTTTTTTTTTTTTTTGTATAATCATTGTCAATTCTTGGAGCAAATGGGGGTTAAAGGCGTTGCTTAGGGGCCCTACTCTGCCGACCTTAGGATGTAAACTGGTGACCTTCTGATTTTAGGCACAGTGTCACACGTCACCCTAACAGCTTAGTCTCCGTGGCCTCTCTGCCACCTCCGATTTGGAGAGTCTGTCCTTTACTCCCCGCCCCACGCCCATTCTCTCACCTTCCGCCATCCAAGCTTCATGGCACAGTTAATCTCCTGTCCCGCCCTAGGAGGCTACACCTCTGTGCAGGTGACACTATATAGAATAAATGCCACCCATCCCTGTTCTCTTTCCTCTTCTGATCCCATTGCCAAACAGGGGCATTGCATTGCCTCACCATTAACATTTGTAATCTCAGTTGGAACCCAGTTCATACTGGTTTGTTTTCCTATGTTTAATTCCCCATAAGTCGGTGGTTCCTGGATCAGATGTGTAGTTTTATGTTAAGTTCCAGGCCTTTTTTTGAGGACAGAGCTCTGCTAAGGTGCTTGTCAAATTAAACAAATATTTGACATAGAACTGGATCAAGTGTCCCTGGCTCAGTTTACATTGTGCTTTTTTAGCTGTGCAGCTAGCGGGAAACCTGCTGACCCCCAGCTGCACGTTCCTGCAGCGATGTTATCTGGGTGAACTTTACCCTCTTGACCTGGAGGAATGAGGGCTTATTCACTGGGAACTGAAACGCTGGTTGTAAGGTTGTAACATCATGTAGACTGACAATATCCCGTCCCTCTGGTGGCTGAACGTCAGGACCCAGACATGAGGAGATTCAAATACGATTCACACTTTTAATAAAAAAAAAAACACAAGGTGTAGATGTAGCACAGGGGCAGGCGATCTCATCCAGAAAGGGCTGCTGTGTATACGCGTGTTCGCTGCAACTCCCTTATTAGATTTCTAAGTGGAGGATTGATTGGCTGAAGAGTCCTCACACCTGGGTTTGAACAGCTGACCTAAAGGTTATCCCAAAAACCTGCACTTTATAGACAGTTCACGCTGTACATTTCCAGTTAAACGTGTTAGCCTGCACCCACAATGGAGTGAGGTGGATCCTGTTTGTTAACAAAGGAGCCTGTGAATTGGTTAGTTGCTGTAATGTTAGGGTCAGTGTCAGTTTTATTATCATCAGACTAGTTGAACCAGTTGGTTTACCAGTTGGCCGCAGGCAGCAACACAAACCAGCCTCCTTTGGCAGTATGTGATGGGGCTGCTTTTGCATGTGCATGTGTGCAGCGTGTAAGTAAAGGAACAGTGTTGGCTGGGAAGGTAACTGTGGCAGCATTCATACCTTGGGCAATATCGCAGGTACAAGGTGGTTTGAATATAATGATGGATCTTTTCCCAGCAGAGTGTCTAAGTGGCATGAGCCTCTAGGAGAAAGAGCTCAGGAGCAACTTGAATCTTGTAGTGATTTTCCTGTGAGTCTTACAGACTCGTCACGTCTGTAATGCTCACGTTTATTTCGAGACCCTTTGGGGGGCGGGCAATGGCTCCGTCAGCTTAGGCCGGTACACCCTCCTCCCTCGAAGATGAAGGTGCTATCGGATGCTCGTATTCTCCAGCAAGTTGTCCCTCTCTGTCATTGCTGATCTCTGATAGTGCTTCAGTGGAGGGGAGCGGCTGGCGATGTGGGAAAACTGGTCACGTTTTACGAGTTTGGGGGTTGTGTTCTAGCTTGCGGTGTGTGTTCCAGGTCAGCTGAGGTGTATATATGTGGCACAACAGCCTCTGCTCCCGATTCTGACACGTGTGCTGCATTATTGCAGGGAGAAGTTGCGAGTGGGAGGGATCCAGCTGGAAGATCTTGGGAACAAACTGGAGCTCTGTGCCTCTGCCAGGGGGTATGGGACTGCAAGCAGCTCCTGGACGTGATGCTGGTACACACCAGGATATACCTCCCCCTGCCCCCCACCCCAGCACATACCTCAGTTACCAGTCTGCATCTCCTGCTTTCATTGGGGTGGGAGTTATGCATTCTGACATAGCTTTATTCATTGCAAATTAACTTATGTGTGGAAAGTTACAGTAAAGACATGAATTGCAATTCAAGAGCGTAGCTGTCTTCTATAGTGCCAGTTAATTTACGTTACAGCTGGGCATTAAATTGATTCTATCGATTTAATTCAAATTTTTTTGTTCAGGGCGATGTGTAAAATTAATATTCTAATTTACTTTAAACTGCCTAATTTATTTTTTTTTAGTATGAATAAGATGTTTTTCTTACTTTGGGGGCTCCGCAAAGTCCAGCATGCCCGACTGCTCTCTCCACCCCCTCGGACACCAACACACCGAGCAAGATGGCAGCACATGCATCCGCGAAAGAGGAGCTAGTCTGACACTGCCAGTCTCACCTTGGTTATTTTGATGTGGTTTGATTTATGCAAAGTCTGACATACTGTAGAACAAACCACTGTCTTCTGTAAAGTTTGTCTGAAGGCTACCGAAGGCAGCAGCACAACAAACTCATTTTGGCGTGTCAGACAGGCTGAGGAGCGGGAGTGTGGGGCAGCCTCTGAACGCTGTCTAAGCGGCTCACTCTTCACCTTACATTCCATACAATAAGAAGGGTCCCAGGGAAAAGAAATGACAGATGCCCTGACGCTTCATATCGGCAAAGATATGGTACCTATAGATGCAATGGAAAAAAATGGGTTCATTCAGATGCTAAATAAAATCGACCCCAGATATGAGCTATCAAACCTAAAGTCTTTTACCGAAGTAGCCCTGCCCCATCTAAACTTGTCAAAATAAGGGTATTTAATGATGTCTTCGTTTTAAAACGATTATTTCGAAAATCAGAATCGTGAATCAGGCGTATGTTGAAAACAACCTGAGATTTTTCTTTTAGGCCGTATCAAACAGGCCTAGCTCATGAGACTGTGCACAGCCAAAGGTCTTGGCGGTTTGTACTTGTGGCATGGACTTGCCAAGACAGATACTTCTTGTTTGTTTTGGGATTGTTTAAAATGTACTGCAAATTTATTTGTGCAGTTATTAATCAAGTTAATTAATTTAAGAGAATAGACTCATTATTAAACCCTGGTCTTCCATGCCCCGTGGGAAGCGGACGAGAAGAATCCTTCAGGAGAAGGGATTTGCACACTAAACGCTAAAATCCAGCTGATATCTAAAGATGAGAAATCCCATACCAACGAATTACTTTACTGTGACTCTTGTGCATGCCTGGCAACCCTAAGTGTCAGGAATAACCTTAATGTGATTAGTGTCCCCTGTATGCATCGAAGAACCCTGCAGCCTTTTTGATGTCCCCGATCATACCGCTTTTCTATATTATTGATATTTATATTCAAAACTGTACTATATCTATCTGTAAATATATAATAAAATTATTTTTGGTAGTTCCAACCCCTATTTCTTTCTCTGTGTATGTGGGTATGTCCAGTAAAGCAACATTCAATGTGCTGTGTGACACATTTCATCAGAAACGTTATGTGACATGCAGAAATGCACTGCACATCAAAGCGTGTGCACTTTGTCTGTCTATACTTTGTACTAATGCCGATGCTCCTGTAACTAATGCTCTCGTGTTGCTCTGTGTTGTAACTTGAGTGCTGCCAAGTCCCCTGTAATTGTAGACTTTTTAGGGTCGACTACCAGTTCAGGTTCACACAGGCTACAGTGCATTTTACCAAAGCACAGGTTCAGAAAGTTTGCCTCACCCAAGACTCTCGCCTGTGAGGTTGAATAACAAAAATACATTTTTTCTTCGGGTCGGATATCTGGCGACCCATCCGATTTGTGTGTTGGAGGTGTGCATTCTGGCAGTTTCACGCAGGCATACCCTAGGAAACGGTACTGACTGTCTGTTTTGAGAGACTCTACTCCATCTACCTTCGTTCAATAGCTGTCCCAGTCAGCATTAACGGCAGCATTCTCTGGCTCAGTGGTTGATGTGGTTTTTCCTCCTGAAATGTTAAGCTGTGCCTATTACTGGCTCACAGGCACCAGCTGTAAAGGTTCCGGCTTTGTGAAATGTCCCACAGCCACGTTGTGCCTTCCCCCCCCACCACCCTCATTTTAACCTTACATATATTTGCCACTCTGTGACCTTTCAGACAAAGGAGCGTTCAAGTTATATCTTAGCTATTTTAAATCAAGCTGTTAAAAAAAAGAAAGTCACGTCTTCCAGGACCTGGGAATTTGAATGGTCCTGGATGTGTCCTCAAAGGGTTTTCCACATGAGTTATTACCTGCCAAATTCCCATTTGCTACTCCAGATTGATGGGGTGGGTTGAATCTAAACTGACCTTTGACCCAGCCCAGAGCAACTACTTATCCTTTTAAACCTCTGAAATACACAATACTCTGGCCTAGGGAAAAAGCCTCGATGTCTACATATAATTAAAAAATACATAAAAGCATCCTTCCATTTATCTGGTAAGGAGTCATGAGGAGGTGGTCTGGGATCTATCCCAGTTACCATAGGGCACAAGGCAGGGGTCCTGGCTGGGGGGCCACTGAGCCTAGTGCTGGTGACATGGCATGTACATACTCACACATACTCACACATACTACCGGCTGGCAAAAGCCTTGTGATGGGTGCCCAAAGAGACGCATCCCATAGTCACCTTGTGCAGGTACAAATGCTTTATTAAGAAATGCGTCATAACAAATGGGATACAGAACTTATTTCACTCTAACAAAATGAAAGCGTCGTCTTAGCGGTGAGATCTGAGCACTAGGCTCACGCGACAACTTGCCATGGGCATCAGCCACTGGTTATATCATTTGGTAATATGCACAACAGTGTATAAAAAAATGTATATACAAGAAAAGGCCAATTATAGCACAGTAGTGGTAAAGAGAATCAGATTTGTTGTAATGTTAATGACCATAATACTTAAGGCATTAGATGCAAATGTGAAGTAGAATTATGGAGGAGAGAGGTTAGAGAAACTGAAGCCGTGGTTGTTATGGTATACCAGGAAGGATGGGTGCACTGGTATTCCAAGACAAAAGTGAGAAAAAAATATATACAGCAAAAATATGCAGTATTCATAGATTGTGGTTGTTCTTCTCAGCACATCAGGCCTCCCTTTCCATTCCCATCCAGAACTTCACAAAGCTTGCTTAGATGGCATCAGCAGCATCTATGCAGGGCCTCCACTCGTTGGCATCCGGGTCATACATCTCCATGGAGCTGAGGAAGTCATTGCCGTCGAAGCCACCCACCGCGCAAACAGCGCCCCCCAGCACGGCCACGCCCGCATTGCTGCGAGCTGACGTCATGCTGCCCATCATCTTCCACTCGTTCTTTGCCGGGTCGTACACCTCCACGCAGCGCAAGGCGCGGGATCCGTCAAAGCCGCCCACCACGTACAGCTTTCCTATGGAGATGAACTCAAAAAAATAAACCTTCCGAAAACCTTTTACCTTCTGAGATCCAAAACAATAAGTACTAAGCAAATTCAGTCAATTAACTAACATAGTCATTTATTCCGTTAATGGCATGGACACCCCTACACACCTTCATACGCAGCCACTCCTGCCCCACGCCGAGCCACATTCATGGGGGCTATCAGGGTCCAGGTGTTGTTTTCAGGGTTGTAACGCTCTACCGTGTTCAGGCAGTTCCAGGATTCTGCTCCTCCGATCACGTACATGAAGTTACCCAGCTCACACACAGCTGCTTGATGTCTCCCTAGATGGGGTTAAGACTTTGATAAGTTTGGTTCTGTCCGATGCCCCAGGAAACAGCCAAGTCTCTTGTGAGACTTCAGACTTACGGATGTTGAGGGGAGCACAGCTAGTCCAGGTCTTGGTGACAGGGTCAAAGGCATCAGAGTTATTCAGGCTTTTCTGCCCACTGGGGTCAGATCCTCCCACGACGTAGAGCTTGCTGTTCAGGGCACAAACGCCTGGAAGCACAAGTCCACATCAGCGACGAAACGGCAAAAACCCGCACGTCAACGAGATGGTCCTCTGCTCACCTGCGTTACATCGGTTGGTCCTGAGCTCCGGCACTTGAGTCCACTCGTCTGTTTGGAGGTCATACATCTCCCCGCAGCTCAGCTCGTCCGAGTGGCCGTTGGAGCCGCCCATAACATAGAGCTGACCCTACCAGATAGAAGAGGAGGAATCCTTGGTCAAAGACTCCAGATTGGCACTAAACCAGCACTTGACCGAAGACATTAACCCATTAGCTTCTCGGCTAGCCAGCTAAATCCCAAGAGCAGACGACATACCATCAGCACCGCCATCTGGAACCGTGCCCTGGGCATTCGCATGGGTGCCAGGAAGGACCAAGTCCTTGCCAGAGGATCATAACACTCCACCGTCCGCAAGCACGCCTCCCTGTTATACCCACCTGAACATATAACAACAAGTAAGTCTTCCAGCAACCTCACCCCCTCTCTCAAGACCATAACAGGATTTGAGAAAAGTCATCCCAGGCCCCACGGTACAAATACTCCACCACCACGACACTAAGAGCTTTACCTGCGGCAATAAGCCTGCCATTCAACCCTGCGGTGCCCAGGCCACAGCGGGCATAGTGCATGGGTGGCAGCAGCCTGTCGTCCAGCTCCTCCGGCTGCGCCTCGAAGCTCATGCTCTTGAGGAGGCAAGGGGTGCCAGAGGGGGAGACCTGGGGACTGGTGCGGCCGTGTAAGATGATGACACTCAGCAGCCCATCCAACACTGCCAGGCACAGGTACGCGTTGTCTAAAGCACGAGAGAACAAGCGGCTATGGCCAATCGTCTTCGTCCACCACTGTCGTGCGTGTCGGCGTGAGCGTGTCAAAGGTAACGCCCGCTTACTGGAAGTCCTCTCCGAGGCGACGTACTTCCACTCATGGCTGAGATGATCGATGGACCCGGGAGACAGACTTGTGTGGGAGCCAGGGCCTATCTGCCAATGGTCATTCTCCCGCGGAGGCCTCTTCTGCAGACCCACAAAGGCGACAAAACCGAACTAGACCCAACAGAACCAGCACCATGGCACAAGCAAACCCTATTTCAATCTACAGACTGTTACCCAAGAGGATTATTTGTTCTTTTATAAACGTTTGATCCAGACAAGGGATTGTTTTTTTTGGGGGGCGGGGGGAAGGGGAGGGATACAAATAAAACCAATTAAATAAACTGGGGGTACACACCCCCCTCCCCCCCCCCCAGTTTCTGTGTTTCTAAAAGGAAGAACACTGCAGCTTCAGAGGACGCTTTCAGCTGACATCAAAAGATGTGTATAAAGCACTGAAGAGCAGCATGCACGCCCTCTGGTTCTGTACCTGCACAAACTGGATGTGGTCGTCGCTGCCAAAAACCTCAGCCTGCCCTTCAAACAAACTCCCGCCATGCAGCCTGTGCTCTGCGGAGTAATGCAGAGTTTGCACCTGCAAAACAGTATAAGTGCGTTGCATGTGGCTGTCTCTATGGCAACAAAGAACCTGGAAACACCTTCCCCGGTCCCTGGCTGGGAAGGAGGAAGAGGAGGCCGCGGTTTCTGCAGGCATCAGGCGTTTCTGAAGGAAAAGGTCTTTAAGTTTTGCAAACAAAAAATAAATGACATGGCACTGGGCCACTAGCAGAGCAACCCTTGGCTGGAAAAGGGACTGTTGTTCATATGGATCCCAGCCAGCCTCAGTATCTCAGGCACCCCCCCGTACACCAGAACGGCACCATCATGCTGCATCCGAGCATCCTCACGAACTTTTAAATCACTGTTCAGTGTGTGAAGGTCAGTAGGGAAATAAGTACTATCCTGAAGCCAGCTGGCTCAAAGGGTAACTGATGACTCAACGGCATTAGACAGTTCTGTAAAACAGACCACAGGAATCCAAGGACTGAGAGGAAAGTCCGTTTCCACACCACAGCCGGATAAGATATGCGTGCAAAGGGATGGGGGGGCAAACAGGAACCCAATGCCCAGTTGCCAAGGTTGTGAATTTGCTGGATGAACAGTAAATCGAATGTGGTTGGGGTGTGGCTCCACATATGAAGTGTCACTTTACAACCATATCTCGTCGTGAGAAAGGAAACTGGTGCTTGAGGTATTTTCTTCAGTTCTTGCTCAAACCCCCTGCCCCACATGAATGTTTTGAATGCATCAATGCATCCCAAAGCATGCATGCATGCATGCATTTCAAATAAGACAATGCAATTACAGCGCAAACGCCAGGGGTTTAAGGAAACGGGGGTAACGTGCCAGTAAGGGACATACACAGCAGTGGGCTAACTGACTACTGTCTCTGCCCGCCTTCCTGATAACAGACCGGAGAACGGCAGTGCCGCCCGCGGTCGAGAACTGAGGCTGCTTTCATGGGACTCATTACCCTGGAGGATTCGGCCTTGCTTTTCTTCAGTCTTGCAAATTCTGCTGCTGTTAATAAACCTATGGGAAGATAGATCAACGAGGAGGAAGAGCCATTAGAATTAATCACTCGTACAGCACACGACAACCTGTGAACCAAAAGCAGCTTTGTTAATTAGGCACGGAGATGCTGGAGATTAAACGGTGGTCATTTGGAAGAGGGATTGGTTTGGAAAAACAAAAATGAAAATGCTTCTAGTTTTCCAGCCAAGCAGAAGCCTGTTGGAGTCCAAATAGAAAAGCAGAGACTGAACAGGGCCCGTTTCTGCTCACCTGGACAAACCCCGACAGGGAATGTGGCATGTAAAGGTCTGTAAATTGTGCAGTAGGTGCCATTCTTTAGGCTAAAACTTCAAAATAAAGAAACAAAAAACAATCCCAGACCAGAACAGTGCCTCAGCGGCAATCCACCCACAAGCTCCCCACAAACGACAGTGATAGAACAGGCCACCGGGCTCGGTACTGACCTCCTCCATCAGACTCTCCAGCTGTTCCCCGTTCTCTAACAAGGTGCGCTGAAGCCAGCGGATCAGCTTGGAGTACAGTTTACCGTTGCTGGGCAGGCTCTGGTTGTCTTCTAGCATGACCTCCAGCTATGACACATGGGACAGAAGGTTCTTCAGGAGGCCTCTTGGAGCACACAACTCCAGAATATTGTGCAAACAGTGTGGGATGTCGGAGTACCTTGAGTCGGGGAAGTTTGAGGAAGTCCTCCTGATCTGAAATCTCCATCAGGTGTTCTTGGATGTACCCATCGATCTTGCTTAAGAGATGGCTGTCTCCCATGCAGCTGGCAAAGATGCGATTGGAGATTGCACTTCGGCAGTCCATCTTTGACAGCAGGTAGTTCCCACAAATCTGAAAGAGTGTGGCAAGTGACCCTACAGCTGAACACCCATGGTTTGACCAGAGACAGCACGTTCAAAAAAATACTAGTCTTCAAGTACTAATGAAGCACATTTGAAACATCTGAATTAAGCACTACAAAGCCTGCATAATTTAAAGGATTAACTGACAGCTAGAGACGAAAATGAGTCATACCTGTTTCACCCCTTCCATCTTGAACCTTTTCGCGGCAGAGTAGACATCTCTAACCTGCTCCTTTTCAGCCTTCAGCCTGAGCAGAAGGTGAGAACAGGTCCACACTTAACCCACCTCCACAAACAGCCCAACTGACAGGAGAGACCAAAACGGGACCTGATTCTTGGCACCTGCAGTCAGGCTTACTGGGCTGTGTAGGCGTAATTGAGCAGAATCTCCACCGCCTCGGGCTCCAGGTCCTCAAAGGTCACGTGAGCGACCCCACTGGGTTCAGTACTGCTACTGAAGAGCTCGAACAAGTACGGGCTGCAGCAAGCCACGACGGCACGGTGCGCCGTTAGCTCACGGCCGCAGACCTGTCCGAGAAGTGACAAAACAGGCAGTGGCGTGTCTATAAATATATTACATTATGGGGACATTTGGCCCTTTGAACTTTGAAGATGTGAGGAACATTCTTCAATTCCCACAACCTCAATTTTATAAAAATCTATGAATGCAATCAAAAAACTAAAAATGCCAAAAGTCTTGTATTTTGTTTGGTTACTAAGGTTCGGGCTGAGTAGGGGTTAAGGTTGTCATTGTTGGGACTAGGCTTTCTCTTATAAAAATGAATGGACAATCCCCACAAAGATGTGAGTACAAACGTGTGTGTGTGTGTGTGTGTGTGTGTGTGTGTTATTTTGGATGTTCTAAAACCTGGGGAATGTGAGGATAAACTAACCAGCACTGCCTACTAGTCCCATAAAACGTATGTCTAGAAACACAAAGAAATCCTAAAAGAATCCGCCAGTTGCATGGCAGGTCCAAATACATTATACTTCTGGGGTACATTAAAACTGTCACAGAATATCCAGAACACCACATACCCTAAGAATCATTCTTGGTTTTTCAAAAATCAATAGCATTGTAAAAAGCTGTCATTAGAGGTTAACGAGATGTCACACCTGCAGCCTTACGTCACAGAATTGGCCGCTCTTCCGAAGCGTATTCATCTTTGCCACGGTAGAATCAAGGAAGCTGTTGTCCTCAAATATCAAATATCCATTGGGGATCATTTTTGTGAGCCTTTTGTACTAAGCCCTAAGGAACGAGCGAAAACAAGCATATTTTGGTTACATTTTGGCGGATTGATCGAGTCTTCGTAGAAATACCAGTCTAATTAACTTACGGTTCACTAAAACAGCACATGGAGTGCATTCAGTAATTCGCCACACACATTAATTACATTTACCAAAAGAAGAAGAGTATACACTTGCGACAGATGAATCACAAGATGTTCCTGATGAGTAAAACAAGTGGATGGAGGAACACAGCTTAAGGCTTGGGTGCAGCACACACACTTCCAGGACCGAATCGAGTGTGGTCAGGTACACTGGATCCCGTTGGTTATAGAGGGGATTTTTTTCTGCGGAGATCATGCATCATAACCTGCAGAAGAAAAACAAAAATAATGTTAAAGATCTTATTTTAAACAGTGATTGTGTGCAGTGAATGTGTCAATCACAAATGGGATACTTCTGTGGGAATCCTAGTTCTCATAAAGCAGCACCCTGATTCAGCAGGAACCATTACATTCCTTTCAAATTCCTACAATGGTAGACCAATGAGAAGCCCAATCCCAACTGAAAGACGTGCCGTACTCAAACTCTCAAAGACTCCATTCTGCTATAATGAGATACACAAAGCCACAAGTTATCCTAAATCACCGCGGATGCCCTTGGGTCTGTCGGTACAAAATATTCCTTCAAATGCCATGATGGAAGAGTGGGGGGTGTTCCCCATCGCTGCTGGATCCAGGAGGGATGAATCACAGAGGAACTTCTGCAGCTTCCCCCATTTCTGAAGTAAATGGAACCACAACCGCAGCAAAGCAGAAGACAGTGGCTGAAGCTTTTGGGAACAGGCCTCGTTAATGTAATACCCACATCATAAAAACTGGGACAAATTAGCATTATAAGCTACACACCTAACCATGCTATTCAAAAGTCTACAATAAATCAGGCTAGTAAACATTCTGGTCCAGGACATGAAGCTGTTATACAGAAACATGCGCCGCAGCCAAATGAATCACAGTGTGCTGCCCTGAAGTGAACAGCTGGACCAAAATAAAGAGGTGAGTAAAAACTTTAAAGACCTCTGTAGAGTGTTCTGGATTGCTGGATCGATGCCTTAGTGGGCTGGACATGTTGGGAATGAAAGCCAAACACACACAACTGGAGAAACTTATGCAATCAAGAAGCTAATTGTAAAACAATTGGAAAATAGGGACTTTTATTGCCCTTGGTGAGAATGATTTCAGGAAGGGTTTGTTGTTGTTGGTCATGTGGTTCACACATGCACATGCTGATCTATGCTTTGCACGTGGAGTGTGTTAGTAGTTCAGTTCTGCAGTTTTGAGCAACCATCCAAAACAGGCAGTGTTAAAACACCATCATCATCACTTATAAATGGTCAAAAGGCAAATTTAATTCCTAGGATTCTTGTTCTTTCATTCTTGTGCTATATCGGTAAGTGCCAATGTGTAAAATGAACAAACCTTGTGCAGTTACGCCAAGTCAACATTTGATGAGCAGGTGAACCAGTTTTTAATCCATAAAACTCCACCCAAGACAAGCAACAGAACTGAAAACTAACAAAATAAATAAATAAATAAATAAAAACTTGGTGACTGATATACAGATTTAAAAATGCACTATAATAGCAGGACAATTGAGTAGCGTCTAAATTTAGGGTTTTATGCAACATAAGATGGAAGGAAATCTCATCATAAAATTTGCAGGTTTTTCTTTAATATTTTGGGCTTCCTAAAAACAATCGCCACACATCATTTGCTGTCTGAGGCAAAGTAAGCCATAACTTGAGGGGAACTTCTTGATCTATGTCTAAAAATTTAATAATCTGCTGTTTTATTCCCAAGCTTTAAATTATTTATTTTAAGGAAGTGGACTTCCTCATCAGACTGGGACTGGAGGCGAGGGTGGGAGGTGGGATGCGGAGGAAAGATCCGGGTCCACCTTGCAACGGCGGGGGAATGTTCAACCGAGACCTTTCTCTCTCGCCAAAGTGATTTTCTAATCTGATCAGCCACCATTAGTGTAACGATGTAGAGACAGATTGTTAGGGAAGACGTGACAGTTCTTTCAACGCCAGTTAACCGACACGTGGGTCCGGGCACCTCTTTCATATAAGGGGTCACTCGCAGATAGAATTATGTCCCATACAGGATCATTCACAGCAGATGAAAAACCACACGTATCTTAAATAAGCAGACGTCCAGTCTGCAACTACACCGTCAAAGACGATTCGCAAATCCGAGTCGTGATAGATTTGATAAGCCCAACAAATAAAATAGTCCAAAACATAAACTGACACATGTTCCCGAGCAGTTAGATAAAATAAGGATGCTTACATATGCTAATTACATACTTACACTATATACGTGATAAGAATTTCTGCTTTAATAACAAATTCACGCTGACATTCAGGTGGACATCGCTTCAGCGTGTTGCCATCTATAACCAAGTCATCTGGCTAGACATCATGGAATATGCATCAAAGAAGGAGGCAGTTTGCCAGATAATTACGATAAATAACATTCAGGCTTTTACTCTGACATCAACAGCACTCAAGATGAACTCCTGCTTTTGTAAAAGGTGCCCCTACGACATCTAGAAATAAAACTCAGCTCTTTCCTCTCGACTACTGCACCTACGCATATTAACATATGACCCTTATATTGGTCGCACTGCGGCTCTCCGTCGTAAGAAAGGGAGGATTTTCAGGTCTTACGAAGAAAATACTGGAATGTGTGACACGGCAATACCACTCCGTCTAATAATTAGAACTATAATGGAGAACTGCGTAAATTTCGAATAATACAGGCACATACACCCATTCATTTGACTTACCTTTTCCATACGACAGAAAAGGACAGGCAGCATATTTCACGTGGATGCAATTTTCTCCGGACGTGGACAGTTCTGGAAAAAGCTGGCACGAAACAACCTTACTGGGCTGCGCAATCACTTCTGTGTATCCAACTACCTTCTCCCCTTTCAAGGTGTCTGCACCGTGAGAAGAGGCGGCGTGGTCTTTTCAAAGCGAAGGGACGCGCCACATGGCTGCCTGCATCATCATACACCCCGCCTGCCCAAGGAAGAAGCGGGGAGCTGGACCAAAGATGAATGTGCGTGTATATGCATGGGGCGGGGCGAATGTAAAAAGGGGCGGAGATAGTAAAGATGGGCGGGGAGAGTAGAGTGGGCGGGGCGATACGGCTTGAGATGAATGGGTGTATGTGCATGGGGCGAGGCGAATGTAAAACCGTGTAAGGGTAGTGGACTGAGTTTGGCCGAGCCCTGGTATCATCTCGGATTGATTACGGTAGGAAATGTCCATCCGGACACGCAAACCTGTTCACTTCTTTTGGTCCCTGTAATGTGCTTAACCATAACCTACAAATCAGCTCCAATATTAGATTACAAAGCCATTATTTTAGTACCCATCTTTATCCTAAATGTGGGCATGTCGGAATGATTTTCTATAAACGTACGATGATGTGGACAATTTCACCCAAATTGCTAGAAAAATTCTCAGTCTGAATTAATAACTACGTATTACATTAAGAAGGTTTTACAGACATGGAAAATCACTCTGAAACAAGCAGAAATAATGAATGTTGTTGACTGATGATGAACTTCTATCAAAATCGCAGTAGGCAGTTAAACTACCACACAGACCTTCGATAAGTTCTATACTAGATAATCATTTGTATGATTAAAATAAATAAACACCACAGCAGTCCCATCGTACATCAAACAGCATTTTAATATCGTACAAACACGTACTGTTTTGTTGCATTTTTTATTTTTTCCACATAGTAAATGGAGAATGAAAGCGTCCATTAAGGTAATCCCTATAAGGTTATCTACGATACCTGTTTCTTTATCTTTCGTGCTTTGCGTCAGCCACGGGAACACCAGACTGACGTCAGCCTCAGCCTCTTTGTCTAGGGACGGGATGTTGTGTAATAGACAGAAACAAAAGAAGGTAACCAGTAGGTGGTATTTCACAAAGCAGGATTTCTTGCTTAGCTGGATAACTTGTTAGATTTACGGTAGTCTTAGCTACATCTGAGATATCCTGCTTCGTGAAATACCCCCCAGAACAGAACAAGCATTAATAACTTTTGAGATAGACTAGAGCCAAAATAATGAACATTGGTACACTGAGCACTGCCCTCCCATGTAGCAGGCAAAAAGCCTACCATTTCCCTCATGGAATTACCTCTCTAAAGAAATGTAAAACAAAACAAACAAAAAGTAACAACGCCAAGAATGCCAACAAAGGATACAGAAAAATAAGTCCTTGCTTTGTGGAGAAAAAAGACGCGTTGAAGGGAAAGCAGACCATCTATTGAAGAATGAAACTGGTGCCACCCAAAAAGCTATTCCTTTAATAGGCACATCACTACATGCATGGTAAGAAAGGGAGGATTTTCAGGTCTTACGAAGAAAATACTGGAATTTATATCATTATATTACATTGTTTCCAATTTTACTTTATGTTAGCTGTAACCGTTTATGTCATTATATTACGTTGTTTCCAATTTCACTTAATGTTACCTGTAACCATTTAAATCACAGCACTGAAGTAATTTGCACTGGCTACCACGACTCTTAATGAGCATGAATAATCAACATGATGTCTGTACTTCCTGTTGGCATTTAGTATTATTAAAAAATAAGCTGGCCATTTAGAATAGAGATACTTAATTCATCCCCATGGGCAAAGTCTTTTTTTTTGCTTACCCCATATTGCTCTCCATGAGACACACAGACAAGGTCAAGCTTGGGGGTCACAGCATAGAGTCAGCAGCAAGCGGCAGCCCTGGAGCTGGGGGTTAAGGGCCCTGCTCAGGCACCTAAGTGCAGCCTCAGTCTGCTGGCGCTGAGATTCAGACTATCAACCTCCCATTGACAGACACAGGGTACTAATTGCTGAGCCACACTCTACCCTATCCTATGCTATCATACCCTATCCTATGCTATCATACCCTATCCTATGCTATCCAACCCTATCCTATGCTATCCTATCCTATCCTATCCCATCCTATCCCATCCCATCCTATCCTATCCTATCCCATCCCATCCCATCCCATCCTATCCCATCCCATCCCATCCCATCCCACCCCATCCCATCCTATCCTGTCCCGTCCCATCCCATCCTATCCTATCCTATCCCGTCCCATCCCATCCCATCCTATCCTATGCTATCCTATCCTATCCCATCCCATCCCATCCTATCCCATCCCATCCTATCCCATCCCATCCCATCCCACCCCATCCCATCCCATCCCATCCCATCCTATCCTGTCCCATCCCATCCCATCCCATCCCATCCTATCCTATCCTGTCTTGTCCTGTTCTGTCCTGTCCTATCCTATCCACAGCCCTGACTAGGAATATGGATTGGCATAATTTCATGCACGAATTTGTCCATTGAACAATGTGGAACTATTGACATTACTAAGGCACAGAATAACACTGTAATCAGTAAATGTATTAATAATGCTACATTTGCACGTCAAAGATAACAGCTGGTAGTCTTATGGCTCAAGCCTGTACATTATGTTCCCTTTATAATCCAATAGATATATTTCTGTTGAAGCAGCAAAGATTTAAAAATGTGAAATTCATTATTCTCGACTGATAAAGAATTTTTGCACTTTGTCTTCTTGTTATCTGAAGAACAGCTCCAACTCAAATGTACTTATCTACAAGGGCACACAGCATGATCAAACATGTATTTCACCTAGATGTAGATGTTCATCAGTCTCGCTCCCATGAACAAGAAAGCCTATTTTTACATTCATGCCACTTCTGATTTGTTCAGTCTTTAATCTCTCAAGTCACATCATGTGATAGCCAAACAAGAAAAGTCATGTTAATGAAGCTACCACTTTTCCCAAATTAATCTTACACAGGAAACAGCCGTTACTGTCACTGTGTTCTGAATACCCAGAAGCCCCCCCCCCCCCCACAGAACACTGTATGGCTTATTCTTTTGTAAGGAAGTTTACATGCTCTTTGTATCAGAGAATGTCCAGGCAATGTCCAGTTTTACATTTCCTACCATAAATCAATAATTAAATATTTTAAGTAGGGATTATAAGAAGATTGAGTAATTTTCCACTCTGTAACCTTTGGAAACTGTAAGCCTTGCGAAATATATATATATAAGAAAACAAGCCACACTGATTAGCTTATGCAGACGTATTGTATTGCAGAATACCTAAAGGCAAGCAACAGAGCAGCTAGTTCTGCTGGTCTCCTGCCCTTTCCCAGCTCGTGACCCACTGACCGACCCTAGCAGAGTTACATCTCCGGCTGGACTTCAGTCTGCACTGGGCCTTGTTTCCTCATCTTGGGGTTACGTGGTTTTTTTCTTGCTGACAAATTCATGGTCCATGTCCCGTTCACACAGGACGGATTTCTCTGCATTTCCCGCTCGGCCTCTTGGCAAGAATATATATATTTTTTCAAGTTTGGACTGATTAATGTATTACAGGTTCAAATTAAAATGAAGCAAATAATGGCTCTACATGGGCATATTCACGGTGCCACACAGGCAGAATCAATATTGCCCACTTCCACCAGACAGTCACACACACTTTCTGTAGAGCTTTCTGCCTTGTTATTGCATGCAATAATTTTGGGCCGCTTTCAGTTCATGTGTTCATTAAATGATGTCACCTTATCACACTCAGACAGGGGCCACACAAAGACATATTAAACTCACATCCCACCAAACTTCTCTCACAATGAAAACCCACACCCTACGATCAAAAAGACGCCAGCTGGTTTTTGATTGAAACCACTCAAGTGGATATAAAGCAAAAATAGCCTGGAAACAAAGGAAATATGAGAAGATTATTCCCAAGAGTGATTTGTCTGTGTCATGTTGTCAGAATGTATGAGACGGGCTTCATGTGCGGAACAGTGTTCATCAAGTTATTCTCAAATGAGTTTATGTGGGTGTAGAATAATTAAACTGAGTTTGTGGAGGCTTTATGGCCTTTTGTCTTTCAGTTTTGTCTGGTTTGTATTCAGAAACTAACCTCTTTAATTGATTGATCCATTGTCTCAGAGGGGATCTTCTACGAATACCAACGAATACCAAAAGGAGAACATGTCACTGAATTGCTTGTTCAGTTTAAGTGCAAAATAATTTTAATGGATATGCATAAAAAATCACATAACTGATACCGTCCTAATTTAAAATAGCTCAATATAAAAGAAAAAGTAAAATACATACACCACCCTTCTAAAGATTTGTAAAAAGGGTTAGTAAAAATCCATCTTTTGGTGAA
Source organism: Paramormyrops kingsleyae (assembly GCF_048594095.1). Taxonomy (NCBI): domain Eukaryota; kingdom Metazoa; phylum Chordata; class Actinopteri; order Osteoglossiformes; family Mormyridae; genus Paramormyrops; species Paramormyrops kingsleyae. Next base: position 14,458,321 of record NC_132811.1, on the reverse strand, counting down.
GTAGTATCATATCACACTGACAAAATGAGAAAAAATCCAACCTTTCCTTAAAATAAATTTATTGAAAGAAAAACATCAAGAAATAATTATTTTCAACAAAAACACATGTGCTACGATTAATGGCACCCCTGCTTTTAATACTTTGCACAGCCTCCCTTTGCCAGCATAACAGCACTGAGTCTTCTCCTATAACATATTATAAGGTTGGAGAATACAGAACAGGGCATCTGAGACCATTCCTCTTTACAGAATCTCTCCAGGTCACCCAGGGTCCTCGGTCCTCTCCTGTACACTCTCCTCTTCAGCTCAGCCCACAGGTTTTCAATGGGGTTCAGGTCAGGGGACTGAGATGGCCATGGCAGTAGCTTGATTCTGTGGTCAGCTAACCATCTTTGTGTTGATTTGGACATGTGCTTAGGATCACTGTCCTGCTGGAAGATCCAGTGAAGGCCCAGATTTTGTTTCCTGGCAGAGGCAGCCAAATTTTGATTTAAAATGTCCTGGTATTTCATGGAGTCCATAATGCCAGGTACCCTAACGAGGTTTCCAGGATCTTTGGAGGAAAAACAGCACCACAACATCACAGAACCTCCACCGTATTTTGCATTTGGGATTAGGTTAATTTCATTATAGCCATCCTTCTTTTTACACCAAACCCACCTTGTGTTTATTGCCAAAAAGCTTCATTTTTGTTTCATCAGACTGTTGAATTTGCTTCCAGTCAAAGTTGTAGTAGTGTTTTGCAAACTCCAGGTGCTTATGTTGGTGGTTAACTGACAGAAAAAAGCTTTTTCTTGCAAACCTTCCAAATAATCTGTCAGCATGAAGGGGGCGTCTGATAGTTTTTTCAGAGACGTGATAACCCCAAGATTTTACTTGGTCATACAATTCACCAACAGTCATCCTTGGGGATTTTTTGCCTCTCTTACGATCTTCCTCACTGTACATAAGGGAAAAAATTAACTTGGGTCCTCTTCCAGTAAAACAGTAGAATCTCTTAACAGTATAAATGGGCATTTTAAGGCGAGTAGCTATTTTTTAATACCCATTCCCTGACTTATGAAGGCCAACACACTTCTCCCTCATTTGGTCTGTATGTTCTCTTATCTTTCCCATGTTGATGGATAACTAAGGGCATTTGGGCTCTGTGTCACCTCATGTTTGTATCCCTGTTAACCAGGAAGTCATGGATTATAGCTTGAAGGTTCCTATTCATGCCACTCAACTCAAAGATGTACAATTTACAGGGGAAACATGCTTCACTATAATTTCCAGGGGTGCCAATAATCGTGGCACATGTGTTTTTGTTAAAGATAATTATTTCTTGATGAAGGATTTTTTTTCTTGGAATAAATTTATGTTAATGGAAGGTTGGATTTTCCTCAATTTTTCAGTGTGACATGAAGCTGCTTCACCAAAAGGTGGATTTTTTCTAACCTTTTATACAAATCTTACAAGGGGTGCCAATAATTGTGGAGGGGGCTGTATATCTTTTGGCAGATAAAAGCCCAACCAGCATAGGACGAAACTGTGGAGAATATCCCAGACTGCATTGCACGCAAGTCTCCATGCATGAGTACAAACCCAGGAGCATCATGGGATCTCCCAGAACAGGAAGTTGCAGTCATGTAAGAGAATACAAACACAGTTTAGTGGATTATGGCCCTACAGGAAGCCCTGTTACCCACCCACAAACAACCGGGATCTGTCCACAGATGGGCAACGGATAGTATTTTCAGTTTCAGTCCTTGTTTCCGCAGAAAGGGTGGTATTATGCGAGTCTCTTTGAATCAGCATTTTGGCCTGTCACTTTAAGAGAGGGCGGCTGCTTGAGTGAGCATGGCAATAAGCTTTGTACTCTGATTTTACTGCAAAGGTAAAGGCTGACACTTCACCCACCCTGTCTCTGACTTCCTTCCTTAAACCCAAAGCTGTATGGCGAGTGTCTCTTTTGCACTAAAAACATTTTGCTTGTACTGTATAGTATGATACATGAGTTATGTAAAGGATATGCCTTTAGAAGATGGATGGATGGTTTGATAAATTTGAAGTTCCTATAGGGATGCAACTAAAGTATCAGATCCAATAGTATATCACATGTCCATAGGGTGTGTGTGTGTGTGTGCGCGTGTCTGTGTGTTAGGATCACTGTCCAAATGTTCCCCACAATTTGATAAAAACCTATTATTTGAATGTTGTGGGGACAATTTCTCAGATCCCTACAAAAATCTGTGAATGCAATCAAAAAACTAAAAATGCCAAAAGTCTTGCATTTTGTTTGGTGACTTATGCTTAAGGTTAGGGCCTGGGTAGGGGTTAAGGTCATCATGTTGGGATTAGAGTTTTCCCCATAGAAATGAATGGAGAGTCCCCACAAAGATATAATTACAAACCTGTGTGTGTGTGTGTGTGTGCATGCGCACATGTCTCAGGGTTCTGTGCAGGCCAGTCAAGTTCTTCTACACCAAACTCACCCAACCATGTCTTTACGGACCTCGCTTTGTGCACTGGGGCACAGTCATGCTGGAACTGGAAAGGACCTTCCACAAACTGTTCGCACATAGTTGGAAGCATAGGATTGTCCAAAATGTCCTGGTATGCAGAAGCATTTAGAGTTCCCTTCACTGGAGCTAAGGGACCTTCCCCAACCCCTGAAAAACAACCCCATACCATTACCTCCCCCACCAAACTTTACAGCTGACACAATGCAGTCAGGCAGGTAATGTTCTCCTGGCATCCGCCAAACCCAGACTCATCCACCAGACTTCCAGACAGAGAAGTGTGATTCATCACTCCACAGAACATGTTTCCACTTCTCCAGAGTCCAGCACTCCATCTGATGCTTGGCATTGTGCTTAGTGATGTGAGTCTTACATGCAGCTGCTCAGCCATGGAAGCCCATTCCATGAAGCTCCCAGTGCACAGTTTTTGTGCTGGAGTTAATGCCAGAGGAAATTTGGAACTCAGTAATTGAGTCAACAGAGCGTTGGTGACTTTTATGCCCTATGCACCTCAGCACTCAATGACCCCGCTCTGTTTACATGGTCTGCCACTTCATGGCTTAGTTTCTGTTGTTCCTAAACGCTTCCACTTTGCAGTAACACCATTTGCAATTGACTGTGGAGTATCTAGCAATGATACAATTTCTAGAACTATGACAGTCCCATGCTTGAATTCACTGACTTCTTCAAAAGGACCCATTCTGTCACAATGTACATAAACCTGACTGTATGACCAGGTGCTTGATTTTCTACACCTGTGGCAATGGGTCTGAATGAAACACCAGAATTCAATGATTGAGAGGTGTGTCCTATTACTTTTGCCCATGGAGTGTATATACAGAGTGATGTGTTAATATATCAGTAAATAATTTTAAAATTGTCTAATCCTTGTTTGGGGACAGTGACCTTTGGACAGACAACACAAAAATAGAGATGCTTGGTTATCATACACATGTTTGGTGAAAATCACAAGCACCTCATACCAACCATCAAGCATTCTGGTGGAGGGGTAATGAGTTATGCTTGTTTGGCAGCCAAGGGACCTGGACACTTTGCACTCAGGGAGTTGACCACAAGCTCCTCTTTATAGCAAAGAGTACATTCTAGAGGCAAATGTGAGGCCTCCTGTCCAAGAGCTGAAGCGTGGCTGAAACTGAGACATGTGACTGGACAGCGTTTCCAAGATCACCTGCAAAACTACAACTGGATGGCTGAAAAGTCCTGAGCTCAGCCCCAACGAGATGCAGTGGTACGTGGAACCTTATGAGCCCTTACATAAACTAATGCCCTAAGTTGTCAATAAACCGAAGCAATACTGTCAAATTTTTGAGAGACTAATACAATCATTACATACATACATACATTATTAGTCTAAGTTTTTTCCATATGGAAAGAAATCTTTGTTTGTGGCTGACTGTATAATTATCCAGATTTCAGGAGGTGCCATCTACATAAAGTATTTTTTTCCAAGGTGAGAATGGAATGTTGGATGTAGCTGCACAAACAAATCAGTGACAGATATGCGGCTAGTTGTGAATTTCGCAATAAATGGCTGGATACAGCAATTGAAGATAATCAGTAATCGGTACACAAAGCCTCATAATGATGAGATCCCAACCTTACAAATCTCCAGTTAAATATTATATATGAGAAGCCCAACGTAATGTTTACTAATTCTATGCACTTCATTTGAAGTCACAATGAAGAAACAGAATTGTAACTTCATAACAAAGTAGTAAGTTTAGTACTAATAACTACAAGGCTGATTTCTGAGTTTACTCTCCAGCTCTGTATTTAAAAATGATCTCATTTGTAACATAGCCAAAGTAACAACCGCTGCCCTCTAGAGGATATTGAAGCATCTCGCGTCAAAGACAATTTACTACCATACTAAGTAATACCTTATTGTAAAGTTATTTGCATAACATCTGTATTATTATGCATTGGCCATTTTAAATACAAAGTCCAGGCTGACTCACTAAAAATCGTAATTTTACATAATTAAAGTAACTGCTGTCACGTGCAGCACAATGGACCGGTTGGTGTCCCTGCTGTCTGTTACTTCCTGGCTTGTGAGCGTGTGCAGTTTGTACAGCCTTTCCCCATGTTGGATGTTTTCCCTGGGTGATATGATTTCCTACCACAGCTATGATTCCACATCAGTGCTCTGTAAATGCTCTGTTTTTGCTTTATGGTTCCAATGATACGCTCTTCTATGGTACTTAAAGCCAGCACTTATTGCAAAACATGAGGACCTATTAGGGTCTGAATCACAGTGTTTAATACTGCTTTTTGTGACCTAACATTGCAGGGGCTAAAAACCACGCTGACAATTCACACCATCAAAACAATTCTGCTTTTTCCTGTGTAACAGCAGTTCTTTGGTAATGATTTACAAGCAAGCCCCCTCGGTAGCAGAGACAATGTGAATCCTGGTGTTTCTTTAATGTGGCAGGCCTGTAAGTGTGCATCCAGGTATGCTTTCAAGGAACAGGGGTGGTCAGGGGTGGTCAGTGGTGGTCAGGGGTGGTCAGCGGTGGTCAAGGGTGGTCAGCGGTGGTCAGGGGCGGTGTGCGGCTCTGAAGGTTGGACTATGCCTATGTGAAAAGTAACTGATTCCTATGCACTTGAGCTCACACTTGTACAAATGCTAAAATCAAATTGCTCCAGGGTCTTGCTGGTCCTGCTTTCTCAAAGATATAAATGTAAAATATGATTATAATGATGATGATGATTTATTATCAGAAGTATTCTTGGTAGTAGTAGTAATAATAATAATAATAATAATAATAATAAAACAAAAAATAAGGGTTGTACCAGACTTCCAGTGCTTGCATTTGTTCTTTTTGGAAGATGCTACCAAAATTGATAAAACTTCAAAATTTGACTGCTTATATTGACATAAAACTGGCCTATAAACTTCTAGAGCAAATTAGACGAGGCTCAGCATTTCAGGAGCAATGAAAAAGGCTTTGCTGAGGACAGATTGTTCATAATTCAGGGCTTAAAGGACATTCAGAGCCATCAGAAGGGATATAATGCTGTTGTCTTCGCAGAATGTCATGGTCTCACGCCTTTTTGTGGTTCAAAGCCCTTGTCCCCAATACTGATGTCATCGAACAAAGCCAGACCACTGACAGTAGCGTGAAAAACAAAGACAATCACACCCAATGTCCCAGTGAGAGACTGTTTTATATTAAAGAAGCTGAATCACGTAGTTGGCTTGTTTACATTGCAGAAAGTCACTCTGTGGTGTCAGGGTTAGGGTTAAGGAGAAAGCCATTAATCCCCACCAGCCCATCTTAACCATAGGTAACCAAACAAAATACAAGACTTTTGCCATTTTTAGCTGTTTAATAGCAGTGAAGGATTTTTATAAAATTGAGTTTGTCCTTGAGGAGTGAAAATGGTTTCTACGACATCAAAATAACCAATGTAATATATAAATATATACAGTACATCACACACACACACACACACACATAAAGAGAGAGTTCATATATTCCTATTATTGTGAAGACTCTCATTTCTATAGACATAACCCTAAAGACAAGACTTTCGGCATTTTCAGTTTTTTGATTGAATTCACAGGCTGAGTCCATATACAGTACAGGCCAAAAGTTTGGACACACCTTCTCATTCAATGTGTTTTTTTTATTTTCATGACCATTTACATGGGTAGATTCTCACTGAAGGCATCAAAACTATGAATGAACACATGTGGAGTTATGTACTTAACAAAAAAGGTGAAATAACTGAAAACATGTTTTATATTCTAGTTTCTTCAAAATAGCCACCCTTTGCTCTGATTACTGCTTTGCACACTCTTGGCATTCTCTCGATGAGCTTCAAGAGGTAGTCACCTGCAATGGTTTTCACTTCACAGGTGTGCCTTATCAGGGTTAATTAGTGGAATTTCTTGCTTTATCAATGGGGTTTGCGTTTAGTTGGACGATCATTTATTTTTCAACAGGACAATGACCCCAAACACACCTCCAGGCTGTGTAAGGGCTATTTGACCAAGAAGGAGAGTGATGGAGTGCTGCGGCAGATGACCTGGCCTCCACAGTCACCGGACCTGAACCCAATCGAGATGGTTTGGGGTGAGCTGGACCGCAGAGTGAAGGCAAAGGGGCCAACAAGTGCTAAACACCTCTGGGAACTCCTTCAAGACTGTTGGAAAACCATTTCAGGTGACTACCTCTTATATATATAATAGGCAACACGTACCATTAGAAGTACACAAAGCGCTGTAACACAACACCTGTCAGAGGTGAGTAAAAGAATCCCACATTACTTGTAAGACTACAGTTTCACAATTAACCTAATTTGTAAATTTGGTTGATGTACCCCCAGGCAACGAATCAGGTACTGTAATGAAACCTATATGGGTAGATCTACTTATAAATCTAGATTTCCCGTTTGCATTTTGATAGCCTACTATAATGATAATTAATTAAGTATTAGAAGTATTTATTCGTTCCTAAATTCTCAAATATGCGCTTGCAATTTAAGTTATTTAACTTTGGGCGCACATACAGCGCCGCAAACTTCGTTGTGTCCGGAACTGTAACATAATGCCCTCTTCTGGAATCAGCTGGTAGGTGCAGCTGAAAGGCGGCAGCCCTTGTTCCTTTTGAACCACAAAGCAAAACAACGCCTACAAACATAGCTAAAACTCTAAGAAATATATTCTTAAACGAATAGGTACCACATTATTAAAATGTCACACACATCTGATTTTGCTGTTAAATTCCATTAAGGTACACTGTCAGAAGGAAGAGTATAGCCCTGGTACAGTTTTGTACCACAAGGTACAAACAACATTAATATACCCCCAATGGTACAAAAGGGTTCCTCAGAGTCCATTTCTGTACCTTAAAGGGCACATTTACCTACAGCTAGGGTATAATTAGCAGACCCTTGAGGGTACAGCCACAGTGACAGGTAATTGTGCCCTCAAATGTACAAATCGATACTTTTTTTCTGACTGTGTAGGGTGACCAAACCTCCTCATTTTCCCGTACTTGTCTTCTTTTTGGGACCTACATGCCTGAAATGTCCGGGATTTCAATTTGTTTCATGCTGACGTTTGCTTTCTATTGTCACATTTTCTTCGTGCATATTTGCGTTGCTTTGACGCCCCTCTTTGCCTCCTGCACCCAGCTGACTGTTTTTATAAGCAAAATATGGTCATCCTTAATTCTTAACGAAATACAAAAGAACAAAGGACGTCAGAATATCCCGAATTTGTTTTATTTCGTAGAAATGTTGACTTGAATGTTTTAGAAACATTAAAAATAATTCTGTGTGAGCATTTAAATTAGGTTTTAAATCAACGGAGTGCAGCATTTGTTAAATTAGAACTCTTGTTCCGTAATTATTTAAATATAGCTGTTAATAGTTAAAGGTTGTATTATTACATTTCATTAACGAATCACAAAGTGTTTTTCTTATTTCCATTTTCTAGTCATACACCAAACTTAATTTTATGCAGAGCCTGCCCAGAAATGCGTACTTGTAATCAAAGAGTAAATATCTACAATTTAATGGATGAGTACATATTGAGAATTAATGAGCCACAGAGGAAAGCCGACATGAAAAAAAAAGAAAACTTTTTTTTATTGCATTTGGAAACACAATCTTTCCTGTTACTATAGAAAGCTATTCATAGGACTAACATGCTCTTACATGAATCAGCTGCCAGAAATATCTTAGCAGTGCTGCCTGGGGTGTTTGGTACCACGGAAGCATGGATGAATTTGTTTTCAAGACTCCTTGCTTGCAATCAAGCTTTTTTTTTTAGGTTTCCCACTCATCTCATTTACACATTTTTGTGCATCTGAAAAAATGTACATTTGTGCGCTGAAAAATTAACAAAGTTGGGGAAAATCACAGAACGATGTGTCCAGTCGGGGGTCCCTAATTATTCTGAAAAGCATGCTTTTAATCATCATATTTTATGGTTTAGTTGTAGCTGAAAGATCATTGACTGTCCTCGTTAAGGGCGGAAAACAGTAAAGTTAATAGTGTACGTTTAGCCTATAAGATAACGTCTTTATGACGCTCACTTTATTACTGCTGTGAGAAACATCTCCATAACGCCTTTCTAAAGGCTTGCAGCTCTAATTAGCTCAATGACCCTTGTGCCTTTAATTAAAGGATAGAACCACAGTCACGTAGTCATGATTAATCTCATGGGTGTACTGCTCTTCATCTTGTGTTCGAACAAGTATAACGATTACTGTTTTTTTTTTCCTGGATTGCCGTCTAAAATGTTTTTTGAAGATGGCTTTATCAAAACTACCCAGGGAATACCTGTAAATGAATAGATCCCTTAATGTTGCATACTTTAAAATGGTTATTTAAAAAAAGTTTTTAAAAGGTTTTATTGAACCTTTTCATTATACATCCATACGGTTTATATTTTATAATAAATCGCATAATACAAACAGAATATGTCTCTTTCGCCAAGTGTAAAAATAAATGTTTAATTTGATGTTTCTCATATGACCGGTAGAGGGCGTTAGTGTATCAACAATGTGAAGCGAGTAGGGGAGCCAGCCTATTCAAGTTAAGCCCAAATAGTACAACTTTAGTATTGTTACTTGGTAGAAAGAGTATGATTTATTCATGTTATTTATTCATTATTATTTTTGCTTCATACGTAGTATCATGTATAGCATTATTTGGGAACAATAACATGTGAAAAAATTTGATCCTCCCCTTTAGTAATTCTGATTATATTTATAAATGCAATGTCTGTCGCAGACACAATTATTAAATATACCACAAAATTTGTAATTTTTTTCATAGTTATTTTTTTCACTCCTGCATATTATTGAGACAAGTTTACATTGTGTGTTACAACGTTTTCATTATTTTTGTGTGATACTTGGGTAGTTTCAGTACAAATGCATCACGTCTTGCAACTTATCGTCCTGCTCCAATCAGAGAACAGCGACTCTGTTGAAGGGATCAATTTGCTTTCTTCGCTGAGTCGAGGGCCGGTACTGTAACACCTCGGCTGGTACCTCCTTCTAACTTCGGGTAGAAGCAAAGAGACACGGAGGCGCAGGGACAGCATCTCTGCTCCGAACCAGTGGGCTTTTCCTCTGCGAGGGTTTTGCTCGCTTCTTTTAAACCAAATGTCTTTCTCGTTGCCTCGACGCATCTCTTGAGATTAAAAAGCGGAGAGCCATTTTAGATAAACGGGCAGATATCCCAGATCGGTGGCCAGAAAATGGGCAGTGTACCTTTGCGTTTGTGTACGCTGGTGTTGCTCCTTGTTTTGTCAGCTGCCCAGGAGTCCAACGACGGGGGGACAAAGGAGGACATCCCTGAAGGAGCTTCAACCTTGGCCTTCGTCTTTGATGTCACCGGTTCCATGTACGACGATCTGGTGCAAGTAATAGAGGGAGCATCTAAGATTCTGGAGACGTCGCTTAACAGACCGAAAAAAACTCTGTACAACTTCGCCTTGGTCCCCTTCCATGACCCAGGTAAGAATTTCTTCCTCCTGCAGTGCATCCAAGTGAGAGTACATTGTTAAAATAGCACCATAATGCAGAAATTATATCTATAGTGTAGATGATGCGTTTATTATGTTGATGATGCTGAGTGTTCTTTTTTTATAAATGATACAGCAATTCTGAAGTATAGCCCTTTCTAACTGTATTAAGTGGCGCCCCGTTTTGTTTCCGCAGAAGTGCTTGTATTGTTGAGCCCAATGAATGGACGACAGTCTTAATGAACCAGACTATTTGTTTCTGCATGCTCACAAGATATAAAAAAATGTCTTAAGTTTTTCCTGTAAGGATACATTTCCCAATATTACTACGACTCCTCGAAACATGACAGGGTTTGTGCCGCCTTGGTTATCGTTAATAAGAAAATAACATCCCCCAGCAGCTGTGCTGGAAAGCAAATATTAACCGTTTGGTTAATAAAACAAGAGTAACGAGATTTTGAGATAAAGCCACGCATACGTGTCACGAGGTGAGAAATGTGTTGGTTTGTTGTGACTCAGTGATCCATTGATTTCAAAGCATTCTTACCCCAGATGTTACACTAATCTCTCGCTCACACAAATCGACTAAGATGTACTTATATATTGCTTAGGTATTTTATATCAATATTGACTAGCATACACAAAGTACATTAGTATTTACATTACTTTGCGGGTATAGAAAACATGGAGCGTAAGATCTTGATGATCGGTTGTATTGTAAGTGTAGCGGCACTGCAACTGCAGTTCAGTGGATCTTAGATCTGCTGAAGTAAAGTTAAGCCAATGACTTGTCACAGTTTGTCAAGGAGCGTTTTTCCGAACAGCTGACAGCACATGCATATGTACTAATCAATTGTAATGATAGATAAATGGACAAAGCATTCGCCTTACGTTACAGCAGCACACTGTAAACGAATTTAGCTGGCCAAACCCGAATGTTGTGTCACTTAGAGTAAAAATCGAGACGAAGGAGCTCATTATTCTCGCATCTGTCATACGGGACATGCACAACGGTTATGTTTTTTTTTTTAAACTGAGGTGGAAAGAAAACTGCGGCCAAGAAAACGATTGGTTAGGGAAAGAGTCAGCAGTGGAAAACGGGGTCCTTCCGCTGTGCAGCATCCTTAGAAAGAACCTGGAACAGACTTGTTTTCTGTTTTTAAACATCGCCAGCTGAATAGACTTTCCATCATATCCTCAGACCTCTTCGGAATCTCTTTCAAAAGACAGTATCTGGATAATATTTCAAACGACCATCCACTGAAGATGGAGATTTCTGACAAAAAAAGAGAAAGGGTTCCGTAGAGGGAGGATGCTCTTCAAAGGTTCCGCAGATCAGCATTCCAGATGTGTGTGGTTGCTTTTGGTGTTGATGTCGGCGTGGTGAATTCTTTAAGGGATTCTGAAGTGACACAAAGTTTATTTGGCTGCCATGCGAAAAAAAAAAAAAAAAACAGCTTATGTTCTGTTCATGTGTTAGATGAAATCGTATAATACTCTATATATCTGGGAGTTTTTTGTAGGTTCAAGTAGCAGATGTATAAGATGTATAATAACATTTTAGTAGTCTTATTAAAAGACACTAATTAAAACTTATTAAAAGAGACTAAAAGAAAACATAGGTATACAGGTACGCTTTAACAATGCATATAAAATGTGGCCTTAGAAAGGTGCCACCCCCCCCTCCCCCCAACAAATAACTGGTGTGTTATACCTGCAGTTCAAGGTCAATGTTGCCGGTAGGGCGATGCCAAGGGCCCCGGGTCACGTATTTGGATTGGTCTGGGTGGGGGCCCAACGTGATCAGCTTTCATGGGGTCCGGAATCTCTAGCGGGTGTTTTTCTATAAGAGGATTCAAACCTGATCAAACCTTTCGAGGGTGTGTTAGCCGGATGCTCACATGGCTGATTTAGTGGGCTATATTGCAGGTATGTACAAAACTGACTCAGACTCTTGAAAATAGTCCTACTTCTTGAAGTGTTTTATTTCAAAAGGGGGGAAATATTTCTACCCCATTTTCCATTCATAAGGAAGTAGCCCTGTTTTATTTGGCCTGCTTTGAATCCAGTGAATCCACATGGTATTTACTTTGGAGCGTTAGACAGTAAACACTGGGTTCAGGGGGCTGAGGACTTACTGTACACTCACAAGGTATCCTTTTGTCTAAAAAATATAACCAGCAATGATTTTTTTTCAGTTGCTATGATTACACAGCACTGGCACAAGGATTCAAAAGCTATGGCTGAAGTACAGGGCATAGGGGTCATTAGGTCCGATCACTCGGGCTATGGCCCCGAGTTTTTTACGCCTAGCCCCGAGTATTTTATGCCTAGCCCCAAGTATTTTAAGCCTAGCCCCAAGTATTTCACCCCTAGCACTGAGTATTTTACACCTTGCCCCTATGCCAGGGCTATTGAGAAATAAAAAGAGTCAAGCCCTGGGTAAATTTGATTTAGCCTGTTTTTTCAACAGCTTGAAACGCCCCCTGCAGGGATTCAGAAGGTATAGTTTCAGATAATATAAGTGCATCCATAGGTTAGCGTGCTGTCATTGTCCCCGGGGAGGACCAGGGATCGTAAATGCAGACCATTGCATAATTTGAACCATTATGGTTCTCAGAAACTAAGCACCAAACTATCCAAAGCTGTACAATGATGTTATTGTTTTGGGCAATATACCAGGCCACCAGTCCACCGGTCTGTTTAGTTGCATTCATTGATTGATACACTTCTGTGCTTAGTCACAAAGAATATGGCCGAAGAAAATTTGCATGGAAAATTATTAGCAGAAAAGAAAATCTATATTAGTTACTGTACGTATAACAAAAGGCAGCACAGTGTCCAACAATCGGCAATTGAAACACCACTTTGAATGTAACCTGTGGCAGCACATCTGGCAGCTGGAGGGGAATAACCCAGAGCCAATACAATTCTTCGCTGATGTTGCTCCTCTGAAGGCAAACATGAAAAAGGTCTTGTGGAGTCACATTGTGTATGAAACTATTGTTTATTATATATTTCTTACTCTAAAAGTATGTTACTGTTGCCATGCATTTGCAGGGAATCCATTTAATTTTGTGGACGTGAGCAATCGCTCCAAAGCATGAACAACAAAGCTCGTCACATCGAAAAAAAAAAAGTTTAATTTCTTCAGTGCAGCGTTCTTTAGCAAGGCAATTAGCTCAGAGTTGAAGTGGTGCTTTTTTTTCTCTCATCTGTCATTTAATCCTCATCTTAGCTATCAGCTCCAAAGGTGTGCACGGCACCCTGTATTTAAGTGGTGAAATAAAGGTCTTGAAATGACATGGGATGTGTCAATGGGTGCTTTTTAAACCTAGTGCGTGTTCAAAGGCTCACTGTGCTTCTTTGTAAAACTTCAGGTTTCAAACATTTGTCTCAGCTGCCTGCCTTGTCAGATTACAAGGGTCCTGCAATCGCCCAGAACAAAGTCATGATACTATTATGCAGGAATTCAAGGAAAGAAAATAACTGGAAAAGGTAAAAGCAGCTCGGTCAAGAGTAATTATGTCTCTCGTGCTTTACTGTATGTGGCTTGATCAAGATATTAAAATAGCCTTTAATTTTTACCATTTAATTTTGCCATCTTTTCCTAAAACGTCTTTTTGTTAAAGCTTTGGTGTTTCTTTGGTTATGTGCTTCCCTCTTTTGTATTGTCTCTTCATAATTTCATTAGAAACAGATGGTCATTCCTTCATGAGCATCTTCCAGTTACATCATTGGAAGATCTGCTTTAATGAGGCATTGTTCTACCAGCGTGGAGATGTCAGCATTCGCAAAGAGTACTGAACATAAGCTTTGAGGTGTGTGGTTGAAACGCTCAAGCTTTTGCACAGAGACAAAGAGGCTTGTGATGGAGAACAAAAAGTTTGCAAAGACATGATACATTGAAGCTCATTTTAAAGCATTTTCAAGTCAAGCTCTAGAAGCCTTTGTGCAGTATAATTTGGAGGTTCAGGCTGGGAAAGTTTGGAATGGAGGTTCAGAATAAAAGTGTCACTTTTTCAGGATATAGGGAATGTTAAAATTACCACATAGCCAGTGTCATAAGCTGTGTGCTTGAAATCATGAAGACCCTTATGGTGGAACTTCCTCTGAAATCTGAAGCTGGTTCAATCACCATAATCGACATACAGAACAAACTTCTTGATCCCATAGATTTGCTGATAATCCTGTCCTTGCTCTGAGTGTATTGCACGGTATGTGCTACAGAGACAAGCACAGTCTCTACAAACCGAATGGGGGGGTTTGAGTTCCCCCCTGAAACCCTGCTCTGCGTCTACGTGCAGTATTTCAGTTAGCTATTCTTGTGTTGTGCATCATAACACTTGTGTGTGAGATGAGACAGGCAAAAGTATGTGACCAACCCATTCAGTCACCTGTACCAAATCACCAGGAATATAATATAGTCTTAGTCTTGTTTTGTCTAAGCAACATACACCCAGACCTGGTTACTCTCTCTTTTGACCTCACACCTGTCTTGTTTCCTCATGATTGTTTCCTCCTTTGCTAAACATGAAACCCCCCCCCCCCCCCCCAAATACCATCCAATCCCCCCCACCATCGTGACGCATGTTTCAACCAGAAGAAGTGTCACAATTTGCCCTACATATAGTTGTGGGTTTCCTGGTATTATTCAAACAAATTGCATTGCAGTGATTATCTCATGCAATGCATGCATTAAGGACATTACACAAAAGTACAGAATTGTTGTTGCTTCTGAAACTTAATGCAAGGCTGGAGTTACAGCATTTGAATATACTTTGATCATGGGCTGCTTTTCAGTCAAGGAGTTGACTGAACAACCATGGATCGAGTCATTGAAAAATAGGTGCTTCAAAGGCCTTGAGACAGAAAACCTGAAGCTTGTATGGTTCTGCTCGGTGAGAGATTGCACTGTGACCTGTCATTTTTCCCCTTTTCTTGTGGGTTAGTCAGTCGCTGCTGCGTCCAGCCACGTTGTTTGAATTACGTAGCTGGAGGAGAGGAAGTCGCTGCAGTCTTTCTGGTGGGCGTGAGACGTCTGGTATTTCGCTGAGCTGAACCTGGACTTCCCCAGGGAGGGTCACGCACCGCCAAACATTTCCTGAGCCGCCGTGAACGACTTCCAGCATGCGGCGGGGGGGGGCACCCCTCTGTCAGCTGTCCCGAACCGCACTGCCCGTCTGCGACAGGGTACAGGGAGACCCATAAACTTCATGTTGAGTTCTACATTAAACTTTATCTGTATTATTTTTGCCTGACTGGAAGGTTTGAATGTTTTCCTTTTTGGAGGAGAGCTCCAAACATGGAAAATTCCCCAGAGGACAGAGCAAGCAAGAGAAAGCAATGGTTTTGGTAAATGTAAAGTGTTAATCAAGGCTTTTAGAAGCCAGGCAGACACTGCTTGGGGCTGCTATATGGGGGCGGGGGGGCAGGCTGTCCCACTCACATGCTTCATGGGGGGCCCCGAGGAAACCCATTGGTGGTTTTCGGAAATGGGGCTTTAACGAGCGCTGTCCTGTCGCGGCGAGTAGCCCGTGTGTCATCAGTTGAGCCAGTGTGTTTTGCTGATGTGCAGTGGCCTCCGGATGCTTCCGCTGTGCTGTTTTCCGGCTTTCTGCGAAGGGTTCCGGTTAGTTTCTGGATGACAATCATCCCTCTTTCTCATCTATCCACTATTTACTAATTATAATCAGAATTAACTTTATTGGCCGGGTTCCCCTGCATGCACTAAGAGTTTCCCTGGCGATAACGGTGCATTTATTCACAAACATGGGAAAAATAATAAAATAAAAAAAAAAATGTAAAAATAAGATTTAAATGGATTAAATAAAATGGATTTAATTATGAGTAATAATGCAGATTACAGTCAGTAAATAACTATTTTAAAAATATACAATGTGGAAGTTTAAGTACTGCCATGTTCTCAAATAAATACAAAAAATCATGGTACAAATTGAGTATAGACATATGCATGTTTATGGCAAATGAACATAGCAGCAGCCAATATGCAAGGAGGCTAAGGATGTGCAAGAAGGGTTTGGCCAGAGGACCAGAGATGTGCAAATTTTATGGATGGGAAGGAACTCAATTAACATCATGCAGCAGGGTATTCTCTAGGTAGTAGGATTGCAAGAGTAGCTGGAACCGCGAGAGAAGCCGTCTTCGCTCGTCATGCTTAGTCTCTCGGCTTTTTCCGTGTCAGTTGGTCTCTGTGTCAGAGCCCAGAGGCAGCTGGAGGTGTTTCACTGTCCAAGCCTGTTAATTTCGAGCAGTTGTAATAACGGCCCCTGTTCTGTCTTCCAGCTCCCCGTTGGCTATCCCAGAGGAAATTGACTTTTTATAAATCTATTTTGCAGTTTCTATTTGCTTTTTTTTTCTACTGTCACGCAGCTGTGTTTTAACCCACATAATAATCTCGTTGTGACTTGTCGTTCGCAGCTCACTGGTGGGCCTTCCGGATACGATGTTTCATATATATGTATTTCTTTGGTCTTCAAAAGCATGGCAGCCACCCTACGCACTTGGAAAAGGGACATGGAAGGCAGAAGTTTTCAATTTGCATTCCGCTTTTATGTCCCCTATCCTCCCCCCTCCAGGCCAACCTCTCTATCAGCCATCGCTGTCCACTTTGTTTATACTGGCGGCTGCATTCCTGCGTCGTTCATTCACATAGCCGTTTGAGTGTCCGGCAGCCAAGCAGGGGGTCATTTATGCTGGGGTGGGGGGGGGGGGGGGGCGGTTGTTACCACTGTCATCTGTCAGAACAACATCAGCATAGCCCTTTGCTGGTATGCTCATCTAGGAATGCTGGGGGTTATCTGTGGAGTTCAGGAGGACTTTTCTGGCAGAAGATGCCAACCAACCAGGAAGGTGTGACATGCAAATTATGATGTCAGATTCAGAGAAAGGCGACAGTGAAGATGGATTGGCTCAGTGGGTTCGGTCCCTGTGAAGGTCACCAGTTTGAATCCCATTTGGCTCTTGAGTGACGTTCTTAACCCCCCTGAAAATTGCAAAATAGATGAATTTCTGAAGGGGCTCTGACCCTCTCTCACCTGTATGTACGTGATTACATCCTGATATACTTGCACAGATGGCATATAAAGCATCATTTCAAGTCGGCACTCAGAAGGAACTTTGTTTTGAGAGTATGAAACGCCAGTAGGTTGTGTATTGTGTGTGTCTCTGCTTATAGTGAGCTGCACCAATGTTTCCAATGTCACTCCAACCTGAAGGAAGTGGCTCCTCCAATCCGAACACGGCTCTGACCGTCACTGGCATGTCTGTGAAGCTGATCCTATGTCGGAATGTAGCACGCGGCGGACCCCGGCGGACCCCGGCGGACCCCGGCGGACCCCGGCGCCATGGAGGTAGTCCCTCCAAATTAAGCCAAAGTATAGGCAGCCTTCTGTGATCTCTGCTAAAATGGGCGGCTTTTGGCTTTTTTCCTCAGGGCTAATCCATCCACTTTGCTTAGATGGGGCCTCTGGGTCGTCACAGCTCCAGCTCTTGTTCACTGCAAACCCTCTTTTATTACCGTGTTTTTTTGTACAGTAACATCAGCACTGTGGATTGCGTGTGGCCTGGATAATCTTTCTATACCAGGCACAGAGGACAAATTGAATGATTGCTCGTTGTTTAGTGGTCACTGGTGGCCTTATTAATTAATTTTTTTGTCACAGAACTCAAGAGTTTCCGTCGCAGACGTCTGCAGAGAGCAAAGGGTGTGGCCTGCAGAGCAGCCGTTTGCTGCCAAATCTGCCATTAGTGGTTTTCTGCTGTCACAGTCATAGCCAAGGTGTGGTGTGGAAGATCTGCGGTCTGGGCAACTTACGTTATGGTCGAGTTAAATTAACGTGAAATGTCTCTGGTAGGAAAGAGTGGGTCACAGCGTTCCTGGTTCCAAAAATACGCTGTTAATTTATAGCATATAAATTGGCATATGAAATTTATAGCATATAAGGGTCATATAGAGTACAATACATACATAACTATGATGCTGGTATTATGCTGATTTTTATATAATATCAGCATCCAAAGTAAACTGTATTTTATTGGCGCATTTGCATCAGGAAGAACCTCCATGGCAACTGAACCACCAACCTTCAGGTCATTAATTAGCTGTACTTAGTTCTACAGAACCACTAGTGCTTAATTTAATAAGCAGAATTATACTGCACATTGTTCCAATAATGTTAATGTTTATGAAAGCAGAACCCCCTCAGTACGTCTTAAAGGTAAGACTATATAATCTAATTCAGTGCACTGAAGTCATGGAAATGGGCAGAGATCCGTGGGTGAAGTTGGCGTCCTTGGATGACCAAATCTGTACCGGTCCAGCTTGCTTCAGGTCCAACGCTATCCCCATTGGCCTGTTGACCAAGCTTTTTGGCATCATAAGTTAATTCACCATGGATCCAGGTCAACAGAGGCTAAAAAGATTGTCAGGTTAGGTCTATTACCCCCACTCCAACCCAAAACTGGAGGACACCTGGATTAGAAATGCACGAGTGATGAGGGTGGGGGAATCAGGTCATTATTGTACAAGAAAAATGCTTTCTAGTAGGGGGGCAGATGCAGGGGGGCCTTTCAATCGGATCAGGACTGCTCCTGCTCCATCTGGGTTCAGGGTCACCACTGATAACCGCTTCATTTCTTTCTTCTCGTCCTACGTGTTCAGAAACGCAGCTCTAGTGATTATTCTTGGCCACCGTTAGCGGTCAGGATGTCAGCTGCTTCCTTGCTGGACACGGAGGCAGTCGCGGCATGACTGCATGAGGACTCGCAAATTGAGATGTCTCCGCGGACAGTGGCAAATGCAAGCCCACAAAGACACAGCGAGATGTTTGGTTATCGCGTCTGAACCATTTCTTTTGTCAGTGTAATCATGTGATGATTCTGAAATTTGCTTGGATTTTATTATGTCACAGTCGAGCCAAGGAACAGGATTGCATTCGCATGTAGCGAGTCTGGTATCTTTTGCCACATTCACATTGTATCATGTCGTTGACGACTGTGTGTGGGACGAGGTAAACCTGGACCAATCTGTAGTGCGTTGACCTGCTTCGACCATAAACGTGCCACACGTGCAGAAGATCCAAACGCATATTTTCTGGCCAGGACCACCCTGGCTGAAGAAGCAAGCTGAGTAACGAGTGCACATAGCAAAGGTTTATTTTCTCTTATTACTGAAGCATTACACCCCCTCCCCCCCAGAAGAATCCCTCTGGACCGCAGAGGTTTCCAGTATTCCTGAAAGGTTTTGCCTCTGTACCCAGACCTAGGGTGTTTTACTAGTGTTTGACTCAGCTCTGCTGTCATATGACATAACAATGCAGTCTTCTTTGGCTTCAACTAGTTCTGAACTATCGATCATCTCCATCTACACTGAGGTGATCATCTCCACTAGGATTGGGTTGGCGTTAGCCATTGTTCTTCTTGATGGATTCCTTATTGCTGAGGTTTGTCTGGAAGAGAGCTGCAAGAAGTTCTTCATTCATCCATCAATCCATCTTCTAACTGCTTATCCTGGTCAGGCTCACGGGGTGAACATGTTAAGGAGAGATAAATATAAGTAATGCCTGGGATGTCAGCAAAGCCAATAAGTTACTTGTCTGTGGTACAGGAGCAGTTTTCCATCTCAAATGTGACTGTAGCAGATGGTTATGCATAGGTCTCTGAACTACACCAGAGATCCCACGTTCTAAAGCCCGGCGGCTCAGAACAGGTTTCCAGGTTTAGGCATAAATTTTAAGCTCAGTGAGGTAAAGAAAATATAATGATAAACGGTGGAAGTAGCATGAATGTCCAACTTGAACAGGATGCCAATAAGCAAGAAAGTGACAGTATCAAGGGGCGGGAAAAAGCACCAGGAGAAACTTGATAAAGCAAAGGCAGGAAAGGGGGTTTTTAATCGAAAAGGGAAGCAATGATGTTGAATAATGGTGGAAAGACTCTGGTGATTAAAGTCGTTAAAGCAGTGGGGCTTGCAAACCTTTGGAATGAAGAAGCTGAGGACTTCCCATTGAGCTGTTGGGAAGGAGCCTTTGATTCATTGTTCCTGGATCTATAGTTTGCCCAGTTTCAACAAATGACTTAATTATTGAATGTGATGAGTGTAAAATGTTGTGGTGCGGGGGGTGGCACCCCCAGGGGCAGGGGTCAAAAAAACTTGAACTCAAATGTTCTGAACCATTAATTTGAGCACGTCCCCAGCTTCATAAGCTGCTTCACCTGTGACATGCAGAACATGCTGTATTGGTTTCCCAGACTGCTCCAGTGCCTCAAGACACAACCTTGGAATTTCCTGACATTTCAACCCAATGTTGACTGGGGAATGTTGACCCCCCCAAGACTGTCAGGAATACATTATAATAATATTGAATACTCCCCCCCCCCATAGGCCTGCAATTCCCCAGTAATCCTGCCAAGGGCAAGGAGCAGAGACGCCATTCCCAGTGAAATAGCTTAACCCGACGTCCAAGTTCAGATTTTGCTGGAAGGGACCCTGGCGAGTTACATTCCGTTTGCGTCCCTGTTAGCATTTAGCTTCGTGTGATTTGTGTGGGCAAGGTAATTTAGCATATTACCTCAGATAGGCGCTGCATGAACAAAATTACCAAAAATGCATTTTATTTGTTCCTGTTGGGTTTCGCTTCAACAAAGCAGGCTGTCTAGTATAATGCTGTAAACTGATAAACATTTGGCATCTTTTAGTTTTTGATTCCCTCATGAAAACTTCTAAGCATTATTTTTAGCTGAGTTCAAGCATGTGTTCCTGTTTACCCCATTTTGTTGTTCATCATCGTTCATAAAGGAAAAGCACTAAAATTTCCTTTGTAACCTCACAAGGGAACTGAACAAATGCATGTTTTAATACCTTTTTTTTCCACAGTTGGTCCTTTCAAAGTTTCAAAGTTTCAAAGTTTTATTTGTCACTTGACCAATTATACTCACCACAATGTGCAGTAAAATGCAGGATTGTCTAACTCCAGCACTGTGGAAAGAGGACATGAGTTTAAGAGACAAGACATGACATATTAACAAACAGAAATATGTGTTACATATGTAGATGTGTGGGTAGAGTAGGCTATTGAGAACGCAGGTATTTATGTAGATGTGTGGGTAGAGTAGGCTATTGAGAACACAGGTATTTATGTAAATTTGTGGGTAGAGTAGGCTATTGAGAACGCAGGTATGCAGATCCAAAAAACGGTCCTCATTCATGATCAGAATTAGCTGTGGGCAGGATTCTGTGTATGACAAACAGTTCACTCCTTGAAACAAACATCACGTAACACACATGTATGAACAAATACCCTATAGGTTAGCAACAAATATCACTCTATATCAGTCGCAGAGCAGGTTCAGTGGGCTCAAACCTTATGGCTTGTGGATTCAGATCCTATCCCATGTTCTCTCTGTGTTTGCACAGGTTCTCTCCAGGTGTTTTCTCTCATTGTCCAAAAGCATGTGATTAAGTGAACTGTTGACTCTAAATAGCCCGTATTCTGTGTCATGCAGTGTGCAGGCTACCTTGTGTTCTGTGCTTCCTCGGATGGGCTCCAGAGTCACCACACCTGTATCCTGGATTAGCAATTACCAAAAAGAGATGGATTTGGAGGTGGAATTCATGTCAGGAAAAAATGTGTTATGTAATAAATGTTACAGATTGCTGCAGAATCGCAGAGAGAAGGTTATATGCAGTGAGACTGGCCCGTTCAGAGAGGAAACCATGCAGTACTCTCTGTTCCTTATATATTTCAACTTTACTGACAGAAAGAAAAAAAGAAAATTTGGCAAAATTCTCCACATGAAAAACGCCCTGGCTTCATTCAGGAGCAGCTCTGTTTGCCGTGGCCAAGTACGTCTCCTGTCAGTTCATTCTAAAGAGCCTTAGATTGTTCAAACATTGCACGACTTTGAGTTTTGCTGTAGCTACAAATGGGTGCATTTGAAAAGACATTCCTTGGATCATCATACATCATATAATATGGTTAACGTGCCTTTTTTTAAATGAATCGTCTACTAATTTTAATTTGTGTCGACAGGTCTGAAAATGAAGAAAAATAATTATTTTAGACAAGTAGCTGAGCAGGTTGGGTACAGTAATGATGTCGAACTTGGCTGGGAGCTGGTATTATAAAAAATATTATACATTTATCATAGATTTATAAAAAAAATAAAAACTGCATTAAATGATGCTGAGAGAGTTTAATGACCAGTGGAATAAGAGTTTTGATTCCTGTCATGCATGTATTGTTTATTTTAGGGGTAATTTCCCAGTAAGTAGCTGGCAAGTCAGAATGCTACATTTGCATCAGTTAGGAGGTGGGGATGGCTGAGTTTTTGGGGAATTCATTTTTTTTTTTTTGGTACTGTACGAGCTGTACGAGAGTTTTCAACGATGGTTTTTTTGACACCTGGAGTTAATGTTAGGCTTGCTCTGGTCAGGTTGGTGAGCGGAACCAAATGGAATGGGGATGGGAAGAAAGAACTGGGGATTTATTTGGGGGGTGGTGTTGGGTTGAACCAAAAAGGATTGGGAGATCTAAAGATGAGTTTGCTTTGTCAACACGAGAGAGAAACCAGATAGCGAAACGTGCTTCAGGTCTCGGAAGGATGGACAGTGGGAGGGAAGCACTCTGGGTCTGGGTCTGTTTTTACTGAAGCCCTGGGACATCCATACCTCACCCCTTCTTACGATGTTATATTGCATTAATTGTTGCGCATAATAATTACGCATTTTATTTATTTTGCAGATGTTTTCATCCAAAGCGATGTACGACTGAGAAAGCCGGGTCAGACTTGAGCAAGGTCCTGAACACCCAAATGTTCCAGGAACTGTGACCCTGTTTTCTCAAAAATGTATGTGGCTTCGGATAAAAAGCATCTGCTAAATAAATAAAAAGTAACGTCAAAATGGGTTTTGAGCCCATGACCTTCAGATCATAGACATATGTACTGTATGTGATGAAAGTCTTTTGAAAAACTTTAATTAGGAATTAAGGCATTAGCCTGTTGGCAACTTACTAGTACTGACTGCTCACGAGAAACCCATGTCCTGTCCAAAACCTCTTCTCAGAACCTCATATTCGCCTGTTTACGTAGTTTGAGGATTTACTGCAGCTGGTTGAATGATGTCATCTCATCTGCCCAACAAAATTACTAAAAATATCACTATAAGTACTTAGACGTCTATTAAAATAAGAACTAAGTATCTACTGCCGAAACTACTGGATGAGAATGGGATGTAGAAATGAAGCATGAGGTCACCACCACGCTTTTCCGGCCTTTTAATCACTGAAAGATGCTGCTGCCATGAAAGCAACACCTGAGCCGCAAGGATGACGCGAGGGGAAATGGCCGTATGAGGTAACGAGGTAGAAGCCTTTATAACCTCAGCCACCGGCAGCTGCAGCCAGATTTGTGTTTTATGAGGACCCTTAAATGTGTGACTTCACAGAATGCCTGCACGATTGTCAGCTTTTGTCCGCTGAATGCAAGGTTACATTTCGCTTCAAGAGATCAGTTATGTTCATGCTCATATAAGTCTCATGGGAAAGTCATTTTGACTAGGAAGTGTTATTTAAGGGAAATAATTCGACAGGTTATTTGAATACCAAGAAGCGTGGAGCATTAAAATAGTGGGTCTATCAAATTATTATCCTACAGGTGCTGACTATCAGGAGGACAGGGAAATTGGCATGATATCACTTGTTTTTCCATTGAATTTTTCCATTTAAAAAAGCTTAGTTCCTGTGTGGGGGTATCTAATTTAATTGCTCCTCTAAGTTTCTTAAACCATGTTCGAATGACCTGCTTCGTCATCCTTTTTTTTGTACTGACTTCTGTTTGGCCCACGTTAGTCTAAGTTCTTAGTAGTCTTGCCGTTGAGAGCTCCAAAAAGCAATTTATGGTGAAATAATTCAGATAAGGCAGACACATTGTCGAGTTAATTATATGATATCTTTCTGTTGGAAAAGTAGGCTGCTTTGAGCTGTAAAATTCTCCAGCATGTGAAACCTTTTTGAAATTGGTCCCCCTTATAATTTTTGAAGTGGTCCTGCCGGGGGTGTGGGTGGGTGCGGGGGGGGGGGGGGAGGGGGGTTGTCTGATGGTGAATCACTGGCAAAGCAATTAAAATCCATGTCAGACAAGTTTTCTGGTGCTGGTAACCTTCTGTACGAAGAAATAATAGTGTAGGGACCTTAGTTGTAGCATGTGGCCAGAGGTGTCCTCTAGAGCACAGTTGGTTCAATGATCCATCAGTCATACCCCGACTACAGATGAAATCTGAAATAGCTGCAGTTAGCATAGTTGGAATGCCACAGCTATGCAAGCATTAGTCTCAATCAGAAGCTGTCCGCGTATGCAGGAAGTGAGATGTTGGCTGGCTACCAGCGACACACATGCGGGCCAAAGCAAATGTGCTTCATAAATTCTAAAACAACAATGTATTAACACGGTCATTTCCAACATTGTGTTCTGTTATTTTTACAGAGATCGGACCAGTTACCATCACCACTGACCCGAAGAAGTTCCAGTATGAGCTCAGGGAACTTTATGTTCAGGTACGTTCCCTCAGACAATCTGAGAACGGTATAGCTATGAATTATGAAAGATATGTTTCTTGGCAATGGCCGAGAAATTAATTTACTTTTTTAAATACTCACACAATTTATGTTCAAACAGAAGAAACAAGAGCTCTCTTAAGGAAAAGGACTAACAAAACATGGCAACTTGATGAGGTTTTTCATCCATATTGCTGGAAATCCGTGTATTTGAGAATTCTGAAATATGCAAGCACAGCATGAGGTTTTCCTGCCAGGAAAGCACGTGATTTCTGTAAGGATAGCTTCAGAGAGATTTTATTCTTCATCCAATATGCATATCCTCTTCTCACCTTCTCACAAGTCAATTGTAGAGAATAGCTAGGATGAAATATAAGGTTGATTTTATTATATAAAAGGTACCTTTTGCTTTATGTGCACAGAGTCATGTGTGCTGAAGTGGCAGGTTTTTATGCTATGGAGGTTATGTTTGCCCTTGGTGCTTTGGGGGGTTTGCCGGAGGGGAGATGGGTTGGCGATGACTGTTACTGGTCTTGGGGATTTTTGAGCTGTTTCCTTACAGAGATTACTGGTGGTGGAGGGGAGTAGGGGGGCAGGGAAAGGAACCCGGAGCTCCTCACATTCCTTCTAGTGGAAACAGAGATAGCTCACTTCCAGATGTGCGGGGCTACTTGGCTTCTAGCCAACAGAACTCCTACCTCTGCTACGCACCTCCAAGGATGCAGGAAGAAGACAGTTTGGGGTCGTCTCCAGTCCCACTTAATGAATTAAGTGGTTGCATTAGGTCCAGCTGTACAACTATGTTTGTATCAGTGGAAATTACCATCACATGGAATGAAAATGGCTTCATCAAAGGGTGCTGGTGAGATTAAAGAAGTATGAGGTTACAATGTCATGTAAAATATTATTGTGATTTCTATGCATGAAGCATTGACTGATTTTTCTTTCTTCAGGGAGGAGGAGATTGTCCAGAGATGAGCATCGGAGCAATAAAAATAGCTCTGGAGATCTCTTTACCTGGATCCTTCATCTACGTCTTCACAGATGCCCGATCCAAAGACTATAAGCTGACACATGAAGTTCTACAGCTCATTCAGCAAAAGCAGTCCCAGGTAACCAGAGCTCATATTTGTCCGTCTCATATTTTGCTTCATCCTTGCCTGGACCATTCACCAAGCCTGCCTCATCCAGGTTGTGTTCGTGCTCACCGGTGACTGTGATGATCGAGCACACATTGGCTACAAAGTCTATGAAGAGATCGCCTCAACCAGCTCTGGTCAGGTCTTTCACCTGGATAAGAAGCAGGTCAATGAGGTAAGTTGCCTTCCTTCTTTATCATAGTTTTTCCTCAGGATAGTGCTGTCACATGACCCTATTTCCAGTGATGCAAAAAATAAGTACTGGCTTGAAGCCCGAACATTATTAATATACAGGATGGAAAAGCTAATTACATTAATCCTTGGTTTCCGCGGGTGATACGCTCCCAAACCTACCACACATAACCAAAACCGCGGGTGATACGCTCCCAAACCTACCACAGATAACCAAAACCACGGGTGATACGCTCCCAAACCTACCACAGATAACCAAAACTGCGGGTGATACGCTCCCAAACCTACCACAGATAACCAAAACCGTGGGTGATAGCGAACCATCCACAGACCCAATATATAACTAGACTTCTGTGTACTTGCATATGGTAATTGATGAATTATGCACAATAAAACATCACTAACATAAAATACAGGAATAAGAAAGTACATTGTACATTATTATACAGTATTGTACAGTTCTCTGAATGTAAGGGATTTTGATTCTTTAGCCTAATTCTCAGACGATATAGCAATGGATGTATGAAGAGATGATGAAGCAATGAAGATAATGCTTTTTATACCTCTCAAAGAATGAAGGAACAATGAATAATCATATTGTTACACGTTTCACATTTTTTTGTACTGTGATTAACTGCGGAAAACTGCAACCGCAGATATGGGCCTTTTCTGTTTATGAGCCATTTCCGTTTGAGTGGCATCTCATCCAGGGTGTCCCCTGCCTCATGCCCAGTTTTTCCTAGGATAGGTTCCAGATTCACCATGACCTTGTACTTAAGAAGTGCCTACGAATGATAGATGGATGGATGAAATGATACAGACTTTTTCACACTTCGGCAGAGGTTTCATAATCTATAGATGAATTTATGCACTTAGTCTTGTAAAATAAATTACCCCTCCTCGACCCCCCCCCCCCCCCCGAGCACTCCTGTGACTTTTTGTAACTGAACACTGGACATTAAGACTTTCTTCAGGATTTTTAAACAATTTTAACTGGTGCCTATCACCATAAAGCTATTCAGTTTTGGGGCCACCATGTGTTTCAAATTCCTTTCCCAAAGTAACCTTGACACCATGAGTGGGGTTTAATTGCTTGTTCCACACACTTATGTATAAGTATTTCAGAAATGTTCGTGAGTAAACAAACTAAGCACCTAACTCTTGAGGAGATCTCCGAAAAATAGCCCCCCGCTTAACTTGATGCAACCCATCTGATGCTTCTGAAATGTGTTTGTACTGTTAGGAATTAGGAAGTTGACAATCTAGCATGATATTTCCCAGAAGCGACTGAATTAACCTCCTGGGCAGTTTAATTCAATGGTATGTTTCATTTCTAAATGCCGGATACCCTAATGAAATCTCAGAACTGCAGTGATGAATCTAGGCTAATCTGAGCTTTCCATCATTAGTAACGAGAACTTCAGTTTATTGTGGAGATGAAGCTGCCATGATCATAGAGTGGTGACAGCACAGGCACAGGCATACCCAAAGAGGAAGGGGGTGGGGGGGGAGTCCAACGCACTGATAAACAGCTCCCACAGGGTGGAAGTTATGTATGGAGAGAGAGTTGTCCAGCTCATTTTCATTTCAATTAATGTGGTTTTCAGAAGCTGCCAAATCCAGTAACTACCTTAAATCTGATAATATGCATTGATTCATGAATGCATGGAATTCCATGTTCGGCAGGGTGCTGCTTTTCCTTGTGCTCTTTGCTTCGGGAATGGACATAGTAACCCTGCACTAGATAAACAGTCAAACACAGATGGATGGATGGTTTGACTGGTGGAGAAAAAATAGGTCGTTATATGAAATGTGAGCTTCAAGTTGCATGCAATATTTGTGTATTTGTATAGATGTTAATACTGTCCTTTCTGTTCCACACCAGGTGCTGAAGTGGGTAGAGGAGGCTGTGCAATCCTCAAAGGTCCACCTGTTGTCCACAGACCATCAGTCTGGGGTGACCAACACATGGCAGATCCCGTTTGACCCCAGTCTGAAGGAGGTCACAGTGGCCCTGAGCGGCCCGGCACCTAACATCGAGATCCGGGATCCACAGGGTAGGCAGTGACCTCATCATATACCTGCCATGTCTCAACTCACACCATAGTCCTCTGTTCCTCAGTTTTATTATAGTTCTAGACAGAGTGCGAATTACTCCTCCGTAATTGGGGGATACTGCCTTCATAACACTTCTGTGACCATTATGGTCCACTACCGCGTCAATACGAATTAATTTCAGAAAGGCACAATTTATTCATGATAAAATGAGAATGAAAACATAGGGAGTTCATCTCCTTGGAAAATGACCATGATCGATCTTACCTCACCAAATAAGCCTGGTTTAAATAGAGAACTTAGCTTATCTTGCTAGTTAACGTCTCTAACGTTGACTGTACCGGTGTTCTGTCGAGTTGAGCTACTTTGTCGAGGTAAGCTATGGTTAGGGCTATTGATTAGCACTACGGTAGCTTACCTCGACAAAGTAGCTCAACTCAACAGAACACCATTGTCTCAGAAGGACAATGGTAAGTAATTCAACTTATAAAGACGTCAGGTTTCATTAGTCGATGAAACACGTAAACGAATAAATGAAGGTTTTAAAATAACACATTTTCAACAGGCTAGACTTCTGCTGGCTACTTACATTTACCAACGCACGACAAACAGTACCATGACAGCCGAACACAATGAACAGGTCACTCAATGAGAATGAATGACGCAACCGACTGGCTACTTTTAGCGCCGAGGTGGTTAAAATGGTACGGTCCACATTAGGGGTGTCTGAAATCGTTTTACATAAAATTTTCCTACAAGGTGCCAAAAATGTTAAGACCACCCCCCAAACTGCTATTTTTGTCTCTTTGGGGGGGTTTGGGTCTTGATCGGGGGGTACAGTACCCCCCGTAATTCGAACCATGGTTCTTGAGAACATTAGTGGGCGATTTGGTTTCTGAAGGCTTCCAGTTTGCTATGGGAGCATCAGAATCATACTGCAGTTGTGGTGTTTGCTTGTGTCCCGGCAGGGAGACTCCTAGAGAAGAGTAGGAGTCTAAATGAACTCCTGCATATCCCCAACTCTGCCAAGGTTCTCAACGTCAAGGACCCCGAACCAGGAATGTGGTCAATAAAGGTAACTGACTCTTAAACTGACAAACGTTTTCCCTCGAGAAAGGCATAATTAGCTACTTTAGTAAAAACAGAAACATGACTTGCGCCCAATGTTAACGGCCTTCTGTTTAAAGCCAGGGTTTTTATTCCAATGTAATCCGCTTACCCCTGTGTTTGGCTGAAAGGTTTGCTGCGTGAGGTAGTAAATCAGTGATGCCCCTGAGCCTAGATACTCTGTCAACGCAGAGCGTCGAGGAAAAAAAGGTGCTTTTTTTGTAGCTGGAGAGTAGCCACTAAGGGCCTAGTGACATTCCTTTTTTGTTTGATAGCTAATCACCGAAGTGGAGGTTTTGTAAACCTCGAAACACACTCACCTCACACAAGTATCATTGTCCTCAACTTTCACCTAAATACCAGGAGGCTGCCTTTATACTACATTATTTAAATTATTTCTAGGGTGTAGTGCTGCTTCATGTGCTGTGTTATCTATGATAGGCTCCCAGTTGGAAGACTGATGGATGTACAGAGTTTCAAACTCATGGCTACATTCTCTATTCAGATTAACGCTGAACACGTAGTGACAGTTCCATCTGGAAAATTTCTCTTCTAACCATCCATTCTAACCACTTCTCCAGTATGGTCATGTGACTTAGGAGCCTATCCCAGTAAGCACTGGGACACGCACAATCACACACGATGGGCAATTTGAGATTTAAATTCACCTAAACAGACTACAGGGTGGATGAAATCTGGTTTAAAAGTAAATGTCATAAGGCCTCTGCCAAATACCAGATGCTGAAAAGCAATGATTACCAGTCTGCTACGCTGCGTGTACGGCTCTGCACTCAACGGACCCTGGAATATTCCTGGAATGTTACTTTGCCCTTTACAGAATTTCATTGATAATACAGGGGGGAAAATTGTCATTATTTCAGAAAACATGCGACTCAGACAGAAACAGCATGTCGTCTCTGTTTAATCTCTTTACATGCTGTTTCATTTAAGACAACTGGCTAATCACCACACTCGAGTAAAAACAGAATACCCACGAGATATTTATGAGAAATTATATTATTGCCTGTGTCTCTTTAGACCATTGGCTGGTGCCAAAGATGTGGAATCATAAAGATTCTCTTAGACATAAACACATTAAAACACTCAAGTTTCTAGCTACAGTTGCCCTGAATTTTGTGATAGACTGTATATTTGTAAAATGCCATTAATTAACTCTGACAGTTGTAAGCTCCACAAGACGTCCCATCCCATATGAAACTGGCTTAAATTGGGTTGAGTACCAAATATCCCTCAGTACTCTACCCCTGCTGTCTGAAGTGTGCTCCGCCTACCCTGAAGTAACTCTACCATTGACTACTTCCCGGGGGGAGGGGATGTACGTGGGTAGCAAAGATGCTGGGAGCTTTTATGAAACTCTCTAAAGATTCCACCTAGATCTCGCCCATGCCATTGGCCCTGCTGATGAGTAGTTTTGGCGTCATCCTATGTTATATTTTATGACCCATGATAATAGATTAGGAAGGCTGTAATTTGAAAAGTATGCAAACAACCCCAAGGAATAGCTGCTGGATTTTTTTGCTCACGTCCCGTTGCCTTATTTAAAGCCTATAATAGATTGAGTTGACTAAAGAAATAAAGATAAGATATTTAAAAATCTTTTGAAATTTCTGGACTGCTTTTCTGAAAGAAGAGCATTTTGGCAGCGCGTGATAGAAAATGAGGAATAATCATGCTTACGCGTGTCGTATTGCTTCAGGAATTTGGGTCTACGTGTGACTTCAGTACACTGTTATATTCCCAGCTGGGACTGACCAAATGTTAAAGATACAGGATCTATGTATAAGGAGGAGGTTACGCGAGCAGACTTCAGGCGGAACTGGAGCAGAGAGAATCATTGATATTCTTACACAGAATGAACATCAATATTCATTTTGCCTGAAGAAGGTCAGAGGTGAGATCTGAAAGTTGAGAAGAGATGTAGCTGTACTGTACCTGTGACCTGTAGCTAAGACTTCTAACAAAGGATATGTGTGTTCATTCTTTTCTATCAAAATCACCCTCATGGGCAGTAGTTACAGCATTTCTGTTTCTGTACATAGTGTTGAATACCAGCAAGGCACTGGTATTCAACTTTCCTGACAGTACTCATTAAACAGAAACACATCAGATTCAGTACATGAACATAATTAAATTTTGGAGGAAATTTTCATTCTCGTAATGTAATAAGAAACTTTATTCAAACTTAGTTAGCCATGATTGATGATCTCTCTTTCCACCCCATGACAAATGACAGCTAATCCTGCAGACAAGGGAAACTGAAGTCATGTGGCTATATGGGAAAAAGAAAAAAAGCTTTTTGCACACGACAGATAATTCATTCCTTATTCAGTGGAAAAATCTTAGTCTGAAGCTTCAGTTGGGTATTGTTTTCGGTTATTGCATTTGAGTAATGTAGCAGTCTTGACAAGTTTATATATTCATGTTTACGTTTACTAATTTGTCCAATGCCTTTGCCCAGAGTGACTTAGAAAATGGGAATTAAAATGAGAGTTTGTAAAAACAATAACAACCCGAGTAAATATAGTCAATAAAGAACTCATTTCCGATGGTGCTTCAAAGAATGTCACATGCTAAGGGTCTTGGGATCTGACCTCTCGTATTGTGTAGTGGCTCATTGGGCAGCACTTTGGCCTTGTGTGTGTGTGTGTGTGTGTGTGAATGTGGGGACTTGGCATGTTCTTCCTGTGTTCATGCAGATTTCCTATAGGTACGCTGGTTCCCAGGGCTTCCTGCCCTCCAAAACACACCGTTCGGTTTGGTGTCTCTACATTGCTTGTACTGTGTGTGAAGGTGTGAGCAGTGTTGGGCATTTCAGGTCCAGAAACTGCAAATCCACAGTCACAGAGTACTCAGCTGGTTGGTAGAAACACAATAGGGTTTGGATTTGTAGCTTCTGGACCTGAAATGCCCAACACTGGGTGTGAGTGTATGAATTGGCATCATACCCACGGATTCTCATGCTCTTTCCTTCCTGGAATAGACTCTTGGTGTCTCCAGTGAATCGGTGACTATGGAAAATGGATGGATAGAAGACATTCTGTCTAAGTAACTTATGATAGACAGTTATGATAGGCAAGAAAACCATCTGACAAGAGGATAGGCAGCAAAGACAAACTTTACTGGAGTAGGT
The DNA here is from genome assembly GCF_048594095.1 of Paramormyrops kingsleyae. Lineage (NCBI taxonomy): Eukaryota > Metazoa > Chordata > Actinopteri > Osteoglossiformes > Mormyridae > Paramormyrops > Paramormyrops kingsleyae. The sequence goes on along the minus strand of NC_132811.1, from coordinate 14,426,090 downwards.
TTGGGATCTGTGGCTGTGTCCTAAGATTGTGGGTTTGAATCCTGTGTCTGGTTAAGGCCTTTGACCCCAATTGCTGCAACACCACCGGATCTTATCTGACCCCAAGATTTCATCACTTGTCTCAGACAAGCATGTCTGCTAAATATATCAATGAATATTACAAGGAGATTTAAAGAAAACTTTCATTTAGAAACTGATAAAGGTTAAATTGTTCCCATTCTTTCAATGGTATGGTATGATGTAGGACTATTGTTTCAAATCTCAGAGCACCGCCAAACCCTTAATGACCCTCCCCCCCCTGCAGACGTCCAGTGAGGGGAGACACTCTGTTCGAATCTCAGGGCTTAGCACCATTGACTTCCGTGCTGGCTTCTCCAGAAAACCCACTCTGGACTTCAAAATGACTTCAAGCCGGCCTGTAAAAGGTGAGTCTTACCTATCAACCCAGCTTTCTGGAATTTATGGATGCTGAATAGCTAGCATTGTTTTTTGAGGTAATTTCATTGATGTCCCTCTGCCTGTGTTCCAACCCAGGCATTCCCACCTACATCCTGTTGAACACCACCGGAATATCACCCCCAGCACGAGCCGACCGCCTGGAGTTCCTTAGCATCGCCGGTGGGGTGATGAAGACCCTACCCATTCCATACTACCCTAATCGTGAGCCCTTTGGCATTTGGAACATCACTGAGATCCTCCCCCCAGAAGAAGCCTTCTTCCTCAGGGTCACAGGCTACGACAAAGATGGCTTTCTCTTTCAGCGGGTTTCCAGCGTGTCGTTTTCCAGTATTGTCCCAGGTCTGTCCCTCCCTGACTAGGCTTAGTAAGGTCTCTATATGGAATAATAATTGTCAAATTGCAAAAGGAATATTGACAGTCGTGTGCCACCATGTCCAGTTAGCTTCCTTTCAAACTGTTCTATCTGCTGCATATGGAATGCTCGTCATGCATCAATTTTGTGTCCTTGGTCTTTTCCAGCATTTCTGTCTGTAATTTATGGACCAATGTGTTTGAATTTTCTTGTCTGTTCTTGCACCACTTTCCCTCCGGCCCAGATGCGCCCAAGGTGACGATGCCACGGCAAACCCCAGGTTATTATCTACGAAAAGGCCGTATCTCCTGCCAGGTGGAGAGCCTCATTCCCTTCACGCTGCGGTTCAGCCGAGATGGCGTCAGACTTGGGGAGGACCAGCTCTTTCGGTAGTGATACTAGCTGGGGAAAGTTTCACAGTTACCCAAAGCGAAGGTAAATTCTCAACCAACCTATTCATTAATCTTCCAGGGAATCATCAAACGCCTCGTTTGAGATTGAGCGAGTGACCTTGGAGGATGAGGGACACTATGAATGCATTGCCATAAACAGTGCTGGTACGGGTCGGGCTCAGACCTTCCTAGATGTCTCAGGTAGGCTGGCTCTTCATTTTGCTATTGAAAAAGAAACTCATAGTCACAGTGTCATAGTGTTCTGAAGTGTCTGAACAGCCAAGTATACTTGTGTATCAGTAACGTGCCCAGTAGTCAAAAGCTACTTGTGTCATAGTATGAAACTTACACCAGTCCATCCATTTAAATAATTGGTAGTCTAATTAAGACTGAATCAGTCTGCACTAAATGGTAATTCCGGGGGCGCACTCTGGGTAGGTCCATTACAGGTCATTACGTATTTACATAATTAAGGTAATTTCAAATTCATCTGAATTGCCTGTGTTTACACTATGGGAGGAAGCTGGGGTAGTCCATGGAAACCCTCACCACTATACAGAAAGTGTGCAAATCACTTGCAGCCCCCGAGGTGTGAGGTAACCGTGCTACGGGTACCAGTCGGCATGCCAATGTAGGCGATTATCTCAGAAACCACAATCGACCATGTGCAAAATCGCTGGAGAGACGTCCTCTGTAATGACCGAGAGTTGCCGAGCTTTGTGAGTGAACTCTGAATGAGTAATAATGGATTACAGGTGTGGGTTCGCTCTCGGACTAACTGCCAATTCCCTCCATAACTGTCTGCTACCTTTCTGAGCTCATCAGGATTTTACCTGCTGCAATGTTTACAAAGGTGGATACACTGAACCTTTGCTCCATAACCGGTTAACCAATGCACAGTGTAGTAGTACACCAAGCCTAGCTCTGATCCCATTGAGTGGATTCCTTTGGGAAAATGTAGCAAACAGCTGCTCTCAGTTTAAATTAAGGTCAATGAAACAAAAATGTGAGTTAAATATAAACAACAGCGACATGCATTAAGAGTTAAGGGCTGGAATTTAAGCTGAGCGCCTTGCCACAAATTCCTGTTGTGTCATCCTCATTTGCTGATACTGTACAAAGTATTTTCATGTGTGATTGGTAGAGACCAAAGTCGTATAACATTTCTATGGCCGGGCCCTTTGCCTCTACACAGCTTGTTAATCTTTGTCTGTGGTTGCGAAGTGTTTTTATTGGATTGGCAATAGATTAGACCACCTAAGATGCTCCAATATGCCCCCATTTACCCTTTACATAAGTTCAGATTTTATGTCATGAAGTTAAAAAGATCAGCTAGAATGAATAAACTCAGACCAAGATTTGAATGAATTACAATTACAAATGTTGATTTTATGTTAATTTGAGAGATACTTCTTACAGAGTATTTTAAAAAAGCTTTATTGAGCCAATATAATTTTTCAAAGTTCCAACTATAAAAGTAATGTCCATAAATCATAGCTAACTTTAAACTAAGAATTGTATGACTCTGACTTAAATAGTCTACCAGAGACTGTGGGGTGTAATTTATCCAAATGTGGTATAATTTAACTGGAACGTTCTTCTTTGTACTTTTTGGGGCCTGTAGATTGAGCATCTTATAGGGGTTAGGAGAAAATCTGGCAAAACACGTAGCCCCGTTTACATTACAGGGGAAATACTTATGTATCCAAATGTAACTTTTAAAAACTAATAAAAAATGAAGAATGACCTAAATATTTATAGTTCTGTAGCTTCTGCCAGCTTATGCCTATGTTTTTGCATGATCATTAGCTGATGATTTCCCATCTCTCTGTATCACCTGCTATCCTTTAGTGGGGTCATGACCACTCATATTACTTGAGTCTCTTTACCTCTCCTCCTTCTAATCTTTTGCTCCTCTTCCTGCTTCTGAATGACATCGCCTAAATTCACCAAGCCCTACCCCATAGCCCCCCCCCCCACCCGGAAAATTGAACCCCCCCCACCGCCCCACAGAACTCAGAACTCAGAACTCGCACCTTTTCTATTTTCAACTTGCATTGGCAAGAAATGTTAGATTTCAACTAAAGGTGCAAAAAAAAACCCACTAATGTTGTTGCAATAATTCAACAAGTTGACCTCCATTCATTCTCCAGCAAATGATCTGATTTAGCTGAACTGCCATGTCCAGACTGTGTGTGACGTCGTGCCTGTGAAAGAAGGATTACTTGTTTGATGTCTCTGGCTGGAAGAGCAATCATATCACTGTTGGCCCCTTGAGCAAGACCCTCAACCAGAAAAATGCACTTTCACCCCAAGCTTTGCTCTCACCTGGTGTCTCATATGTGCGTTTCATAGGAGAGCAAGATGTGATATGTGAAAACTAAAATCCCTGCATACTTTTATTTATACAAATGGCAAATTAAGTATTATTATCATTACGTTCCAGTTCCTTTGTAGCAGCCTCCAATGACCATAACACGCCATATTGTTATGTTGCAGAACCACCTCCCACGATCACTGTCCCCGGCAACGTGACAGTATCCCCGGGTTCCCGGGCCGTCCTCACCTGCCTGGTGACCAGCACAGTCCGGTTCAACCTCACCTGGCAGCGCGGCGGCCTGGATGCCCACCTGGAGCCGCGAGTACGCACCATGAGCAACCTTTCCCTGGAGATCTACAGGGTGACGATTGACGATATCGGCTGGTATCGCTGCATTGCTGCGAATGAGGGTGGGGCGTCTTCCTCCTCCGTCTACCTCACCGTACAAGGTGAGGGCATGTCCAGGTCACTGGGACCTGGGGCCTCAACCCCAAGGCTTAATGGCAAGTTGCTATCTGTGCCTTTATGGACTATGACTCTGAGGTCACTCCCTTCAACTGTTGAACACCGGAAATCTCTTTAGTCTGTACCTCTATGGAACGCCGTTGAGTGGTTTCCATAACAACTGTTTGTTAATATGAGTGATTTGACAGCCGTGTTGAGGATGGCAAAACGTTATTGGAACTTTCCTTCATGAAATCCGCTCTATTTCCATGTGGCTTCCAGTGAGGTTGCTGTGGGACTTCTGCATTAGGGGTATGAACGCTGAACAGTGCACCACGAGACCTTGTCAGGAAGCTGCTGGGGAATCCAAAAGCTCGTCTCTTGCCCGATTTGAGTAGTGATGAGAGCTTAGCTGACCAGCGTGCATCTTTACATCTCACAGGAAATCACATCAGGAGTCTACAGCGATGGCACAGCGCAGTATTTCATTTTATAGCTTGTTGGGTGTGTGAAGGTGATTTATGTATGGATTTTTTAGAGTATATGAAAAGCTGACCTTCACAAATAGGTCAGGATTATCTTCAGAGTTTAGCACCAGAGACATTGCATATGGAGCAAAATCTTTGTGTCATATTGACCCACTGATTGGGCCCTATGAACATGTGACTGCGCCACAACAGGTCAATATCTGCTGTTTAAAACACATTTGCTGGTATTAGTTTTTCTGGAAACCTTGAATAAAGGTGTGAAAAAAAAGTTTAATGCTTTTAAAACATCAATGTGATAAGTATTTAGATGTTGAAATCCATTTGTACCACGAGTGTGAAAAATAACTTTTCAATGTGACCTAAAATAGAGTTTGTAGGTTGTCGGCATTTCACAGGACATGACAAGAATAGTTCCTGTGTGTTTATTTAGTAACAAAGTCATCTCTTTCTTTTTTGGGAGGGGTCTTTGTTACTCAGCAGGGATCGATGGCTGACCTTAACACACAAACACCTTTGAGTGCTGTGGCTAAAGTGGCCCCTCCCCTCACAAACAGCTGTTACAATACGGCCGCCAGCTTTTTAATTAGCACCTGAAGAAAAGCCAATCCCAGTCATTAAGCCGACTTTGAAGTGCGACCGCTGACGACAGGAAGGACTGCGTATGACAGAACAGGACATTTTCACGGTTCATTATCAGGGTCTAAAGACAAGTCCGGCTTGGCACATGAAAGCCCCTTAATGCCACAGAAAAGGTTAAGCCATGCAATACTAAGCACCTCATTTGTCATCGGGTTTGGAGAGCTGTGTGCAGTCTGTCAGCATGTTGGTTTAAGTCCTCATCTAATCCTTTAAGCTGAATGTAACAACCCCCAGTATTAACTTACACCCCTGGTACTTTTGTGATATCTGTCATTTCTATTTCAGCATTTCTGGAGAACTTTCAAGAGCCATATGTGGGACTGTACATCCGTTATTAATCCAGTAGCTGCAGTAAATGGATATTTTTGAATTTTGCCAAATATGTCAGTGAGCACTGAACATGTACATCCGTTATTAATCCAGTAGCTGCAGTAAATGGATATTTTTTAATTTTGCCAAATATGTCAGTGAGCACTGAACACTGACTGCTAATTGTTCTTAAGCTACAAAGGGTGTTGACTGTTATTAAATGTTTTTGTAATTACTGCCTCAAATAATTTATGTGTCATTCAAAGCATTCCTCTATTGGACCCTCGTTAGCTGCATTTATAACAGTATTCAAACGACAGAATGATCTCGTTTGTTGTGTTGTCCTTCCCGATGGATTCTTGCACCTAAGCGGAGCTAAAAGCTTCCTGGTTGGCCAAGGTGTGTCATACCAAAGATTGTCACAGAGCACAAACGTTTATGGCACTGGAGTGGCCCAACTATGGACGAAAACCAGTGTCAGTGCGCATTTAAGGCAGCCGTACTCGGCTTTGTATACCGTGTGTTTTTGGAGAAGCTGAGGCTTGCTGGGGATGGTGGGTTATGAGATCCTGAATCACTCTTCCGGAGAACCTGAGAACTTCATCCTGTCTCCCTGTGATCATGATCACCACAGAGGTGGAGCTGGGCAGTATCGCATGACCTCTCAGGACATGGAACGCATAATGAATCATTTGGCCCTTGCTGATTCCCCAAACTGAAGTATTTTGAACTGATATTCCTTCTTTTTATCTAATAAAACATTATGAAAGCAGGAAGATAAATGATTTGCAATGAAATATACTTGTTTTAATGTAACAGTAAAATAACATTTTTCCTTACCTATCAGGTGTAAATGGACAGGTATATTTTGGGCATTCATGTCCTTTAACTATCATATTTGAATGAAAAATATATAACTGAAAAACATTTTGGCTGTGATTTAATAAGGCTTGTAAAATTGGGTGCTGTTTCTTAGCCATGATTTCTAAATATTGGGCAAAAAGTCCAGCAAGTCTGAACCAGCAAGGCTGTATAAAAAATTGACAGAATTCTTAGCCTAGTCATGGCTGGACTTCTATGCATTTATAGATCAATTGTAATTCATAGGCAAAATGTTATGTTGGAAAGGAGAAGAAGACATCTAACATATCAGAGACACCTTTGAACTCCCGATAGATCCTCCGCAAGTGAGAGTGGAACCCCGCAATCAGACGTTCCTGACAGGGAGAGAGGTCCGTGTCCGGTGCTCTGCTAAAGGCTACCCAGCCCCCCGGATAGTGTGGACCCACAATGACATTTTCATCACGAGCTCTAGCAGGTAAGCACTTCTTCTTCCTCTCCCCAGTTGGTGGCGCTGCTGTCCTGTGATTGTACCTGCGATTCATTACATTGGTTTTATTTTCAAGGCACCGCATGACTCCAGATGGGACCTTGATTATCAAAAGCACAGTTCAGAAGGATGCTGGATCTTATGGCTGTCTGGCCAGCAATGTTGCTGGGACAGACACACAGACATCCATTCTGACATATATTGGTGAGTACTAAGTTTATTTGCTGTATAATTTAGCCTGATATGTGAAGAAACATCATATATTCATCCTTTACAGCAAACTATTCAAATTCTTTTCAAGAAAAGAGCATGTATATATCCAGGTGGTGCTGGGGTCGAAATGGCTCCTTATTGGTTCTGTAAAACCAAAAAAAAGTGCTATATAAATGTAATATTCATTCATTCATTCATTTACATCCATATGATGCTTTTCTGCTTACAGAGTCTCCTCAAGTCAGAGTGGTACAGAGTGAGACTCTAACTGGTTTGGGGGAAACCACGGTAATGGAATGTATCGCTGTTGGGATTCCACATCCAGAGATCAGGTGGTACAGAGGTGAGGCTCTCTTCTGGAAAACCTCACTCCTAGTCTCCTACCTAAAGATCCCAAAGTCAAAATTAATTGAAATCTGGATGCTTCTTTGTTGGTCAGGTGACCTTCAGCTGAGATCAACCCCATTTGTAAGAATAGAGCCTCGCCGAGGCATTTTGGAGATCGAGGAAACCCGGGATACGGATGCTGGCGACTATACTTGTGTTGCCACAAACGAAGCAGGAACAGCTGTGGCCAAAGTCACCCTTGATGTGGGCTGTAAGTGTACATTATGCTGCAGATGAGTCACAGTGCTTAACTGACAGACTCAAGACTGAATCTGCTCATTGTTCGTCTTTCCTCCAGCCTCTCCGGAGTTCACACACGAGCCCACGGACATCTCAGCAGACATCGGCTCAAACGCCACCTTACAGTGTCGAGCCCAGGGCTACCCTGAACCTCAGATCAGTTGGCGGAGAGAGGACAACGGTGCCCTCTTCTCCCGGCACCATACGCACAGTTCCGTCACGCAGAAGAGAAATGGGGACCTACTCATCAGCAGTACGTAGCGAGTTCTCAGCTTGGGCAGACTGTTGTGTTCACCGCAGCACAAGGCCCCCCCGAAGCCCGCTGTACAGATGTGATCATTGGTCTCCGTGTCCTCAGAGTCATAACCAGTTGGGAAGAAATTGGTCAAATTCAGTGTGTTCTGGCTAATGACATTTTGCTTAACAGATACCATGGTTGAATGCTAATTACATAGTTTTCAGGTTGGCTTCTATGCAAAGATATACTGGAAGATGTTTGTGGAGGCTTTCAGATTAAAGGCTGAGCCAGTCCTCTTCCCATGATAAACCAGCAATATTTCAGTTTCTAGTCTAATACCCGAAGACATTGCATTAAAGGCGTATATTAGTTACGAAGTTACGAATTAGTCTCTGGTGTCAATGCTTATGAAACTTGACCTTGAGTTTTCTGGACTTCTCAGATATTTGGGTGGAAGATGAGACCAAATACATCTGTGAGGCTTACAACCAGTTTGGGAAAATCCAAGCAAAAGCCTCTCTTACTGTTACTGGACTTGGTAAGTGATTGAATCAGTCGTGTTTCATTGTATAACACGGTCCACTTTCACTTTTAAATGTTTACATGTGGATGAGTGCTGAGTCGCAATGATGTTTTCAAGATAATTCACATTCTTCATTTTTCCTCTTATCAGTGGTTTTTATTATTTCAATATGTTTTATTTATTTTAAAGGTAATAAGGCTGGATTCTAGGAGAAAAGTATTTCTGTGGACAGAAAGCAGACTTCAAATATTCAATTTCAAATAAACCAAACTATTCACATGGTCTGCCAGTCAAGGGATGATGTAGTAGGGTCGTTATTCTTGAATTATGTATTAAATGCTTTGAATTCACTTTTTAAATATGGGAAATTTTATGTTGCAATGAATGCACGGCCACTTTCTGGCAGCTTTTGAAGGGCTGGAGATGTCAGTTTGGCAGAAGTAATGCAGAGCACCAAAATTCACGGCTTCTGAAAAAGAAATGAATTATCTGCCAGGCCAGATGTGCTTGATGCATTTGGCCGACATTTCTTCATTTGCATGTTTCTGGGAATCGTTCAGCCAAATCAAAGAATCAGAGGTATGCAGACCATCCTATATCTTTAGGTGATCAAAGGTGTGGATCCTATAATATGACTGCTAATTCATACCTAGAATTTTTTGTCTCTGCACTTCAAAGTCTGTGCAGTGAGATGCAAACCCCTGGTGTACCACAGGACTCAATGGATATTTCACAACCTCATTAACTTGTAAACAAGCCCATTGACTGCAAAGCTGTGTTATATGGAGCAAAGGTCGCACAGTGCTAGAAATCGATGCCTCTCTCATTTGCTTCTTTAACCAGGCCAGTTTTTTTGTGGTCTCCATCTTTTATTCCCCATGACAACTCCAAGGGTTATTTAACCTGATTGTTTATAGTGTTGGAGTCTTCGGACTTGAAACTGGTTTATAACAAATAACAAAATAAAACCTCAAAATATGCACAAGATGGAGTTGAATCTTTCCCGTGCCAAGGTATACGTTTGCCATTTTCAGCTATGGAAAAAATGTCAATATTGTTCATGTGATGAGAGGTTTAGACTAGTCAGATGGTTTATTCTTGCCATTTGGTCTTAGGATAGGTTAGTTTAGGACAAGCTGACTCTTGTCAGCCTCGTCTTGGTAGCTCTGCACAGTGGAGAAGATCATTTATTATTGAGAAGCTTGTACTTGATTGCAAGAAATGAAAATAAGAAAAACAAAAAAAGTTTTATCTGTCCAGCTCTTATCTATTTGGAGTTGGGTCTTCTGTTATCCTTGCATGCAGCAGATGTATCACTCTCCCTTGGTGGATGTTTTGCTCCACATGACAAATGCTCTTCAGCAATAGAAGGGATGCAGCAGCTTACATGGACAGAGAACCTGGTTTCACTGTCTGAAAACTTGTCATCCTCGTCATCACCCACCACGACCAGATGGTGACAGTTTTTTTTTTGCATGTCTGTAGCTACATGGTTTCGTATGTCTGGCCAATCAGCTGCTGGAGACAGAGGGCCAGGTCTTGGGAGCCCTCGGTGAACTGAGGCGATGTCGCTCATGGAGAGCATATAAATACAGCTGAGTGTTTATAGCAACCAGGCATCTCAGGCAGTGGCTGGTCGTCGTGAGAAGATGTGGAAACCATATGGAGGCCTGAGCGAGGGGAGTGTGTCGTAAAACACACAGGGCTGGAGAGCTGTCTCAGAAGGCGTGAACCATAGGCAGAGTCGGTTGGGAGTACTGGAACCCACTGGGAATTGTGCAGACTACAAAATTTATGTATGCATGAGTTTAGGGAATTATTCTTGTACCAGTGGAATATTGCCCTTATACAGCATGCTAGTTCAAGGGCCAGATCTCCAGGGACTCTTACACATATTGCATAAATGATAAATTCTGAACACAAGTCCCTGATGCCTGTGTGAGTGGATGGTGTGTGAGTGGATGGGGTGTGACTGAATGGTGTGAGTGTGCCCTGCGATGGGTTGGAGCCCCACCCTGGCATGTTCCCTGCCTTGCGCCCATAGCCTCCGGGATGGGCTCCGGACCCTTGTGCCCTGAATACTACAAACGGATAGATGGATGGATGGATGGATAGGTCTCTGAGACCCTCCTTCTGTAGAGGAGTGTTGCTAATGGACTCCAAACAGAAAGTGTTGACCACATTGTTCCCTTGGTGTCGTAGTGAGGATGGAAGGTTTCCATCGGCTCAGTTTGAACTTTCAAGAAGTGCCAGAGACCTGCACTCGCACTGAGGTCTTCCTGTGAACATGTGGTCGCTACGGCTGTTCTCTTCTTGTTACCGCAGCTATAACAAGCTCATGGATATTCCAACAGCTGTCCCTGGGGATGGATAAATCAGATCCCCTTGAACTATTGTTCAAAGCAGCCAAATGACATGTCATAGCATCTTGGACATTAAACATAGCTTGGCTGCCGTGTCATATCATGTAGGATTTATCTGCAAAGCTCTTTTTCTTTGTTGCAGTGTCTCCAGTGATTGGCATCAGCCCAGGAACCATCAATGTGATTGAGGAACAGCAAGTGACTCTGCCCTGCATGCTACTGGCAGGGAACCCATTACCGGAGAGGCGCTGGTTCCGCAATGGTGGCTTGGTAAGGACGCAGGGATTAACTCATAGAATGGGAATCATGTCCAACTTGCTGACATGGAACAATTAACCACAGGGAACACACAGAATCACATGCTCAAGCATGAACCAATCTATACATTCTTACCCTCATGGGGGGGAGGTATTGGAAAGGAACTGGCTCATGACCAAGTTTTTTAAAAGCAAACATGTCAGATGACAATATAATCCTGACTTCAGACTTCCTCACAAACTTGGGAATATTCTATGTGTTTATTCTGTGTGTTTGCATGGATGTGACACAAATAAACATACACGTTAATGACATAGTGTGATGCATGCAGAATGCATGTGAGCAGGTCCTGAAAGTGCATTGATGTCCCTCGGCCAGGTGCTTCCCAGCCCGTACGTGACCCTGCGGCGGGATGGCAGTCTGCACATCGAGCACGTCCGCTTGCAGGATGGTGGTGATTATACGTGCCTGGCACAGAATGTGGCCGGCACCACCAACCGCACCACCATCCTTGGCGTCTACGGTACGTGGTCGTGATACGCTGCGGCCCTGCTTGCATCAAATGGGCAGCATCTATGGAACCATTTACTACACTTGAAAACTTGAATAATAATAATAATAATAATAATAATGTACACATTGGTTGTATATTTGAGCTTTTTTCCTTTATGGTTCCTCCAGTGCTTTTTATAAGTATATTTGGACATATCCAGAAAACCTAAAACAGCTGCAGAAAGTAGCTTTTTAATCTGATGGGGCTGAGTGGGGGAAAATAAAACATTCTGTGTTTATTGAATTCAGTCTTGCATCCAAGCACCAGCTCGGGTCCACAAACGAGCATCATTGGCTGTTGCTGCCGTATCTGCAGGCCTGTGTGTGATATCAGCACTCAGTGGGTATGTGCAGACAGAGAGAGAGAGCCAAAGAAAGAATAAATAAAAGGAGAGGAAAATAAAGGGCGTCGGGAGCTAGTGCGTTTAACACACTTTCACTTGCAGTCGCGTGTCGCACGGAACGTCCATGGCCAAGTCGCTAATTGTTAAATCTCCAGGCCGGACGCCTGCTCAGAGTTTCCAGGGCTAATCGGTCCTGCAGATGGTTCTGGGTTTTATGAATAAAACAGCCAGGGAGAGATGGGGAGAGGAGCGTTGAGCCTGTGGGTAGGGAGGGGTTGCGCCTTGAGGTGTGCAGCCAAGTACAGCCTTAGCCCCTGGGCTCCCATGCAAACTCTGGACGAACCCTCCAGTGGTCAGCGCACTACAGGTCCCCAAGCCTCCCATCTGGCACCCAGATAGAGCATCCATGGCCACCATAGTGCTGTGAAATCAAGCACAGGCCTGTCTGCCTTTCCGGATGTTTCCTTCTCCGTTATCTTATCCTCTCGCACCTACAGTATGAGATTATCACTGATATGTGCCTTAAGTCAGACAAGTAGGTCCGCTAAGTTATTTATTGTAAATATATTAGTGCCTCCTTATAAATTGAGGTCAAAGAGAATAGTAGCTGATTTCACAGCAGTGTGGGGGCGAGTTGGGGGGGGGATTAGATAGGAGGATGAATGAGGCAGATTGAAATTTCAGTGCTGTTCATACAGTGGCCTGCCGTTGTTATTGCATGGTGGGGGCCAGGGGTGGGGGTTGTTTGTTCTCCCTCTCCAAGGGGCCCATTCATATTTAATTAGTGCTTGGAAAATATCTCAGTCAAAATGACAGAGCATCAGAAGTCATAGTATTGCTTCCCACTAAAAAATATTAGTCTTCCCAGGCTAATAAATGCAAATGCCTTCGCCTAATAGAGATTAATTCGTCAGGTTGGGAATTCTTGTCCGCTGAAGCAGCCGCACTCTGTGTCTTCCTTAGTTTCTCCAAGCATCCAGCATGGGCCTCAGGTCTTCAGCACCATCGAGGGGACGCCCATCTCGCTCCCATGCCGCGCCTCTGGCACCCCCAAGCCTGACATTACCTGGTCCAAGGTAAGGAACCGAACCCCACCCCCAAGCCTGACATTACCTGGTCCAAGGTAAGGAACCCAACCCCACCCCCAAGTTTGACATTACCTGGTCCAAGGTAAGGAACCCAACCCCACCCCCAAGCCTGACATTACCTGGTCCAAGGTAAGGAACCCAACCCCACCCCCAAGCCTGACATTACCTGGTCCAAGGAAAGGAACCCAACCCCACCCCCAAGTTTGACATTACCTGGTCCAAGGTAAGGAACCCAACCCCACCCCCAAGCCTGACATTACCTGGTCCAAGGTAAGGAACCCAACCCCACCCCCAAGCCTGACATTACCTGGTCCAAGGTAAGGAACCCAACCCCACCCCCAAGCCTGACATTACCTGGTCCAAGGTAAGGAACCCAACCCCACCCCCAAGCCTGACATTACCTGGTCCAAGGTATGGAACCCAACCCCACCCCCAAGCCTGACATTACCTGGTCCAAGGTAAGGAACCCAACCCCACCCCCAAGCCTGACATTACCTAGTCCAAGGTAAGGAACCCAATCCCATCCCTAAGCTAACTAAAGAACTTCTTCTGCCACACATTGTGAACTTAAGACCTTCTGGGATGTAAACCTGTACGATTGGTTTTCTAGTTCTGATATACGGTGTGGTTCAGCCCCTGCCATGTGTCTAAAGCAGCCAAAGAAGCCCTTAGTGTCCTGTATGCAGAAACACGTTTGACCTTCTAGTCAATGGAACTGCTTACGTGCAAATTCGCAGTGCGTTGAGGTTCTGTTTCAGTTGGCAAATCATAGTCACATCTAACCTCATGAAAAAGGTGTTCAAAGCTGATCAAACTTCATCATTGTCCCGTGCAGCTGGGCCAGAGTGGGCTGGACATTCAGATTTGGGTGTCCAACACTTAATATGGCCATCTAGCGGCTATAATATTTGTAATTTTTATAAACAAGCTGGGATTACAGTATTATCGGCAGTTAAAATGGTTCTGGGACTCAACATTCCGGTCTCACACCAAACATGCATCTTCCACGTAGAAAATTTCTCCGACGCAGGACCCCTGTTTGCTGTGGTACAAGAATATGGCTGTTCTTTCTTCTCAACACCTGCATTTTCATAATGCATTTTTACCCTGTTTTATTTCATGGTCTGGTTTCCGCAATGACAACGGCACATGATGAAAACCAGCGAAAGGCTCTTTATGTAGTGAACATGTGCTTGAGGAATGTGGGTGTATCTCTTTTCTTGTCTTGGTAGGCACATTTGTTTCTGTGACTTGTAAAATTATATGCCATTAAAGTGAATGGGACGTAGAAGGCCAATGAAAAGCTGTTCTGTTAAGTTCTACGCCAGCTGCAGTTATGATTCTTTCCTCCATGCACCCACTGAGGTCCCCTCCCTGTGATGTTAGGGTCCTTACACTGGTGATGTCACATTTTGGTGCTTCTAAATTTTTGCCTGTCGTAAAAGAATTAAGACTTCTGACTTTATTGATGTTAATAGTCAAAGGTCTCTTTAAGTTGTCTTTTTTAGGAAGTGAAGAAACAGTGACCTTTGTTTCACTTTTTTGTCTGTGGTGCCTCGCAGAGAGGTGAGCTGTTGGACCTGAGTAGTGAGCAGTTCTCCTTGGGCCACGACGGCACCCTGTATATAGCCTCTCCCACCGGCAATGAGTCCGGAGAATTTGTCTGCACTGCCACCAATCCCGCTGGATACAGCTCCAGAAAAGTCCAGCTGACTGTGTATGGTAAGAGGCAAGACTCTCTATCCTTGTCAGGACCCCTGATTGAACAAGCAGCATAACAACTGGGTTAGAAGCACACAGGGATGCCTGTGTTCATTCACTTGTCTGTACTTTTTTCAGTGAGACCTAGAGTCACTGGCCCAAACAGTGGGCCTGACGGCTCTGGTAGGCCGGTGGAGGTGTCGGTGACTGCAGGCGAGGACGCCATCTTGCCGTGCGAGGTCCAAAGCATCCCCCCTCCTATCATCAACTGGGCCAAGGAGCGGCAGCTCATCTCCCCCTTTTCCCCCAGGTAAGCTCACTTCCTGCTGCTCCTACTCTTGGCATGGCTTTTACACACAGAGCTAGACCATTGTCCGTCGGGCCGCATCAGACTGCAGATGAGGAGCTGCTCATGCTCTCAGCGGAGCAGCTCTTGCACCATCGTGCCTGGGAGCGAGACTCCCCCAAACAAAAGGAGACATTTGTTCTCCTGCTGCTGTTGGCTTCTCACCCAACCCTTTCTCTCAAAGTGTGGAGTTCTGACTGGGCCTACAAATCATGTCCATGTGTTTAAGAGGCACGCTGAAGCCAAGCCGGGTTTCCCGCGGCCTTCTTTGGGGCCCCAGCACGCTTCTGCGAACGTGAACGGGGCTGCCGTGTGTCCGTGTGCAGCAGGGACGGTGCTTTGAGGAGTCCCAAAGCACTTGCGCTAATCTAAGTTCCACAGGCTGCGGAAAATCAGTGACATGTGTGATTTTTCTTGCAATGCCACATGGTCCAGAGAGGCTCCCGGCCTCATGACTCATTGGTGAAGAGTCTCCAGGACTGAATTGGCCCATGAATAGTTTAAGTTTGTGTTTTGGCTGAATATGCAACTAGGCTTTAGGTGGTGGTAGTAGATAACTGTGGCAAAATGGTCAGCAGTGTCCTCTGGCTTGCAGGCACACTCAGCTGCCTTCTGGGTCGATGAAGATCCTGGAAACCCGGGTGTCGGACAGCGGCACCTACCTGTGCGTCGCCACAAACATCGCTGGAAACTTCTCTCAGGAAGTAGTGCTGAACGTCCATGGTAAGGGTGGATAGTCCTCATACTACCACACCTGTAAACCGCCTTCACTTTCCTCTGAGCTTCTTGACTTCACAGCGTCCAGTTAACCAGACTCGTCCTCGAACCCTTACCAGCGCCCACTAGTATTAACCACTATCTAGTATATAGTACCTCTGCGGATCCACAGTGCTTGGGCTGTAGGAAGAAAAAATGTATGCTGGCAGCCGTCCTCTTGTTAACGTCTTTTTCAGTCGATCTGGCTCCAGCTACGTTCCCGAGGGAAGTCGAACAGGGACGGACACAACTGACCCACTTCCCTCGACATGGAAAAATATCTGCCTGTAATGGTCCGAAGGCATGGCTGCGATTCCCATAATGCCGTAATTCTTTTCTCCTGCAGTTTTAAAAGGAAATGCCATGTATGAAACTTTCAGGAGCTGACTTATATAGAGTGATGTAATAAAAGAGAAGAGAAGAGAATGCCTTTATTGCCATTGTAACAAGTAACAATGAAATTCAATGCCTGTGATGTAATGGCTCAGGTACAAATTTTATTTTTACATATATGAGAGAGAGAGAGAGTTCTGTGGAAAAATCTGTTGAAGGCAGGCAAAGAACATGTTTAAGGTCATTTATATGGGTAGTAAGTGTATATTTGCTTAGAAAAAGACCCCACAATATAGCATTAGAAGAAAAGCAAATACAATAAAAAATAAACAGGAATTTCCTCTGTTCTCCAGAAAGATATCTTGATATCTTGCTGGACGGTTCCCAAACCTCCTCTAAGGGGCACCCCAACAATTCCACATGCTAGTTAAATTTCACCACCAGCTGAAATCAGCAGTCACGCCGTCTGCAGTTCAGACTAGACAGTCTGTTTGAAGTTAAGCAAGTTTGGGCCTGAACAGAACTTGGATGGCAAACCAGCTAGAAAAGCTGTGTTGCTGGATGAGGTCTTCTTGTAGCCATCAGGTTAGCCCATCCTCTGTCCTTTCAGCTCATAGTCATCCCCTATATGTAACCTTAGCTACTGTGTGGTGAGCGTACTGGTGCCAAATGCCTGCTGTCTCATCAGCCTGGTGGGTACTACAGTATGCAATGGTGGTGGTTGAAGTGGCTCCCCATTGGTTCTGTAATGTGCTATGAGAGTCTTGAAAAAGCGCTGTTTCAAGGTAACTTTCATTCGTTTGATTTAATTAGCTAAATATCTCGATGAGGTATTGATTAGCTAAACATGATTGTCTAGTAGTCAAATCAAAAAACGCACTGGTGTACTGGATGGTTGCTGCATATACTCCTGTGATTTTAGGAGAGGGTTGGAAATAGCTAAGCTAATGTACTTTGACAGACAATAGAGTTTCAGACCAACATGAAGATTTTTTAAACGTCATTTTTTGGCCTAAGGCTTTTGCACAGTACTGTATCTGTTTTTTCCCTCCATGGAAATATCGCCCACAGTTCAACAGGAGCTTTCTTCGGATAGTACTTCTGCCATTTTATGGTACACATTCTGTTGGGACCTTTTCTTTTCCATGGTCTCCTACAAAAGTCATTTATTAAGTTGCTTAGATTCCGAACACGTGACAATATTACCATGGGCAGCCTCAGGCTTTCAAAGAAATACCCGACACTAACAATTAACACGGAGTGTGCCTGAAAACATTTGGGAAAGGAGTCTGATGGAATACAATTCCTGTGCTTGAGAGGGAGGAAAATGGGCTTTGAAAGACATTTTGGGTGCCAAGTGTGGTTTTTATGAATTGTTTATAATGTTTAAGAGAGCCGAACATGTTTGAAGACTCCAATTAAGATTACGCTGTATGATTGTTAAATTACAGTAATCAGGGTGTGCATTTAATTACACCACAGTGGTGGGGAGCCTTTGTGCATTCCTGAGGGTAGTTAAGGAACAATTATGGACATCAGGACAAAATCTAACATGTCCCACTTGCTGACTTTTGGAATACTGCTGTAACTGCAAATATAAACACCAGTAAATGGAGTAAATAGCATGTGCAGAACCTTTTATTTGGTTTTTATGCATTATGACATTTCAATTGTGATAATAATGTTTTTATTGATTGTTGAAGGCTTGTTCTCATTAAATGTGATGCCAAGTCTGGTCTGTTCACTTCCGTCAGTTCCCCCGAGGATTCAGGCCGGCCCCAGGGTGATGAAGGTCCAAGCTGGGCACCCCGCCGACCTGCCCTGCGTGGTGAAGGGGGTGCCGACTCCTGTGGTCACCTGGCTGAAGGATGGCGCCGCCCTGCTGGTGGACGGAGGACAGTACGTGAGCCTGCCTGACGGCACCCTCACGATCACAGAAACGGAGCTGTCGGACTCGGGGACGTTCACCTGCGTGGCCAGCAGTGTGGCGGGACGTGATGAGGCGTCCATCCAGCTGCAGGTCCAAGGTGGGTCCTCGCTACCCCCCCCGGCATGGTGCCATTTTCCACGAGAGGATTTTAAAGAGCACGAACATTTTTTGCTGAATGTCTCCTCTGTGCTTCTCTAGTCCCCCCGACTGTCGAGGAGTCTGAGCCTCCATTTAACAGCCCCCTACAGGAAAGAGTGGCCAATCAACGCATTGCCTTCCCCTGCCTGGCAAAAGGTTCTGTCTGGAAACTCATCATGTGTTTCCTTGTTGTCTTTTACTTTCTCTGTGTTTATGGATGTGCCTGAGAATAGAATAGAATAGAATAGCTACTTTATTGGCATTCAGAACATACACCGGTTAGTGCACATCAGAATGAAATTACGTTGCATTGACTCATCATCGGCCCAGCAGAGTGTATTAATACTAAAAATCTTAAACTTTAAAAATCTAAAATCTAAATAGAAAATAAATATAAAATAGAATATAAAGTGGAATTAACACAGAATATACATAAAAATATATTAACAGCAGTATAGCAGCAAAAACCAGTGTACATCAGTTAAAATCAGTGTAAAACCAGTGTAAAACCAGTTCATGGACGTGCCTGAGAGCATCTCTCCTTCCTGGGGCAGGAACCCCGAAGCCAGTGATCAAGTGGCTGCGCAACGGTGAGGAGCTGACGGGGAGCGAGCCTGGCGTGTCCATCCTGGGCGACGGCACGCTGCTCACCCTGGCCTCCGTGTCGCCGCGTGACAGTGCAGAGTACGTGTGCGTGGCGGTCAATGACGCAGGCACCACTGAAAGGAAGTACCTCCTGAAGGTCAATGGTGAGTCCCTGCGGCTCTGGCTTCGGCTAAAGATGGCTAATGTTGGTGGTTGGCTCAGGCCTCGGATTTTGGCCCCCACTCTGCAGTGCCCCCAGCTGTTAGCGATAACGAGAGTCCAGCCAACGTGTCAGTGGTGCTCAGCCAGTCCACCAGCCTCATGTGTGAGATCACAGGAAGTCCCACGCCTGTTATCACCTGGTACAAAGATGGCGTCCCAGTATGTAATATTTCATATGTCTAATACAAATGTGACTATGGCACAATGTAATTTTAGATTTTTTTGCTGTATCTGTTATCTTCATGCTTTTATACTTAGGTTTTTCACATATATTTTTAGCAGCTATTACACGAAAATATCCCATAGAAATCACTTTAACACAACAGAAATGAGCAAAGCTACTGAATACAGGAGGTATGTTCCAGATCCTAAGCTTGCTTCTGGCTCCAGGTAGCCCCCAGCAGTTCAGTTCAGATCCTGCAGGGGGGCAGAACTCTGAGGCTCCTGCAGGCAGCCACCTCTGATGCGGGCCGCTACAGCTGCCGAGCGATCAATGTCGCGGGCAGCACCGAGAAAGACTTCAACCTGGAAGTTCTGGGTGAGCCTCTGAGGGAGTTCATGCCATTAGTCATGTAGATAAACCATGATGCTAATTGTAACTATCTTTTTCAGTACCTCCCAGCATAAGCGGCGGCACCAGCCCGCAGGACGTGTCAGCTGTCCTCAATCAGGAGGTCAGCCTGGAGTGTAGAGTCAAAGGGGAGCCATTCCCTGATATTCAGTGGCTCAAGGACGGCAAGTGAGTATCTCCATCATCCCAATGACTCCAATATTATGTCTGCTGAATGCTAACGGTTTTTGGTGAGGGTGGACATGGTTGTCTTGATTGAAACTAATTGATAAAGTTGTTAGAAAAACAAGTTTGCAGCTTCTTCAGAGGTGCACCAGGAATAAATGGAAAAGCTATCTTGATTGATTTGCATAGAGCATGTTGAGAAAGCATAGGTTTCTGTGCAAAATTACTGCTAATGGCAGCTACGTTAATTCGAGCCAGACCAGTGTTTCTGGGCGACCCAAACTTCGAGCTGTTGAACCGGGGCCAGGTGCTAAAGATAAGGAGCCCCCGTCTGGGTGAGCAAGGTCACTACCAGTGTGACGTGACCAACGTGGCGGGAAAGCAGTCCAAGGACTTCAAGTTAAATGTGTATGGTGAGTCCCTCTG
Source organism: Paramormyrops kingsleyae (assembly GCF_048594095.1). NCBI lineage: Eukaryota > Metazoa > Chordata > Actinopteri > Osteoglossiformes > Mormyridae > Paramormyrops > Paramormyrops kingsleyae. Next base: position 14,405,978 of record NC_132811.1, on the reverse strand, counting down.
GTCCCTGTGGGTGTGATGCCAATCATTCGGCTCCTGCCCTAGTCAGAAACTGACCCTATTGCTGTGCTTTCAACATAGTCCCCCCCAGCATCAAGGGGGCCAATGTCACAGCAGAGGTGACCACCCTGCTGAACACCCCTGTGACGCTGGAGTGCGAGGTCCGTGGCGTACCCCTACCTGCCATCACCTGGTACAAGGACGGGCGAGCCCTCCTCTCGGGCCGCCACGCCATCTACGTGGACCGGGGACAGTTCCTGAAGATCCCCCTGGCTCAAGTGGCCGATGCCGGCCGATACACCTGCCGTGCCACCAGTGTCGTTGGGACGGCTGAGAAGTCCTATAAGCTCGAGGTCTATGGTAAAAATAACTTGCCCTTTTTCTGTCCAATAATAAGAATACAAATTCATAATATCAGTATGAAAAGTATGAATGTCCTTTGAAAGTTGGTGAAAGTGAGAGTGAAATAGAACACTTTAGTGGCAGCAAAGAAGTGTCATCTGTGACTTGTTTTGTTCCAAACTAATTCAGTCGTCCGTCTTCCCAGTCCCTCCAACTATAGAGGGGGTCCTGGACACCCCAGCCAAGAGGAAGGTGCTAGCAGGTAGGACTCTGGTGCTAGAGTGTGAGGCAGGTGGACACCCTCCCCCCACATTGACCTGGCTGAAGGACGGTATACCTCTGAAGAGCGGGGACAGCGTCAGGGTCCTGCGACAAGGCAGGAAGATTGAGATCCCCAGCGCTGCCACGTCAGATGCAGGGAGATACGTGTGCGTGGCGACCAGCATTGCCGGGGAAGAAGAGATCAAATACGATGTCAATGTTCTAGGTAACCCTAACTGCTTCACCACCTTGCTCCAAGGATGCAGATCATTATAGTTGCTGTGACTTGTGCCAAACATAATGTCTTAAACAATGTATCAAATAAGGTACTTAATCGTATATCTGTATTGCAACTGCTTGTCCGATATAAGATGGTCATGAGCCTGGATCCTATGCTGGGATACAGGACACAAGGCAGGGGACACTCCGCCTCATTAGCATCATATGACCCCATTTAGGAGGTGTAGGACAATAGTATTGCCATAGCACCCTGGGACGTAACCAGTTGGAAAGGGATTCTGTATCCATCAAAAGCCCTGTTAATGTAATGCACCATATTCGTTGTATGTGCTGATGAAGCCTTCTTAGACAGTTTAAATAAAGTGCAAAGAGAGCTCTAATGTGCAGATTAGTTTGCTTAGTGAGAGTCCCACAGGTTGGCTGTATTCAGTTCGATCCTCATTTATTTCAGAAAATCATAAATCAAAGTCACCAGGCGTGGTTCTGTCCCTGTTGAATGGGCGCGCTCCCAGTAGGAGTGCCAGATGCATTACTGGTGGGAGGCAACACATTCAGTTAACGGACTGGGACTGTCTGTTAGCAGACGGTCCGGCAGAACATCTACAGTATAAGTCAATAAATAACTGCCTCTTTGGTTCTTAGCTGCTACATTTAATGGTACGTTTTGTTGTCACATATGCTCAGTCTGTCTTCTCATCTTTAGAAAAGTATATCAAACTGAAAAAGCCAGCCGAAATCTTTATTTTTACTTTGAGAACCCTCTTTTCTGTGGCAGACTTACTGTACATTTATCAGCTGATACTTATCCAAAGCTACTCACTATTACTAAATATTAATACAGCTGGACATTTTCCTGGGTACTTTGCAGGATACTGTTAAAAGTCGTCGCACGGAGGAATTTCCATTCTACTGATGTGGTGAACATAGCTGAATCAGTGTTACGGCTGCCCTGCTCAGCAATGTCTATCTGCTTGCCTGTTCACCCGAATGCATTTCCACATGTCCACTTGCATGTCATCCACATTTCTGGATACGAACATCACTGCAGGAGCAATTCTAGTCTCCAGTCCTCTTGGGCAACATTCGATGGCCGAAGCCCAAAGGTTTGTAAATTCAGTTGCAGAAAGTGACTTTTGCACACTTTACCAAGACAAACATAGATCCATATCACTGTCTGGAGCCCAGGATCCGTGGGTTGGGGGTTATTTTTCCAACAGAACTGAGATTCCACTGGGTCGACAAAAGCAGCTGAACTTCTGTTGTAAGGAATGTTGGGAAACTTTTGTCTTTTCTGTTCAGTGGCACCTTTGGTGGAGGGTGGGGATCAGACCTCGGACATCACCGTCATCGTGAACAATCCTCTGGAGCTGTCATGTCATGCCACTGGGACACCGGCGCCCCTCATCGCGTGAGTGCCCTCTTCTGTCATCCTCTGCGCAGGAACAAACTCTTCCACCTGTTTTACATTTACATAGCATCACATTATTGATGCTTTTATCCAAAGCAATGTAAAGGTGAGAAAGCAGGGGTTGCCCTAGTGAGATCGAAGAACAAAACTCACGGGATGTATTTTCGAGAACATTCCTGTGGGCTTAGTGAGTTTTGGAAATCTAAAGGTTCTTCATTGTGCTAGATGAGGACTAAGTGAGTTTTGGTCCCCAGTACTGTAACATTAGATGAGAAAACCTAACTGTAGGTCACTGGCTGTCTCATCTCAAAGCCAACAAAAAATGGACTGAGTGAGTTTTGGAAATTTGCTCTTTATCCAGGGGTAACAGTTTGGTTGATGGGCCGAATACCAAAATCAGTGTACCGACTGCAGCATTTGAACTGGCAACCTTCCCAACCCTATAAAACCTAAAAAAATTGTCCAGTAGTCTACTAGGAGTTAGTCTGTTTTGTGGGCACATACATCTTATAGTAAATTCTCTCAACAGCATAACAGATGTTAGGTGAGGAATGGAATTAGATAACTGGCCCAGCTGGTCTTGCAGTTAAACAGGGTCATCGTGTCCAGCTAACACAAACCCCCTGAACTCTGCCTTCCAGCTGGCTGAGGGATGGCCAACCCATGAAGCAGGGCCCTGGCATCAGGATCACGGCCAATGGGAGGAAGCTGGTCATCTCCCAGGCCCAAGCATCAGATGCGGGCCGCTTCCGGTGTGTGGCCACGAACGAGGCTGGAGACCAGGGCAAGGACTTCAGCGTGGTCGTGCATGGTAGGCACCATTAGGGGGATGTCTGATCTTCTGCAATGAAGACATCTACTGAGACTTAATATCAAGTCTTTACAAAGTAATACATTAATGTCTTAATGTTGTTTTCATCTGAATGCTTTCGACTGGAAGAATCTCATTCTATAAAGGTAACAAAATTCTTCCTTTTTAACACGTAGAGAAGTAATACAGTGTAAGTGCATTTGCGTGCTGTCATTGGTATGCGCTGTGTGTGGTAAACACTGCATGTATTGGTACTGATGAAAAACAGAGGTGCTGGGTACATTGGAACATGTGAGCATCAGGCTTTTGATTTTTGGTGACAGGGAGTTTTAAACTACTTTTATTTTTCAGTAAAACTCACTACACTACATGCTTTCAATCCACATTATTATCCATGGAATACAATTATTCAATTGCTATTGTTAATTTTTCTAAAATTATGCAATATCACAATGACTGAGTTGATAATATAAGAAATTATGTAATAATGAGAAATCTTTCTGATTAAATTTACTACCTTTGTGACAGTGTATTCGGTAACGCTTTGAGGATATAATGTAGTAGTACACGTTTGCTTAATGCATTAATTAACAAGTAACTAAGTGTTTGTTAAGTACTGAACCCATGTTCTTTCATCATTAATCAATCTTGACTATTTCATGGGGAAACCAATATTAGTTAATGATTTGTTCTTGAGTAGTAAATGAGTTAAGTATTTGTGCTCCCTCGTGAAATCTTTCTATTATTAACTAATTAGTTATCAGTGACAATGGGATACATGAACTGTCATGATTAATTAATGATGAACAAGCATGAGATCTGTAACTAACACTTAGTTAATTAATGCATTAAGTAAGCATGTACTACTACATTATTCATGTCCCCTCAAGTGAAGCGTAACCATGTATTCTAATATATTGATTTCTCTTTCCCCTGCATTACATATTTGCATATTTGAGTTAGATTTTTATAACTTTACACCTTAATACTAATTCTTGCTGAAACATTTTCATATTAAACATTGATATCAAAGGTGCACACAATAGTTACTTCGGTAACACTTTGACTGGGCACAAATAATATAGTATTATAGTATTACTTATGTATTAATTAACCACTAAATAAATCTTAGTTACATACTGATCTCATGTTAAGTCATCATTAATAAATCATGATGCATGTCTTATGTCAAGCAATTACCATATTTATATTTCTGTTAATTACTACTTTGAGTCTACAACCATGTTATTTCTCCATCCCTCTCCTAGTGCCGCCATCGATTCGCTCTAATGGACCAGCCGATCGCTCCGTGATCCTCCACAAGTCCATCATCCTACAGTGCCTGGCTAACGGCATCCCCACTCCCACCATCACCTGGTTGAAAGACGGCCTCCCCGTGACCAGCACCCCGGGGCACCTGAAGGTAGCAGTGCGTCTGTGCCTGGGTTCTGATCCATTCTTCTGGGTGCCGTAGTCGGGTTTACACGTGTCCGTGTCCACAGCTGGAGTCAGCGGGCCGAGTGCTGGAGATTGTGAAGGCTGTCCTGGAGGATTCTGGGAGGTACACTTGTGTGGCCACCAATGCCGCCGGAGAGACTCAGCAGCACATCAGGCTCAGTGTCCACGGTATGAGGTGGCCAATGGGCTGCCTGTGGAAGCCCTCCCTCACATCCTGAATGAACACGTTCATGCATTATACAACATCTCCCTGGGTCCCCAGAACCGCCCATGATCCCCCGAGGTGGACAGACAGTGAACGAGACGGTACTCGCTGGGTATCCCATTCAGCTGCAGTGCAAGGCTCTAGGAAATCCCCTGCCAGGTAATTCCCTGTAAGGAAATAAATCTATCCTCCATAACCTCTTATTCAATGCGCTGTTGTGGGGAGCCTGGAGAATATCCCAAGAAGCACAGGATAGAAGGCAGCCAAACAGTCTGTTCCCAAACCAAGTTATTAGCAGACTAGCACATGTGGGATTCTTAGGAAGGGTTTTTTTTATGACTTACCAACACCATGTGACTTACCAGCCATCACATGGTACAAGGACGGCCGGCCGTTGACCAGCATGGTTGGAGTGACCCTCGTGAACCGCGGCCAGGTGCTGGAGATTGACGACGCCCAGATGTCGGATGCGGGTCTATACAGGTGCATGGCAGTCAGCCTGGCGGGAACCGCAGACCTCTTCTACCACCTCCAGGTGTACGGTGAGTCAGATGTAGGTGTGTGTTGTGTTCACACTTGTTATGACCCCTGCATGTGTAGGAATACTAAGCCACAAACGATGGTGTTGGACAAATAACCCGGCTCCAACACAAACTGCCTTATTTAATTCCATGCATCCATTGTCTGTAACGGCTTATCACGGCCATTCACTCACACCCCATTCACTCATACCACATTCACTCACACTCCATTCACTCACACTCCATTCACTCACACCTGCACACCTATGGGCAATTTGGTAACTCCAAACAACCTTATTTAATTCGAACAAGAGAATTGTATTAACTTATACAAAACAATCAGAAACAAACATTCAACTCCCTCTCAACTGAAAACTGGCAAAAACTATACAACTCAGAAGAGGCACACGGCCCCATGGTAAGAAACTTAAGGAGAACACAAAAATAGCACAAAAAGATAAGTGACTAGTAACTCTAAACAAAGTTCATAAAAACAAACAAAAACACAAACCCAAGCATACAAATTCAATTGTACGCAAAAATTAGTATCTACATCAACTTCTAATCCAAAAATAAAAAATACAACAAAGATCTCCAAAGTGTCTCCACCCACCCTTCCCTTCTCCGTCTTGCTCATCCTCCTTTATTTGCTGAAGTAGCTAATGCTTTGCTGGAGGTAGGCAGGGCTTTCCTCAATTGGTGAATTAACAACTTCCTTAAAGTCCAAGCACTTGTAAGATATTTGCCCCGTTTAGGCTGTTCCGAATGGGATCAAAACAACACCATGTGCCACTCTAAATGGGTGACTTTGTGGATCTTGCCGCTTCCTGCAGTGCCCCCCTCCATCACCAGCAGCAGTGGCACGGTCACCGTGGTCGTCAATGAGCCCGTCCGCCTTGAGTGTGAAGCGAGCGGCCTGCCCACACCAAGCCTCACCTGGCTCAAGGATCACAGTCCCGTTTCCAGCTTCTCAGATGGTGTGCAGGTAAAGCTAGGTGTTCCTCCAGGTCTTCCACATAGCTATTTAATCCATCCATCTCCTACTGACCAGTGCCAGTGATTCCCATGGTAATCTTTTCATTCATAAGTGCTTATCTAGTTCAACATCAAGGTCAGAGTTGAGACATCCCTTAGAAGCACATGGCAGGGGACTGTTATTTAATACCCTTTGATATTTTACATATTTAAATAATACTGTTTAACTTACTGCTGCAGTTCTCTCGACTTAAAAGCAGATAAAATCTTACTGATTAATGGTTGAAATAATGTCTACCTTGTAAATGGGTACTGGCAGTTGTATCATAGTATTAGAATGTGCAGCCTTGTGATTGGTCCTTTTCCTTACACCGTGGCCCCTGAGTAGGCGTGTATTGAAGCAGTGGTTTCCCATTGGTCATTTCTGACATCACTCCCTGCACACCTGGTCTTCTCAGGTGCTCTTTGGGGGGCGGGTTCTGACCATCAGCAGTGCTCAGGTGACTGATGCCGGGCAGTATACTTGTGTGGCCATGAACGCGGGCGGTGAACAGCAAAGGGAGTTTGATCTTCGTGTCTATGGTAAGTCCTGTTGTCAGTTTTATTCCTGAATTAAATTTGCTGGTGGCTGTCATTCTAAACAGATCAAGAGAGCTTTGTCATTGCTTGCACCTTTCTTTGCTAAGTTAAATCTGTCTTTTCTAACATGCTCAATAATATCTTTAGCATGACTTTGAGTTGGAGTTAATGAGGTATAAGTCGAAATTAATGAGCTGATTCCATTGCTGAAGGATTAAGTCTGTGCCGTCGGGTTTTTGAAAATGATCAAAAGAGACTGTCAGCAAGAGCATATTTGTCGCTATAATTATTACCAGTCTTTGACAACTTCCTGCATCTGGAAAATTACACTTGTTCCTGTGCTTATGGCTCTGTTTCTGTCTCTTGCGTGGAAGAAAACCAGGGACAGCAAACTGGCAACAAGGCATGGCAAAGTCCAGATCTCAGCATCTATTGGGAAGTCAGTATAAAAGTGTGGATGTGAATTAGAGGTAGAGAGACACATGGCAGATTTAAAAAGCACTGCTGCTTGTTTTTGATTTGGCATGGATGCTTGGTTTTGACAAAAGGCAATAATGAAGGGTAGAGGTCACAGATGAGAGCATGCAAAGCTAGGAAATGGTTTACAGTATTCGACTTGGGGTTGGTCTCTCATTCGCATGAGCCAAGAAGCAGACTGATGACATACAGTACAGTGCTGGCTCATTAGTTACCAAGATCAGCACCCAGAGACCTCAAAGACTGGCGGACTTTGTTCTGGTACCAGATCTTGTCATTGGCCAGACAGTGTGACCAGACATTGTGGCCAGACTAAAGAGACACCAGACGTTTCCTTTCATGTAACTGTGCAGTGCAGATTGTTGTTCTCATCAGGGACAATTTTCTGCTAATCCTATGTCAAGCAAGGTGATGATGGGGGTATGAGACACCAGTTTCATAAGTAGTTTGTTAAGATTAAACATGAAGATTAAACGTGATCCCAGAAGGAAATTCTGGTACATACAAGAAAAAAATCGTGTACTTGAAATAGCTCATTCCTTGGCCTCTGAATATGGGTATAATTGAGAGCCCTTATGCAACTGAAATCAGTAACATTTTGGTTACAAATTTAGATAGTGATGGGTCACAAACTATCAGTGTCCGCGTTACTAATCTTAATGGGAAAGCTTGTTAAAACAAATGGCTGATTGGAAGCACCTGGTAATCCCATCATTAACTTCTGGTTCATCTCTGCTGTGATATGCTTTTACCAGTCAGGGTTACTGATAGCATTTAGTTCATTTAGCAGTCATAGCAGAGTCAGAAATTGTAGCGTGGGTGAGCCGGCAGACAATCAAGTGAGCCAGTCCCATAACAACTTGGCAACAAAATCACACTACAGACTCAACAACATATTTTTTAAGCAGTTTTTAAATGACTTGTGGCATTATTAAGAACAAATGAACAAAGAGAAAGAAAAATCTATTTGCCTCTCAGCAGTACTTTTCCTTGCATTGATCTGACCATGCAGAGACATACCTGTCAGATCTTTTGATCGTACCGTATCCCTCTCCGTGAACGCTGAATGAATGGGCCCAGGACCACCAGGGCCCAACTGTGCTGCTGTCGTAGTTTATCTGCGCTCTGCTTCCATTGAGGTGGAGCCTTTTCTTTTTAGAGGGCAACTTGTGGCTCAGCGGGGTTCGCCTCAGTGCCTGTGATTGGAAGGACGCTGGTTCAAGCCTTGCCTCAGCTGAATAGTTATGTCTGCTGGTCCTTGAGCAAGGCCTGTAACCTCTAGCTCCACTGGCATTGCTAGAGGTGGCCACCCTTTGCTGCCAAACTTGCTCTTGAGTGTATATCTATCTGTTATGGAAAGCGAAATGGGGTAGGCAAAAAGGGAATTTCTCCACAAGGGATCAATAAAGTGTTATTATTATTATTATTATTATTACTCTCTCTGAGCCTGACCCTCTGTTTGTTCTGCTGCAGTCCCGCCCAACATCATGGGGGAGGAGATGAATGTCACTGTGTTGATGGGGCAGCCCGTGGAGCTGCTGTGCCAGAGCGATGCCATCCCTCCGCCCACACTGTCCTGGCGTAAGGACAGGCGGCCACTGTTCAGGAAGCCGGGTCTTAGGGTGTCCGAAGACGGAAGCATGTTGAAGGTAATGTCTCTCCCTCTTCATATCCTTCTAACCACTTACCCTGGTCAGTGTCACAGGTCCCCTTCACAACTCCAGTGCGAAATGGAAGCAGAACAATCAGCTGTTTTCTGCCAGCATGTGACTATCAGAAGACCTCAAAGATGAATCACATATAAGAATAAGGAAGAGACAATTTTAGTGGATTTTTAATTTGTATATAAATAATACATTTGAATAAATTTATAGAACATGAAAGCAATTCAACACCTGAATTATTTCCAGATTGACAGCTCTCAAGTTCAAGATACTGGCAGATATACCTGTGAAGCCACTAATGTAGCTGGGAAGACAGAGAAGCATTACAACTTGAATGTATGGGGTGAGTTTCTTAGTTCATGTTTCTTATCAGCAATAAGAGAATCTCACATCTTCTCAGCTAATGGCAAGTCAAGAACAAGGGTCTGGCTCTTTCCAGGACACAGATGTTCCCCAGAGTGGGTGGACAGGCTTGTGACTGACCATCTGCATTGCATCATACTCAGTGATGTCAGCGGCATGGCACGGGATGTCATAGCAGTGAGATGAGATAATCTCAGTGGTCTGTGGAGGGCTTAATGGGCTGCCTCGCCTTCTGAAACCATCATGAGGGCTTCCCGTGGTGCACTGTGAAGTCATGGTTGAGCCTGCTGTTTTTATACCTAACCAAAACTCATTAAGAGACCAGGACTGCTGGGCATCTTTCTGGTGATGCAAATACTTCTTCTGGAAGGAATTACCATACCAAATTACCTTGGGAGATACAGTTTAGGCTGCTAACACTGTTGGCTTCTTAATTCAATTATTAATTCCTCACTGCTTGATCAATTTGGATTTCCTGAACAATGAGACTTCATGATGGACATTTTTGCATTCTGCCATGCTGAAAGACAGTTGCTGAAGAGGAGGACAACAAACAACAAACAAATTTATTTTTGTATAGCGTGTTATCACAACATTACATCGTCTCAAAGCGCTTTACAGCATCCCCACCCAAGGCCCCCAGTGAGAAAGCCATAGGTGACAGTGGCAAGGAAAAACTCCCTAGAAGGAAGAAACCTTGGGAGGGACCAGACTCAAAAGGGGTGCCCATCCTCCAGGGGCCGGCAAGAAGAGTCAAATAGGAGAGATGGCTAAGTGCCAAGTCACACTGTCTAAGTCATAAGATTTGAGACACAACTAGGGAGCAGGGAGGTGATGACAAGCCGGTGCCGACGCTCCTTCAGATCACCAGGCAACCAGAATGCAGGCAGCAGGTCATACATGGAGAACGACACAGGCAGAACGGCGAGCTGGATGCACGGACGTCATTGGTAGAGGCGACGTCACATGTTGCAGGGTGTGCAGGATATCTTGATAGATTGAGGTCTCCAGGCAGCTCCCCCCAGGAGAAGTAGCGGAAATAAAATGTGCAATTAGTCAAAGTAGGGGAGACTGTAGGCAGTGCTAACAGTTAGGTGAGTGCAATATGAAGTGCAGTGTGCAAGCTCCGGCAGATACAGTATGGCTATGGCAGCATAAGTAGGAGGGAGAGGCAAGTGGGAATGCATGCATGGGGAGTCCCTGACAAGCGATTCCTCAAGCGATTGTGAAGCTAGAGTGACAGCACTGTCAATTCAGTTTATCCAAAGCCAATGGCACCGATCCCCACCCAGCTCTACACCTCACACTATAGGTCTACCTGGGAGTGAGCAGTTAGCTAGAGCTAGAACTAGTGTCCCTATAAGCTAAACTAAATAGGTGTGTTTTTAGTCTAGACTTGAATATTGAGAGTGAGCCTGAATTCCGCACATCCGGTGGAAGACCGTTCCACAGCTGAGGAGCTCTATAGGAGAAAGCTCTGCAGCCTGCCGTAGCTCTTTCTACCCTTGGTACTAACAGATACCCTGTGCATTGAGAACGAAGCAAGCGTGGAGGGTTGTATGAGGTCAGCAGATCACTAAGGTATTCTGGTGCAAGTCCATTAAGTGCTTTATAGATTAATAGCAGTATTTTATACTCAATCCGAGATAGTGATCAGTTAAATATGAGCAGAACCAAGAGAGCGCTGTCCCCTTAATGCCAATCACACCTTCTAACCAGTCCAAGAGGATATTATGGTCCACAGTATCGAATGCTGCAGTTAAATCTAGTAATACCAAAAGAGATATACAGCCACGGTCAGAAGCCATAAGTAAATCATTCATTACTTTGACTAGAGCGGTTTCTGTGCTATGGTTTGGTCTAAAGCCAGACTGATATAATTCATTAGTATTATTTTTCTGTAGGAAAGAAGACAACTGACGAACTACTGTACAACCTTTTCCATGATCTTTGAAATGAAAGGAAGATTTGAGATACGTCTATAATTTCCTAAAACACTAGGTTAAAGATTTGGTTTCTTTAGGACAGGTTTAATATCAGCCATTTTAAAAGGTTTTGGAACATATACAAGCCTAAGAGATGAGTTTAACACATTTTACAGGGTAGGTCTAATCTGCGGTGCAATTTCCTTGAAGAATTTTGTAGAAATTGGGTCTATGAGGCTAGTAGAGGATTTACAGGAGGAAACTAAGCTCAAAAGTTCTGAGTGTTTTATAGGAATGAAAGATTCAAAGATCTCATTATTGGTAGGCATAAGACTACTCGGAGGCTGGCAACCGTAAGTAGCTAAGGACGTGCACTGGATGGTCTGTCTAATCTTAGTTATTTTACCATAAAAAAATGTAATAAAGTCATCACTCTTAAGAGCTTGCCGGACTTGCGAGTTTAATGAAGAATTCTGTGTTAACCTAGCCACGGATTCAAATAGGAATTTAGGATTGGTTTTGTTCACGTCTATTAATCTGGAGAGATACACAGACCTAGCAGTCACTTGTGCTTGTCTGTATTTAGAGAGGCAAATTCCAGGTGCTTCCAGGCAGATTTGAAAACTTCTAGTCTAGTTGAGCGCCATTTGCACTCTAGCTTGCGTGATGCCTGTTTGAGTTCATGTGTATGATCAGAGCACCAGGGGGCAGGTTTCTTATCTCTATGCTTTATCTTCTTAAGTGGAGCTACAAGATCTAGTGTGCTACGAAGGGATTTTTCCATGTTTGCAGTTGCCTTTTCAAGACGAACCTTCTGGGAAAGTTGCTCACCATTTCTGCACAGTACCTTCAGCAGGGCTGAATTAAGACTAGAATAGCTTTCTGTACACATACGGTCATCAGGGTTGGACATGGTTTTGGCTGAGTGACCGATTCCAACATTAAAATTTCCATTCATCCATTTCCCATAACGGCTTATCCTGTACAGGGTTCCAGCACCTGGAGCCTATCCCAGGAAGCACAAGGCAGGAGACGTCCTGGACAGGATGCTGGTTTATCATGGAGCACACACACACACACACACTCACACACACGCACATGTAGGGTAAACATATCCTTATGGGGATCGCTCATTCATTTCAATGGGAAACATGCTAATGCTAACTATGACAACCTTAACCCCTACTCTGCCCTAACCATAACCATAAGTAACCAAACAAAATACTAGAGTTTTTGCATTTTTAGTTTTTTCATAGCAGTCACCGATTTTTATAAAATAGAGTTTTCCCTTATGGGGACCAGGAAACCGGTCCCCATAAGGGAAAAAAAAACAGATATTTATCACCTTATGGGGACATAACGTTATGTCCCCATAAGGATAGGTAAACCCGCTCGCACACACACACACACACCAGTTCATCAAGATGAATACGTTTGGACTGTAGGAAGAAACTGAAACACAGAAACTGGGTATCTGGTGGAGACTCACAGTTAGAGTGAACCTACAAAAGCCACATGTACACAAGGTGTGCAGCTACAGGGCTACCAGCAGAGGGCCGTGCTGCTAATCCAAAATTATATTATTATTGAAGGTCTGTCTAGAGGTCAGATTGTTACTTCTAATTTGCAATAAATGATAGATCCATCTCTGTAACCACTTGTCCTATTCAGGGTTACAGGGGCTCTGGAACCTATCCCTGAATCTACAGGTGCAAGGCAGAGAACAACCCAAGACAGGGTGCCGACCTATCACAGAGCACACTCACACACCAGTCACTCACACACCATTCACTCACACACGTACAGCAACAGGCAATTTGGTATCTGCAGTTAATTAATCATAGCATATTGCTGGACTGTGGCGGGAAACCTCAGTACCTGGAGGAAACCCCACGAGTGGGACATGCAAACTCCACACATGGAGCCATAGCAGAGACTCAAACCCTGGTCTCAGAGGTGTGAGGCAACAGTGCTAACCACAATGGCGGATCCACTATGGCTTTTCTTTATGGATGAGAAGCTGGATCTATATACTGCCGAGCAGTGGACTCCCTGTCATGGTCTTTTACTTTAGCTGAGTGCTTGACTTCCTCGAGGTCTCTAGGTGGAGCAGAGCAGACATTAACAAACAGCCCAGAGGATGGAAGTGGATATCTTTCATCAGGGGCAAGGAGGAATAAAACAGTTTTTCTGGACCGTGGAGAGAAATACGAGACTCTTCCCCTGAGTATCAGATGCTGCTGTGAATTTTCACATGTGCTGAGCTTCACAGCTGATGATACTGTCTTCAGGACAGTCAGAGGAAGTCCCTTCCTAGGTTGCCAAAAATAGGTTCACCAAATTATACTTTCATTTCATTAACATACTCTCCAGAAAGACTTCTGCAAGACTTTGAAAAAAGACCCCTGTATTTTTCAAAGGCTTCCGGACAGGCATTGAAAAAGGACCATGTGACACAAATAGCATAACAGAACCGCATAACTGGAGCTGGTCAAACACCATTATTTTTACTGGCAGTTTTCAAGTCCCATGATGGCAATAGAGTCAGAAAATGAAGCGCGTTGCATATCCAAATGTAATACTTATCTGGATTTTTGCTAAAATATCTGTTTCCTTTGACCTACATGCAAAATTCATTGGATCCAATGTGTTCTTTTGGAAATTTTGTTTAAAAGCTGTTGCATGAAGTAAGCCAAGACAAATTTAGACTTTTAAAGAATATCTTCTACCTCGGGTGTGGATAAAAAGACAGTAATAATTATTTGGCAAAATGGGACTGAATATATTTCTTGGCTTGACGCAAGGTGAATGCTGTCACATGACATATGGTGACTGACTTCTTTGTATCTCCAGTACCTCCTAGCATTCGCGGGTCGGACGAAGTGTCCCACCTGACTGTGACTGAAGGCAGCCTGATGATTCTGGTGTGTGAGTCCAGCGGCATTCCTCCTCCCAGCCTCACCTGGAAGAAAGATGGTAAGAGATCACACTGTTGGTCCTTACGTAAGCAAGATTTCTACCTGTCCAGCAGAGAGCACTTGTGTTTACAGGGATGAGTGCATCACAACTTAAAGTGGCAGCTACACAAAGCAAAAATACAAAAAAAGACAAATATCTAACATTGCAAGGTTTTCTGTCATTAATCCATAGTGTACCTGAAATAATGCTTGTCGCAGTCTTATAGGTTTCTTGTTTCAGCTGTCATTTAAATTTGTCTTTCCATTTTCTTTCAGTCATTTTGCTGAGCCACCTAAGCATAGTTCTTCCCCTGCCTGGGGATGCTTTCTGTAAGGGCCTCCTCTCACTGACATCTCTGGATCTGCTCCTGTGTCCAGGTGCCGAGCTGCGGACTGACTCGCGAAGCCGGGTTCGCATACTGTCCGGGGGCCGGCAGCTGCAGATCTCCACTGCTGAGAGGACTGATTCTGCTTCCTACACTTGCACAGCTTCCAGCGTGGCTGGTAACACCACAAAGGAGTACAGCCTTCAAGTCTACGGTATCGTACCCGTTTACAATTAAATTATTCAACAAAAAAGAACACAAAGCTTCATGACAACTAGGAGGCTATAACAATTAATTAAGCCAATAATAAGATTTTATCATCTGGTATCGTATCATATAACTTTACGTTGGCAAAGCCAATTAGTTGTTGGTTCATCAGAAGAATTGTCATGAACTTATTTCGTCTTCTCACTTCAGTTCGCCCTTCCATCAGAAACAGCGGGAGGCAGCCCAGTGACGTGACAGTGACACGAGGAAACAGCATCACCCTCCAGTGCGAGGCCGACGGGGTCCCCCGCCCCGCACTGACGTGGCTGAAGGACGGACGCCCCCTGGTGAGCGGTAGGGGGGTCACCATCCTCAATGAAGGTCGGCTACTGCAGATCAAGGACTCCAAGGTGTCAGACACAGGACGCTACGTGTGTGTGGCCGTCAATCTGGCAGGACAGGCGGACAGCAAGCACAACGTCAATGTGCACGGTCAGTGTCCTACACCCAACCAGTAATCTAGTGTTTCACCCTTCTAAGATGCATTTGAGATTCCTGTTTCACACCATTTTCATTATGCATTGATAATAAACCAGAATGTTTTCTGCATTTGCTACAAATCGTCAGAGAGTTGAATCACTGTTCACAGTATAAATTTTTACCACCTAACAATCTTTGTAATGACGTACCTTGGTCATGATCCTTGTTTTGATGGTCAGTGTATGTTCTTTCCTACCCGTAGTACCTCCCAGCATCAGTGGGCAGACTGAAGTACCTGAGAACGTGAGTGTGGTTGTGAAGAACCCCGTGGCTCTGTCATGTGAGGCCTCAGGGATCCCCCTCCCAGCCATAACCTGGCTGAAGGATGGACAACCTATCAGTGTGTCCGGCTCTGTCAGAGTCATCTCAGGTGAGAGCTCTCTCTCTGGGTTCTATGCATGAAATTAGCCTCAAAGCTTTTTTTGTCTAATTGATTTGGAACTTTCAGTTCCCATAGTAGTGTCGGAAAATAATTAATTTGCATCACAATATTAATTACTTTCAGGGTTATTTAAATGTCCAATCAAGATTATATGTCAGCTCACTAATGAGATAAATGAATTAAAGCATTTGCCCAGGCAGATAATTCTCCTGAAATGATCGCTTCTCTAAAATGGTTCCTCAATCACAGGAAGCAGAAACTAATTCCACTGTAAATTTGTCAGGGCTATAACAGATTCAATTTTTGTTTGTACAATAACAATTTCTTGATATAATTGATAATCATTTCACTTTGAAAGACCCCATATCTAAGGAGCTTATTTTATTGTTCTGGGTTATTTTTAAAAGTCCACACAGGTGATTGGATAATTAATGATAATTGCCACTTTCAAAATATTGTGGAAGGGGAGATATTGAGGTCTGATCTCTGTTGCAGAAGATCTGAATAGCTGTTAGCTTGCAATGTCCTGTTTCTGCTGAATTACTAGAATAATTCATGTAGGTTGCATTGAATTCCGTACAAGACTAGATTTTTCAGGATTTATAAGAGCTTTTCATGTTATATTGTTCCCCAGGTGGACGGACCTTGAGGTTGATACATGCTGCTGTGGAAGATGCTGGGAGATACACTTGTGTCGTATCCAACACTGCTGGGGAAGAACGGAAGAACTTTGACCTTGAGATTCTTGGTAAATGACTGGAGAGACTTCCACGAGCTGGAAGACCACTATACCCTTTTTATCCTTTCAGTTGTAGACCACAGAGTGTGTTAGGGTTAGTATACCCAATAGTGTTTCTCTCTTCCATTGCAGTACCGCCAAGCATTACAGATGACGGGTCCATCAGTGACATCAAAGTGAAAGAAAATCAAAATGTGACACTGACATGTGAGGTCACAGGTATGGAATTTATCATTAAAGCTCACAGTGGAAGTCTATGCATTTACTTTCAATTTCGCTTCTGCAGTATTTAAATTAATAAATAAATCTATCTATCTATCTATCTATCTATCTTTCTATCTATCTATTCAGGGTAGGGTCATGTTGTAATGTATGTATAGATAACAATGCCTCATGAGGTGTTTCTATCATTCCATGTTCTGCTGTGTTCTCTAATTCGGTATGAACTCTGACATGTCTTGCCCTGTTTTTAGGTAACCCCATGCCAGAGATAAACTGGCTGAAGAATAGGGAGCCACTGGTGGAGGACCAGCAGCACCAGGTGCTGTCCAGTGGGCGTTACTTGCAGATCTCCAATGTCCAGGTGGCCAACACGGGCATGTACAGCTGCCTGGCCTCCAACACAGCTGGAGACCGGAGCAAGCACTTCAATCTCAACGTTCTGGGTAGGGGGAAGGATGTCGTGCAAGTGACACTAAAATTCGGCAGGACCTTCGAAAGTGGGTCAGGAGTTGGACTATGACTCCCAGAGAGGGTCCAGCTTTTGTACCATACAACACATGCTGTTTGAGTAACACGAGGTCTAAGCTTCACGTAAAGTAACAATTAATTAATCGACAAAACCAGAATATGTAGACAATTTAGTGGTTTACAATTTGTGAGATTTTATTTTGCAATCTATGTGGAATTATACTTGTGCATTTTTAATGGTGATAAGTCTTTGTCAGAGAGCCGTAATGTTTTTATGCAGACACTTGATGGCAGAATGTTTGCTGTTAGGGCAGCATCTTTTATTAGGTGAAATTTGTGTTGGGTTACAGCACATTTCTGGGTGGACGGAACCTGGATAAAAGCAGATTGTAATATGTTTCTCTGAGGTAATGATGCAGGGTTGTGCTGTGGGTACAGCGTGTGTGTGGTGTGTGTGTGTTTACACACAGAAGCTCATGCCATGCTGTGTACAGTGTCCCCCACAATCCCAGGGGCCGGTCCAGATGGGTCTGCTGAGGAAGTAACTGTAACCCTCAACAGTCCCACCTCCCTGGTGTGTGAGGCACAGAGTTACCCACCTGCAATCATCACCTGGTTAAAGGACGGCACCCCCTTCGAGTCAAACCGCAATGTGCGGGTCCTGCCAGGTCAGAGGTCACCTGTAATAACAGTATAATGCATCGATGTCCCCGCTGAGTTGTGGCTAGTGTCCATGTTGAGTCCCGGGTGAGGTAGGGGCTAAAACAAACATCTCTATGGAGAATGTGGGTAGTTAAAGTCCTGTAGTTCTGCTTTTATTGTGTTATTTATTTGTTTGTTTTTTTGTGCTTGTTTTAATTTCTTGTGTGCTTTTAAAAATTTCTTTTGTTTTTCTTCTTTTAAAATGTCTGTAACATCCTTTGTAACCCTAACCCTGCGGTCAAAGCAGTGCTTTAATAGGCATTTCTCATGACTTGTACCCAGGTGGACGGACTCTGCAGATCCTCAATGCCAAGGAGGAGGATGCTGGTCGGTATACCTGCGTGGCCACCAATGAAGCCGGAGAAACCCTGAAGAACTATGAGGTCAAGGTGTACCGTGAGTGCCATGCTGCATAGCTCATCTCTGTCTTCCTGTGGCTACAGCTGGCATCTGTTTAGCGTGAAGTGGCTTCCTGTGCGTCCCATGCAGTTCCCCCGGTCATCAGCAAAAACCATGACACAGAGGGCTTCTCCCAGAAGGAGGTGAAGATCAAGGTCAACAACACCTTGACCCTGGAGTGTGAGGCCCAAGCCGTTCCCATCCCCAAACTCACATGGTATAAAGACGGACAGGTGGGTACATATCCACACACACATACGATAGGTTGATGTTTATGCTCAAACACACGAACACATTTCACGTGAACAAACA
This sequence comes from Paramormyrops kingsleyae, assembly GCF_048594095.1. Lineage (NCBI taxonomy): Eukaryota > Metazoa > Chordata > Actinopteri > Osteoglossiformes > Mormyridae > Paramormyrops > Paramormyrops kingsleyae. The sequence continues at coordinate 14,387,498 of NC_132811.1, read as the reverse complement.
CGCGCACACAACAAAATACACATACACACACCACCCAAAGAGCGGTCAAATCGTCCATTGAATGTGATCAATTTACCCTTTTTATTCATCCTATCAGCTCCTTATAGCAGACCATCATGTGACCATCTCTACCAATGGGCGTGTAGTCCAGATAAAACACGCCCAGGTGTCTGACACGGGACGGTACACCTGCGTCGCCACCAATATCGCTGGGGAGGACGAGAAGGACTTTGATGTAAATATACAAGGTGAAATGTGTTCCTGTTATAGTGACACTCTGACCAGGTCTCATTCAATTCAGCTTCTCCTAGTGGTGATTTCATAAACTGATATGAATAAAACTGCTTTCCTGTATAGTCCAGTATTTTCGCCTTATCTGGGAATTCCTAATGTTTCCGGACATAAGCAAAAGTACATTTTTTTAAATAGTGTTATTTTTTTTTTGTTTTGTTTCTTGCAGTTCCTCCAAGTTTCCAGAGACCTGGCGGAGCAGGAAACAAGTCCTCACCAATCACTGAGACCCGAGACGTGGTTCAGAACAACGCCATCTTATTGTACTGCGAGACCAATGCAGTTCCCCCACCGATGCTGACGTGGTACAAGGACGGCAGGGCACTGGCCTCAAGCGACAGAGTGCTGATCCTGCCGGGTAAAGGACAATATAGGGTGATGAGATGGCATGAGATGACATGAAATAAAGTACAAACACAGTCCACATAGTGTAAACAGTGAACTCAGTATACAAACAGAATGTTGATCAAACAGAATACTGTGTAAGGAATAAACAAACAAATGAATAAATAAATTGATGGATGAGAATGAGAATGTAAATAAATGGATGAGTGGTGTTTATAATAAAAGTCCAGTGCTGTCTGTAATCCTGGTGCTGGTAGAAGCAGTGCAGGCAGTGATATCTGTGCAGTTTTTATGTTTTGACATTATTAAACATTATTGAGCTTCAATATGGGACTAGTACGTGGTTCTGAAAGACCTGGAGGAGAGAGATCACAGAGAATTTCAGTCGCCTGTCTTACACTCATTTCTGCTGCAGGGGGACGTGTTTTACAGATCCCCCGGGCTCAAGCAGAGGATTCTGGGAGGTACTCGTGCGTGGCGATCAACGAAGCTGGAGAGGACTCCATCCAATACGATGTCAGGGTGCTGCGTGAGTAACAGCCTGTCCGGATGGCAGCACAGTTGGGTTCTTGGGGGGTGTTAATTGTAGAAACGACTGGGCCGCCCAGGGTCATGTGACACGGCTGGCCTGCGGGAGTGAGTACCTGGACAGATAACTGCTTGGAATAATAATTATGCAGACCGCTGGGCTGTCACACTTTGAAACAGGAAAGGACTTTATAATTAAGAGGCATCCTGTAAAAAAACACTGATCTGCTCACAGAAGACTGTTAAATCACTACAATTCTCCTTCCTGGAGTTTTTAAAGAATGTTTTATTACATATTTTTTCCATTTCCTCTCTGAGAAAAACAGAGAGTTGTCTTTGTATAGCTTGGGCAAAGGCTATTTGCAAAATCAGAATTAAATTAAATTAAATATAGGGGGTACCTGCAGTGAAATAGGTGCTTGTTATGGAGTGAGTAGTGAAATTTTGTGCTGTATCTCAGTTCCTCCTTCGATCAGAGGTGCCGATATGGACCTCCCTGAAGAGATAACCCTGCTGGTTAACAAAACGGCGGCGCTGGAGTGTCATGTGGATGGCCACCCCGCCCCAAAGATCACATGGCTCAAGGACAGCCAACCGCTGATCGCCAATGGCAACCACCAGCTGCTGACCAATGGGAGGACTCTGCAGGTGAACAGACCCCTCTTTCAAAGTCAAAGTCAACTTGGTCATTGTGTGCATGCACAATGAAATGATGTAGTAGACTGTCATAGTGCAAGAATCTCACAGAGTAATAATGTTAAACAGAACAGTACAATAGATGACATAACGTTAAAGAAACAATCCGACAATTATATTGTCCTTCCCACCTCTTGCTTGCTTTTCACATATGATCAATACAATCCCAATACGTTATTTCCTGTGCTTCTCACTACATAATGCTAGCAGATGAGACTCAGGGTTTGTACGATCTCTGAGCTGTTTTCTCGTTAGTGCTCAGGTTGCTGCAGAGGTAGTGATCCGAAAATGTGTAGGGTTGTGATTTCAGTGCCCTTTGTGCCCTTGGTGACCACATGGTCCTCAGAGCAATGTTTAAAGCCGTCCAATGGAAACCTGACGCCAACGCTAACACCTGCCCACCCTTAGGTGTTGAACGCCCGCATTACAGACACGGGCCGGTACACCTGCGTGGCCGAGAACGTGGCCGGCAGTGCGGAGAAGTCATTCAACCTTAACGTTCATGGTGAGTATAGTACAAATCCTTGGTAAGCCTCTTTGGTTGGTGGTGTTTTGTGTGCATGATCAACTGGCAACTGACCCCTGCCACCCAACCTCATCTCCAGTGCCCCCTTCCGTCATCGGAGTGGACTTTGAAAACTTGACGGTGGTGGTGAACAACTTCATCTCGTTGACCTGCGAGATCACCGGATTCCCACCGCCCACCCTCAGCTGGCTGAAGGACAGGGAGCCAGTCCAGGGAAACACCAATGCCCTCATTATGCCAGGTGACAATGACTCGCACTTCATTGGCATTGAGGAACAGACCCCGTGGCTGATAAATGAAATTGCAGTTCCTTTAATGTTTACCTACCAGCTGGGAATGTGAACCTCATCAGTTTCTTTGAGGTTTGTTCCAGTCCTGTTACCATTCCTCAGAAATCCTAATGCTGTCTCCCACTGCGTCCAGGGCATGAATGCATTCCAGAATTTTAGCCAAAACGTTATGTGCCTTATTTATAACATTTTATTTTAATAAATTACCCAGCTGTTTACATGGATACAATCCTAAACTCCTACTTCAAAGTAACTGCAGATGGACGGGTTTCTTAAAATGCTAAATAATGATGCCTTCATTCATCCACACATCCACCGTCCAGAATGGCTTATCTGATATGTGTTCATGGTAAGCCTGGAACCTGTTCCAGCAAGCGCAGGTCAAGGCCCAGGGGGCACCTTAGACAGGATGGCAGTTTATTGCAGGGAATAAACACATAGAATGAGCAGATTAGATTCTTAAATAATGGTCCAATGATGGAATCCCATTCAAGGTGTACGTATACCTTATGCCCTAAGCTATTTTAGATATGATTTAGAAAAGATATGTCATTCTGCAATAGACAGGGTAATGAGAATGAAAATTTACTATCTGAGATACATTCCAAGTCCCTCCACAAGATCTGCATTTTGAAGATTGATTGATGGATGGATGGATGAATGGATGGATGGATGGATGGATAATGACTTAACATAGTTTCTAATTCTAGGGGGGCGCATCCTGCAGCTCTTGCGAGCAAAGATATCTGATGGTGGGAAGTATCGTTGTGTGGCCATGAATCCTGCAGGAGAGGCCCAGAAGCTCATCTCCCTCATGGTCTTTGGTCAGTATCTGCTCCCCCCTGACTAGCCGCTGTGTCCCATCTGGAAAAAGACATAATTGTGTCATCAGGATTAAATCTGGATAAGCTCACAGTTGTTTGCTTAAGCTCTTCCCCTGGTGTGGTGAGATAGTGATCATTTCTCAAAAATGGTTCAGCAGCATTGGTGGAATTCTGGTCATTCCAAATAGGCATGTGAGGAAAGGGGGTCTTGTAGACGAATCCCATAACATTTCCGACAATTTAAGTGGTTTGTGGGCTCCGTTGCCTAGAGACATTGAAAACGTGCCATAGTTCTATGAATGGAATGGACCTTAAAAAAAACAAAACAAGAGTCCAACCCCTGAAAAAGTAGATGATTTACATCTCAGACTCAACATGGATTTTCTCCAAGGAGATTCTTCCAGCAGCTTGACCAGCGTCTTCCTTTCTTGTTCAGAGAGCTGCTCCTGTTGTTTCCAAGTTGCGAGAGTCATTCCTGCATTATCTGGGGCTGTCATCAGGCTTTTTCTGTGGGCTTGTCAGGAGAACATTTCCCTGGTTTACTCTCCCCAGTGCCCCCCAGCATCAGGGACAGCAGCGGCGAGCAGCCGGTACAGGTGAGCGTGAGGGTGGGGAACTCGGTGACTCTGGAGTGTGAGTCCAATGCTGTGCCACCGCCCACCATCACATGGTACAAGAACGGGAGGATGGTTACAGAGTCAGGGAACCTCCAGATCCTAGCAGGTGGACAGATGCTGGAGATCAAGGGTGCTGAGGTACATGGTGACACGCGATCCTTCTGCTTCTTTGTTCATTATAATGTACACTGTGGTAATCATTGTGCATGAAAGAGTAGGTATTACGATGCACTTCTTGAACATGGCCAACAAAGCATCTAGAATCTTCAGTGTTGACCCTGCTCATTGACGCTCATTGACTGGCGGACCTTCTGCCCTGTAGGTATCTGACACGGGCCAATACGTCTGCAAGGCTGTTAATGTCGCAGGGCAGGTGGACAAGAACTTTCATTTGAACATTTATGGTAAGAGGTCCTCAGCAGACATCGTCTTTTGTACAAATACAATGTAATATTTGCTTACCTCCCTGTAGACCAAAGCAACGTACAACACTGAAGAATAAAAATTAGCAATAACAGAACAGTGAACAGTGACATACATACAATTAATTTTTAATTCAAGCGTTTTAACAAAAATATATTAGCTGTTTAGATGTCACAGCCGTTAGTATACTTAATTTGTAAGGACTCATTGGCAATTGACCTACAAGCTGTTTCATAGCCAGGTGTGAGCTCTTTTGTCGTAATTTTATTAACAATTAAACAGGTAAACGGTACGGACTGCTGCTGTGAACCCTCAATTTGAGAGCCATAGAGTTGTCAGTGCATGTGAAGCAGACCATCATTATGCTGAGAAAACAGAACAAACCCATCAGAGAGATAGCAGAAACATTAAGTCAATAGTCAAAAAAGAAGGAATATGCTTTGCTGAAGTCTGCAATCAAAAGACTACTTCATGAAAGTAAATACAGAGGGTTTACCATAAGGTGCTAACAACTGGTAAGCCTCAAGAAGGCCCGATTGAAGAACTTGCCTATTGTAATGTGGTTTGCACCATACCTTGTAAAAGCATTTCTATTGTGCAGTCCCACCCAGCATTGACCACCCTGAGGATGAGCGAGTGGTGGAGACCATTAGCAACCCCGTCACTTTTGTCTGTGATGCCTCTGGCATCCCCCCGCCCAGCCTCACCTGGTTGAAGAACGGCCGCCCCATAGGTGAGTGTTCTCAACCTGACCGAGATGCCCTCAGTGAGTTAACTCCGCCAACACATTGATTTAATATATTGATGCATCGAATGACTCCGCAGAGAACACAGAATCCCTGGAGTTGCACATTCTCTCGGGGGGGGGGAAACTCCAGATTGCTCGCTCGCAGCTGTCAGACAGTGCTAACTACACGTGCGTGGCATCCAACGTGGAAGGCAAAGCCCAGAAGAACTACCATCTCACCATCCAAGGTGGGGAAAGAGCTGAAAAAACTACAGGAAAGACATTAATGAGCGTGGTGGTAGATGTTGATGTTGATGTCACCTGCCGTATCTTTTTCTAGTTCCTCCCAGCATCGCAGGCTCAGAGCTGCCCAGTGAGGTCAGCGTGCTGCTGAATGAGAGCATCCAGCTGATCTGCCGTGCACAGGGGGCCCCGGTCCCCACCATTAAGTGGCTGAAGGACGGCAAGCCGTTAAGCACCGCAGGGATCCAGAGCATCAGGTGGGCCCCTGGGCCAGGAGATTGCAAAAACATGACAACTATGTTTGGAGAGGTTCTGATCCAAATTTCTCTGCAGGATCAGCCCAGATGGCAGTACCTTGCGCATCATCAGAGCACTCCCTGGGGATAGCGGGAAGTACACCTGTGTTGCAACCAACGCCGCCGGAGAGGAGGACAGGATATTCAGTCTCAACGTGTTTGGTGAGTAAAGATGTTAAGTTTCCTTCAGCCTGTCCTTGTGGACATCCGAGTTCTGTTCGATAGATGATCTGAATACCACAGCTTAGACAAACGTAACTCATTTGGATGATATATTAAAGTCTTTCATTTGCAGAGAAAAAGAATTTTGTATTGCTACTTATAACACAGCTGAATAACCAGAGTATTTTGAAAAGAAGTATTTTTTGGAGGAGTATGGTAGAGGTAATGTAGATTTCACTTTCAAAACTTTGCAACTTTTGGTTATTAATTAGCGTTTATTCCCTTTGTAACTCATTGTGAGCCATTATGTAATTATGTTTGCAATTAAGTATTTGACCATTAAATTAGAGGCAGAAGTAGACCTGAAATATATTAAGTAAGGAGACCTAATATTGAGTTGCTGAGTCAGCAGAATCCTGCAGTCCTGTAGGCTGGGTTCTGCTCACACCCTGGCATTAAAAATTGGTAACTGTACAGGATTATGTTTTGCTGTCTGAGGGGATTGTTGTCGAGGGTGACCCAGAGACGTGAATAGCTGATTGGCTGAAGGCTGTGCCTCCTGAATGGTGTCTCCACAGTGCCGCCTGTGATCCAGGGGAACAGCGACCAAGCCCAGCTGCTGACCACAGTCCTGGACAACTCCATCAGCATCGAGTGTGTGGCCACCGGCTCCCCTCCCCCCCAGCTGAACTGGCTGAAAAATGGCCTCCCCCTTCCTGTCTCCTCCCAGATCCGCCTGCTGTCTGCTGGACAGATACTCCGGTTAGTTGTGATAACTGGTCACATGACGTATATTCTACATATGGTCCATGTGATCTGTATATCTCCTATAGAGATAATATTCATATGTGGCTTCCTAACTTTTTATAATTTTTTTTGGAGCAATTCAGTTTCCTCAAGGCGCTTTACCTGAGTGTGTTGTAGTACGTTACTAATCCCCCCCGGACTTGCTAACATTAAAGAAAAAGAAAGAGCGAACTTGCTTGCTAAAAGCAAAGTGTAAACTGTGGTCAAGGTCAAAGCCATTTGACTCCAAAGTGAGTTTTACATGCTTACTATTCCCATCAGTGATTCTAGGTGCCAGCCTGTGTCAGTTGGCAGATTGAGAGCTGCACTCACAAGGTTACATATCATTGATTTTGGCATCTTTCATTCCCTATTAAAAAAAACCTTTGCGTGGTGAATTGTTTGAGGAACCCTTATTCAAATGAGACTGAAGAACACAGAAATTGCAATGGACTGACACGAGTGGTCTACTCATGGTTAGGATTTCCAGAAGCCAGGTGTCTGACAGAGGCACCTACACCTGTGTGGCCTCCAACCGAGCAGGCGTGGACAGCCGGCATTACGGCCTGGAGGTGTACGGTGAGCCCCACCCTCACTGATAATAATGTGACGATGTTTGACAAGTCATCTTTTGACACTACTTTTATTGACAATAATATCTTTTGTTTTATACGTCCGCAACTAGTGCTGTAAAAACACAAATCAGTTCTAGTTAATTTATGGTTCCTTGAAAACCTGCACATGTTTCCACTTGCAAATTCATTTGTTGCAAAGAGATTTCTGTGAGTTATTGCACACTCTTACATTAACCAGTTTGCTTATTAAGTCACCATGAGGGTTTATCTGTGTTTGCCAGATGCAAAATTTTATATTTTCAGCAGAACTTATTTTCTTTAGTCTTGAAAGCCATCTTCAGACCCAGAGCAAGTGTCTACTGTATGTATTACTGTATGTATTAGCGTTTAACAATGTTAACGTCCGTCGGTCTTGCTAACCTATTGGCTTGCTTTTCCCTGGCCGTCAGTCCCGCCCAACCTGGACAACGCAGGTGGCAGTGAGGATGTGACTGTGGTCAGCGGCCATCAGGTGGTGCTTCTCTGCATCGCGGATGGCACGCCCACCCCCTCCCTCTCCTGGCTGAAGGATGGCACCCACCTGCACCCAGGCCCCCACGTGGCCCTCCTCAACCTGGGCACGACCATGCAGATCCAGCAGGCCGACCTGGGTGACACAGGCCGCTACACCTGCGTGGCCACCAATGAGGCCGGCGAGGCCCGGAAATACTTCAACCTCAAAGTCCTAGGTACGAGATCACCCTGACACGCCAGAGACAGCTGATAGGTGAACGACCTGAGCTTCAGATTCCAGAACCTGCGTAGGTCATAGGTCAGCCAAATCCCTGACCTATTTGAAGTAGAGTATTTTGGTGAATCACGCCACACGTCCTGAAGTGAAACCACCTGAAACCAGCGTAACTGCCGATTAAAGCTGACAGTCGGCACTCTTTTATTTTTGATAATATGGCCTTTATTGTACAGAATCATGAGTTTGTAGATAGAAGGGCTCTTTTGGAACATGAATGAGACATTCACAGAGGATTTAAGAAGTTTTGAATCACCATACTAAAGCACACACTCAAAAATAACACACTTATTCACCTCACAAATTCCACATTAGCTGCCCGCAAAGCATCTATCTACTCTGGCTTAAGTGTCACTGTACATAAATGGTGTATTAGTGAAGTAATTCCTTGCTCGGAAATGAAATGGGATAAATAAGGCACGTAGCATTTTGGCAAAAATTCTGGAAGACGCTCAAGCCGTGGGAGAAACAGGAGACAGCATTAAGACTTCCGAGCAGTGATAATTGGGCAGGAACAAGCTTCAAAGAAAAACTAATTTAGAACTGATGGGGTTTGTATAAATCATGGTGTGTGGTTCTGTGGGTTAGGCCTCAGCTCAAAGGCGTCAGTTCAAATCCCATGCTTGGCGGAGTGATGTCACTGTTGGGCCCTGAGCAATGCCCTGAATCCCTGTTGCTCTCGGGATTGGCTAACTCTGCTTTCCCAGTTGTACATCGCTTTGGATAAAAAAACATCATAATTACGTAAAAGAAATATTATGTCTGAGCTAAGCCTGGTATATAATGGCGAAATTTAGCGTGGGCCACCCCGAAATATCGGTGCTTTTGAAAAAATCCATAAAAATACTGTATATCACAGTATGATATATGGACGACATGAAAAACTGGATACTGCTCAAGTCTGGTCTGAACATAATTTTTTTTCACCCAGAACCCCCAAGGATCAATGGTTCAGGGGTTCCCGTCGAGGTGTCTGTGGTGGTGAACAACGCATTGGAGCTACATTGCATGGCCACAGGCAGCCCCGTTCCCTCCCTCACCTGGATGAAGGATGGTCGACCCCTGCTTGAGACCGATGGTGTCCGTGTCCTGAGAGGGGGGGAGGTGCTGAGGGTGGCCTCAGTCCAGGTACGCCCTGCTGTCACGTAGCGGGACGCTCCAGAACAATGCCCGGATGCCTTCCAATACAAGCACAGGTGTTCCTTTCTCCCACAGGTGGAGGATACAGGACGGTACAGCTGTTTGGCCACCAGTCCTGCTGGCGATGACGACAAAGAGTTCCTGGTGCGAGTCCATGGTGTGTCCGAAATTTAATTTCCATTGTCCCGTTCCGGTAGTATTCCGGTTTTGCTGGTGAAGCCAGGTCTTGCGATGATGCTGGTATTGAACTGTCCTGTGTTGGTGTTCTAGTTCCTCCGAACATTGTGGGGGAGAGAAGCCCCCAGGAGGTGTCTGTGCTACAGAACCGACAGGTGACCCTGGAGTGCAAGTCAGATGCGGTGCCACCCCCAACGCTAACCTGGCTAAAAAGTGGGAAGTCTCTACTGGTGAGCCCCCCTGTGAGACAAACGTCAAAGAGTAGATGTCGAAAAAACGTTGCTGTTGAGAAATCAATCATGGTTGGTGAACATGCTCATTTTTAATTTATTGAGAGCGACAATGAGAAATAGCAAGTATGTTTTTTCATTCGGTAGATCAGTATGTTTTTGTGTCTTTATGTCACCACCAAGAGGATGGTTTATGGCTGTGTGGGTTAAGACTCTGTACTTTTGATCAGAATATTGCATGTTCAAATTCTGTGGCTGACAGACTGATTTCAGCATTTGGTCCTTGAGCCAAGGATCCTAGTTGCTCTAGGGAATGACTGACTCTGCTTCCTTAATTTTTTTGTTATGTTGGATGAAAGCTTCTGCTAAATATATAAGCCATCTTTGAAACCATTTAGTCCCCTGAAGTAGTTTGGTCTCCTTAGGCCTCTCCACGTGTTCGGATCCTGTCCAATGGCCGCTACCTCCAGATCAACAACGCGGAGCTAAGCGATGGGGCGCAGTACACTTGCGTCGCCAGCAACATCGCGGGGAACACAACACGGGAGTTCAACTTGGTGGTGAACGGTAATGCACCTAGAATAAAACTGTATATTTAGTGTGGTCCGATATTATACCTGGTATATATTTCCATATGTTGCTCATTGATTTGATGTTTCTGTGAATGTGTTTGGCTCCAAGTCCCCCCCACCATCCAGGAGGGCGCTCTAACCATGTCTGTCAAGGTTGGCCAGCCTGCGGTGCTGGAGTGTAATGCCAGCGGGGTACCAACCCCACGCATTACATGGAGGAAGCATGGTGCTGTCTTGGCGGGACATAATCCCAGGTAATCTCGCAACAACCTGTTGGGTTGTCAACACCTGCATGTCTCGTCTATTCTGTCTCTGTGGTTACTCAATGGGTAGCCCTACATCGCTAGGGAATGTGGAGTTTCTCCAGGAATGAAAGGCATGTGGTTTAGGTGAATAGGTGACTCTAATTTGGTCATAGTGTATGAGCGTGTGTCCTGACATAGACTGGCCTTCCATCTAAGGTGTTCCCAACCTTGTGTCATGTGCTTCCTGAGATAGTCCTCTAGATTCACTCTATGCTCTAGGTAACCATAGCTTTATAAAAGCAGTTATGAGTTCCTCTACACAATCGTTCTGTTTCTTGGATCTTGCTGTACCCAGTGAATGTTTTCAAATGAAGCCCATACTCAAGATTCCATTGTCGAGATGATGACCTTTCAGTTTTGGTCTACGCAGGTACATGCTTGCGGATAATGGGTCACTTCACATCCACTCGGCTCAGGTGACAGACACAGGGCGGTACTTGTGCATGGCCACAAACCAGGCAGGAACACAGCGCAAAAGGGTTGACCTGCAGGTTTATGGTGAGTCAAGGGGTTTCCCCTCCAAGATAACACATAATATTATCAACCGCCCAGAACTAGTCCCTGGCACTGAGTGACTGCTATTTTGTGATGTACGATTGACCACAGTACCTCCGAGCATTGCCCAAGGTCCCACTAACATCACGGTGACCGTCAACGTCCAGACCACGCTGTCCTGCGAGGCCACGGGAATCCCTAAACCCACCGTCACTTGGAAGAAGAATGGCCGGCTACTCAACACTGACCAGAACCAGAATATGTACAGGTTGATCATTTTTATTTTAAGTACCTACATATAGAGTCCTGGCATTAAACGAAGATTCGCACCTTCATCAGACTGACCTGTCTGTGTTTTGGTCCCCAGGATACTGTCATCAGGATCTCTTGTTGTCATAGCACCCACTGTAGAGGACACTGCTGTCTATGAATGTGTTGTGTCCAATGATGCTGGGTTGGATGAGAGGGTTATCAGTCTAACCGTGCAAGGTAAGGAACTAGTGATCTTTTGAATTCGATATGCCCCTATTGTAATTCAGAAGTGTATCAGATCATTATTAGGCTTTGTGTTCTGTGTGGATTCCTTGCTTACTCCTACTGTGTGTTGGTAACAGTACCTCCCTCTATCGCTGATGAGGCCACTGAGCTGGTGGTGACTCGGCTGTCCCCAGTGGTCATCAGCTGCACTGCGTTGGGAGTCCCAGAACCCATACTGTTCTGGAGCAAGGATGGGATCAGGCTCCCAAAACAGGGTGCAGACTTCAGGATCCTCCCCACAGGTGAAGCGCAGTCTTGCACTTTCATATCTCTCATTAGTGACAATGGTTCTTTTGAGATGATGGTGACCAACTGATATACTTCCTCTCTAGGCCCAGTAGAGATCGCTGCCGCTGAGCTGGGTCACACTGGCCGATATTCCTGCACAGCCAAAAACGCAGCAGGGACCGCTCACAGACATGTGCAGCTCACTGTTTTGGGTGGGTGCTTGTTCTATTTACACTGGTCTCTCTGCAGTATGAAAAGTACGCTGTCCTTAAGAAGCCCAGTTCCACTTCTAACAGTCTCTTTCTTACATCCAGATCCTCCAGTGATACAGGCTCACCCTTCTACCCTGGATGTCATTCTCAACAATCCCATCACCCTCCCATGCAGAGCAGTGGGGTCCCCCAGACCCTCCATCACCTGGCAGAAAGAAGGCATCAGCATCCTCACCACAGGTCAGGATAAGATGACTTAGCTCTAGGGAAGAGCACTGTGGACTTGGGGACATTCAGGCTACAAGAGAAAGAGCTTGTCTTAAGCAAAGGCTGTATTTTCCAGGTGGTGGTGTCACCATACTGCCCAATGGTGACCTGCAGATTACACGGGCAAAAGTGGATGATTCCGGAACATACATGTGCGTAGCTCAAAACCCTGCCGGTACTGCACTAGGCAAGACCAAACTGAAAGTGCAAGGTACGTTTCATGAGGTTATATTCTGCAGTGTAGTGTACAAGTGTATGTATTGTCCATATGGTTTGAGCTGTTAGAATCCCTGTTTGATCAGTTGGTCTCTCTTGTTTCCCTCTTCAGTCCCTCCCGTTATTTCCTCTCAGATAAAGAGTTACGTCGTGGCCTTGGATGCCTCCATCACACTTCTATGCCAGGCAGAGGGACACCCATCACCGGAAGTCACCTGGCACAAAGATGGACAACTGGTGACAGAGTCTGTGCGCCAACGGGTCCTCAGTTCTGGGTCACTGCAGATTGCTTTTGCCCAGCCGAGTGATACGGGGCGGTACACCTGCACCGCCATCAATGTTGCTGGGTCCAGCAGTCTGGAGTTGAGCCTCACTGTCCACCGTGAGTCATTGCCTCAGGAATCTTTGGTTGTCCTGGACATTAGGTTTAGTCCTTAGGATGTTCTTTCTGAGTTATCAGACTGTTTGTCAGTCTTCACTCCTCCCATTAGTATTTGTTGTGTTAAGCTCCAAGTTCCTCGGAGTGACTTCCTGAATCCACCCCCCGCCAGTCCCTCCCTCCATCCGTAGCAGTGAGTCAGAGGTCTCCGTGGTTGAGAACACGCCGGCCAAGCTGACTTGCCTCGCAGACGGAGTACCCCAGCCTCAAGTCTCTTGGGAGAAAGAAGGCAAGCCCTTCACTGACAACATTGGGCTGTACACCATTCTGCCTACAGGAGAGCTTCTTATTCACATCACCCAGGTGAGTCATGCAATGGCCCCTGTGTTTCTCAGGTGGAATAATGATTTGAGAAAACCAAAGCAGATTTAATTACAATTTTCTTCATCTGCCTGACTCTTTCTAGCCCGAGGATTCTGGGAGTTACACCTGCACAGCTATCAACCGCTTGGGTCAGGACAGCAGGACAGTAACCCTTTCTGTCCACACCCACCCAGCCTTCACAGAATTGCTGGGAGATATATCGCTGAATAAGGGAGAGCGCCTCCTGCTGAGCTGTGGAGTTACCGGACTTCCCCTTCCCAAGATTACATGGGCATTCAACAACAACATAATTCCTGGTATTTACAACTGTTTATGCCATGAAGAAAACTCCTACATGCCAGCCTCAGCCACAGTAACCTGTAGCCGCTTGCTCTTTCCTAGCTCAGTACGACCATGTGAATGGGCACAGTGAGCTGGTCATTGAACGGGTGAGCAAAGACGACGCAGGCACCTACTCCTGCACTGCTGAGAACAGTGTGGGCTCAGTAAAGTCTCTTGGCTTTGTCTCTGTCAAAGGTAAGATGGGACCTTCCCTGTGGTGAAGCTGGTCTTCGTGATTGATGAGCAAGCTTGTGTTGAAATGATTCTCGTGTTTGTGTCCAGAGCCGCCGATCTTCGATGGAGATTTTCACTCCAACCGGATCGAGCCTCTGGGGGGCAACGCCATCCTGAACTGTGAGGTGAGGGGAGATCCACTGCCAACCATACAATGGAGCAAACAGGGCATCAACATCCAGATCAGCAACCGCATCCGGCAGCTGGACAACGGCTCTCTGGCCATCTATGGCACTGTGGTAAGGCGTTGTCCCATAATGCACCTGTCTGGAGAAACTCCATATCTCCATATCTCTGCATGTCTGATATATCACATAATTAAATAACAGTTGGTTCTTTTAAGAAGTAATAAGCAGAGCAACTTCAGTTTTTTTTATTCTGGTGTGTGTATTTCAGCAGATTTTTAAAAATTCCCAGCTAGCAGTTAAGATATTTATTACCTTTTCAAGTTACCAATGTTTAATGTGAAACAAAATTTGGAACCTGGGTAGAGCAGGGGAGTGCTCGTTAATATTTTGGAGGTGTTTGGTAAGGTATATATTAAATTAATTTAAATTCTTACAGTTTATCAGATGCATAAGTTCTGCTCTTTGAAGACATTCAAGGCCTGTTCTCTCTTGTAGTACAGTTGTCCTTGTATCATGTGAAACTCTGGAGATAAAGTGAAATGGTTACGTTTGCATTGTCAGAATGAAGACGCAGGAATCTATCTGTGTGTCGCTACCAATGACGCTGGAGTGGTGGAGCGTAGTGTCACGCTGACCCTGCAGAGTGAGTCTCTCTGTGAACAATGGATCTTTAGATGTAACCATTAGATAAAAACCTGGTGCAGCTGCTTATGCATTAAGTTAATTCAAAGCAACTTAGTGTTTAGTTGTGATTGTACCTTCATACTAAAGAGGAGTACAGCAGTGTACCTTGTTATGAACCACACACACTATACTGTATATAACCTGGAGAAAACCTACACACCTCCATTTTGGTTCACTCCTTTGCACACTAGGGGGCGGTGTGGGCTCAGGGGGTTGAGCCAGTGTGCTGTGGTTGGAAGGTCGCTGGTTTGAGACCAGCCTTGGCAGAATAGTCACATGTCCGTGGCCCCTTGAAGGCCCTTAACCCCTGAAAAGAGAATTTCCCTGCAGGGATCAATAAAATATTTTTATTATTGTACCGGTTTTGGGGAATAGATGTGATGAGATGGGAACAGTTTACAAATATTTTAACCCCCTCCCCCCTCCCCCAGGTCCCCCAACAATCACAGTGGAGCCAGTTGAGACAGTGGTGGATGCTGGCACCACAGTGCTGCTCAACTGCCAAGCAGAAGGGGAGCCTACTCCCACCATAGAGTGGGCCCGGGAAGGGCGCCCCCTGCTGGCAAACGAGCGCGCTACTGTACTGTCCAACGGCTCCCTGCGCCTGGTGGGAGCACAGCAGGAGGACACTGCTGAGTATGAGTGCGTGGCCAGGAACTTGATGGGCTCTGTGCTGGTCAGGGTTCCGCTTACTGTACGGGGTGAGTTGGTCGCTGGCCTTTTCCCCCACTGTCCTAAAGCCCTCCACCTCCTTGCACTTTTCTGTCATATTAAAACACTGCTGGTTGATTTTTCAGTGCATGGGGGCTTCTCAGAGTGGATGAATTGGGGTCCCTGCAGTGTCAGCTGTGGGCTGGGCACCCAGAGGAGGCTGCGTCAATGCAATAACCCCATGCCTGCGAATGGGGGGCGCCACTGTGCCGGACCTGAGACGGACACCCGCCCCTGCCAGGGAAACCCCTGTCCAGGTGAGTCCGTTTACAAATAGCGGAACGTGCACTTTTGGGCTACAGACGGCCGCGTGGTAGCTTGTGTTCATACTATGTTGGGCTGCAGATGCGGACGACATACATATAGCAGTGATGTTCCACCAGACCAGCAGAGGGCAGATGTTTCACAATAAACGCAAATACAAGCAGTGTAGTGAAACTGGTAAACTTTTATGAACACTTTAGAAGCTATTAGTCAAGGCTTGGGCGGTATTACGGTAATAAGGCCATACCATAGTATTTTGAAATCCTTACCACGGCCTCAGCATGACCCTGTACCCTCAGCAAATTGTATCGCCAAGATTTCAAAATGCCAGAATAGTGCTGCTTTTTAAAATATCGTATATCTCGGCATCATGTCTGTACATTGTGAAAACCTCTGACTCCGGCACCTCCGACTCTCCTCATGCAGCAGCTCACCGTAACTACTACAACAATAACAGCTACAGTATATAACTGCTGATCTATGAAAGTCCACGCTGCCACCTACTGGAAATACCTAATCAGTTATCTTGCACATGTGTGGTCGATGCACATGGATGTGTGAGGTTTTCACTAGACATAAGAATCTGGGCTACATGCACACTGACCGCAGCCAACCCCGATGACGAAATTTACGTCACGTCCCCTCATCCGAAAGCAAAAGCGCACGTGGAAATGTGAAGTACGAATTGGCCTTCAGTAACTTACAACAGTGCACACCCAGCTTAGAGATGAAAAACTTGTATTATAGCGAATAGTGTTTTTTAAATTATTATATTTTTCCAGGGATACTATGACCCTTTTTCAAGAGTAGGGACTTTTGAAGTGAACTTTTGGTTTATTTTGTCATGCTGTCAAAGAGATTATTGTAAAAAAAATATAAGAGAGGTTAATAATGTTATCACTGGTGTTGTTGGTGTGTGAAGTGGACGGGAGCTGGTCAGAATGGACGGCTTGGGAGGAGTGCTCTCGCACCTGTGGCCAGGGGAACAGGACAAGGGTGCGCACGTGCAGCAGCCCCCCGCATCAGCATGGGGGGCGCCCCTGCGATGGGAGGGCAGTAGAGGCCGTCGTGTGCAGCATCAGACCCTGCCCTGGTATGTGGCCTGCAGTATTGCCAGTGGCACTTGAAGGACTACGTCGATCCTCATTCGTTTGCTTTGACCTGGCGCCGTGGTAACATGGCGCCGTGGTAGCTGATTAAGTCTCCTGTGTTCCAGTGGCTGGTAATTGGGGCGTCTGGTTGCCCTGGAGCCCATGCAGTGAAACGTGTGGTGAGGGAGTGCAGACGCGGATGAGGTTGTGCAACAGCCCGCCCCCCTCGTTCGACGGGCCGAAGTGCGAGGGGCCGGACTTGCAGACGCAGGTGTGCAAGGAGAGGCCCTGCCCAGGTAAGCGAGGCCCCCAGCATTGACCCCGCCCCCTCCATACTCCACCGAAGGGTATGGCGGCAGTAACTCTGGCCT
Organism: Paramormyrops kingsleyae; assembly: GCF_048594095.1. Lineage (NCBI taxonomy): Eukaryota > Metazoa > Chordata > Actinopteri > Osteoglossiformes > Mormyridae > Paramormyrops > Paramormyrops kingsleyae. The sequence continues at coordinate 14,370,436 of NC_132811.1, read as the reverse complement.
TCTGGGTGCCCCGTGCAGTCAATGGGAAGTGGTCAGCCTGGGTCAGCTGGGGACTGTGCAGCGTGTCCTGTGGAGGCGGGACCCGGCAGAGGACGCGCTCCTGTGACAGCCCCACCCCCCAGCACGGAGGACGCCAGTGTGAGGGGAGCGACGTCCACATTGACTTCTGCAACAGTGAACCATGTCCTAGTAAGTGCCCCCCCCCTCCCCATGGCCTTCAGAACCATGTCTGTACTTGAGAATGTCACCATTCTGTTGGTATTCCTGAAGTCACCCCCACTCATGTGCCTCTCCAGTTCATGGTAACTGGGGCCCGTGGAGCAGCTGGGGCAGCTGCAGCCGGACATGCAATGGCGGCCAAATGCGTAGATATCGCACCTGCGACAACCCTAGACCCGTGAGCGGGGGCAGAGCCTGCGCCGGGGCAGATACACAGATACAGAGGTGTAATGCTGCAAACTGCCCAGGTGAGGTTGCTGTGGTCCTGCCCTCCCCAACACTGCATGCAAATATATTTTATTTAACATAGACCAGAATAATACTTAAGTCCATCCATTAGGTAGTGATATATTCTTTAACACATCTGAAGTTTGATGTGTATAAAAATGAAATATTTTTGAGAAAAGGGAAGAGAACTTTATTCCAGTTGAAATAAAAATGACTACATAAATCCTGTTGAATTTAGCTTAGCAATAAAATCAAACTAAAAGCCATTTAAGTGATGGTTCCCAGATTCAGCAGGAGGAAGCAAACCTTAATGGTAGCATGGGTGATACTGTAACCTTTAGAGTGTTTTATTCTCATGAATGCTTCAGTATAATTTACACTTAATACCTTTGAAAGGCGCTTTAGACATTATTAGATTTTGAATGCAATTTCAGGCACGAACTTGAGGTGAATTTGTTTATGAGCCTTAGAAGCACTTAAGAAGCAGTGCTGGCTTGTTTTTGTGGTCATTAGTGGACGGGAACTGGGGCCCATGGCAGCCATGGGGGGAGTGCTCATCGTCATGTGGCGGAGGGGAGCAAACCCGGCTTCGACTTTGCAACAGCCCCCCTCCCACAAAGGGGGGGAGGTCCTGCCCAGGCGACTCCTCTCAGCTGTCGAGGTGTAACTCCCAGGCCTGCCCAGGTACTCCCTTCTCAGTCTTCTCACCAGACAACCCTGCCTTTGTAACATCACATATCCAGTATATTACGATGTATTGTTGGTTAAGCAGAAATCTGAATTTGTGTAAATATGAATAACTATCTCATTCCTAATGTGAGTTCAGGTGGACCCCAGCGTGCCAGGGGAAGCATCATCGGACACATAAACGATATGGAATTTGGAATCTCCATCATCAATGCGACTATTTCCGATAGCACAGAACATGGAGGCAGAGTTGTACAGGCTACCATTTCTAATGTGCCAAGGAGTCTTGGTGAGTCATGGAGATGCTGTGACTCATTAATCTGAAGCATTAACTAGGTTGTCCTTGGTGGACCTTGCCTGCTTTACCAAAATAAACTGTCCCAGCACATTCTTCCTACTTTGTTGTGTAAGGATCTTAATATGACGGTTAATCATTGTTCTAGGTGATTTTGGGCTTCTGAGGTAGAACATGGCTTTAATGTTACATTTCCTCCCCAACACATGAAAGTATGTATTTTTTCGATTGTGGTACGACAACTCCTTGATTTCTCTGCTCCTAGGGCCTGCAATGAGGAAGCTCATCTCCATCCTAAATCCCATCTACTGGACTACTGCAATGGAGGTAGATGAAGCTGTCAATGGATTCACCCTCACAGGTGGGATCTTCAGAAGGGAGACTCAGGTGGAGTTTGCCACAGGTAAGGGAACCTAAATCCTAGACTACATTTTCCCGTTTTTTATCAGTTGACTTTCAAGTGCTGACTTTTATCATTTATTTTTTACCAGGTGAAATCCTAAGAATGACTCACGTCGCCAGAGGACTTGACAATGATGGGGCCTTATTATTAGACATTGTACTTAATGGGCACATTTTACAACTGCCACCAAATGCTGAAATTGATGTCAAGGTAACAACTATGTTGAATTTCCCAACTTTGGGTCCTTACCCTTAACAAAAATGAATTCAAATTGAGTTTCATGGTGATCATCATCTGAAAATGGATGTGTCATAAAATGAAATATGAATAGTCAAGCAAATAAAACAAAACACTTAACTTGTTTCTCAAGGACTACACAGAAGATTACATCCAAACAGGCCCAGGACAGTTGTACGCACTGTCCACACGCATGTTCACCATCGACAGAGTGAGCGTGCCATACTCCTGGAACCACACTATTACCTATGAGTCATCCAGAGGAAAAATGCCATTCCTAGTGGAGACCCTGCGCGCTGCTTCCATAAAAGCGGATTACCGACCCCGGGAGGAGATTCTGGAATACAAAATCCATGCCACCATTGCGAAAGGTCTGCTGTTCTCTCCATGCTACTAATTGTCCCATCCCTGAGTGAAGCCTCTTTGACCTCTTGATCTTGACTGGGAATTTTCAGGTGACCGAAGTAATCAGTGCCCAGCAGGGTTCCATCTTGACCCTTCTGGACCATATTGTGCAGGTAATTGTCCATTCACCCATCCTTAAACGTTTTTCCCCTTGTCCAGGACAGGGTCACGGTGAGCTCAGGAAGCATCGGACAACATGGCAAGGGACATCCTGGATGGGATTCCAGTTGGGAAAAAGCTCTACATATAAAATAGTTTCTCTGAAGTTAGAAAGTTTTGGGTTAAAGATGAACATGCAAATGTGTCAACATAATTTTTTTTTATCTTCTAATAAAGATGATGATGAGTGCACTGTTGGGAACTCTTGCTCTCATGGCTGCCTCAACGCTGTGGGAACCTATTACTGCTCCTGCCCCAGAGGCCTTACCATATCTGCCGATGGGAGAACCTGTCAAGGTATGGACTCCAGCTGATCTGCCAGATGCCACGTCACTGGCGCGTATTTAGGACAGGGATACATTGTGAAGTGCATTTGCCGCTTGTATTTCAATACAGTGCCACTGGATGTGAATATCTGCCTGTGTGCTAATATAGAACTGTCTGCTGTAGTAGTTTCATGGTCACTGTTCTTTCATCTATAGACATCGATGAGTGTACTCTAGGAGGACATCTCTGTCATGACGGCCAAGACTGTGAGAACACCATTGGCTCGTATCGTTGCATGATGCGTTGTGGGAGGGGCTTCCGCAGGACTGTTGATGGACTAAGCTGTCAAGGTCGGTACCTGCCTCGTTGCTGACTCAGTGGTCTCAGTTTTCCTCGCTTTCTATCGATCCATCCTTAATCAGTCCATTTCTTTTGTTCTCAGATATAAATGAATGCCAGGAGTCCAGCCCCTGTCATCAGCACTGCCTGAACACTGTTGGTAGCTTCCGTTGCGCCTGCGAGCCTGGCTTCCAACTGAGGAACCGCCGGTGCATTGGTGTGTATGCAGTTTCAAGTGCCTCAGATACATATAGCAAAACTGCACCCATGATATACCGTTGGATTTGGTGGGTTGTGCAAAGCTGATCCCAGATCTGCTTCTTCTTTAGACATTAACGAATGCAGGCAACGGGTTTGCCGCTTGGACCAGCAATGCAAGAACACCAGGGGTGGCTACACCTGCATCGATCTTTGCCCCACCGGCATGACGAAGGGGGTCAACGGGACATGCATTGGTGAGGGACCGTCATTATGGAGAGCGAGTAGGGATCATCATGATACCTGGCCTTCATTCATGTGGAGTACCAAGGACTGCCATGATGAACGATGCATCTGCTGACAAAGCATAAGGTTTTGTGTTCTTAAACTTGTCTTTCCCCCACTTTTTTCAAGATATCGATGAATGCAGAGGTGGAACGCACCAGTGCCGATACAACCAAATTTGTGAGAACACCCGTGGGAGCTACCACTGCACCTGCCCCAGAGGGTACCGCTCCCAGGGTGTGGGCCGCCCCTGCCTCGGTACGTCATGCACTGTGCCTGCAACACCTTGCAACCAACTAGCTGTCGCATCTCTCCGCTTGCTACATAAACGCTGCCTTGGCTAAATCTTAACACGGGTGGAGCAACAGCAGGAGGGACGCTGACATCTGGGTTCTCTGACATAGTATTACTAGTGCAGACTGAAAATGAACAAGTCCCCTGATATATTTCTATTGCTTAAAGCGAATTTAGTTGGACAGGATTTGGCTGGGGACTCCTGTAAATACCTTGAGGAATTACTGATGATTTGACTCACATAAACATCTCGACTTAAACGTTTATTTAAATTGTGACGTTTCACGGTTAGCTGCCAAAGCATGCCAGTTTCAGCAGATTAGCTTGTTGTTCCTCTATGTTATTAGAAAAGTAGCATGAAGTGCACAGATCTTCTGAAGCTGTGAAAGTAGGCAGGGAACATACAAGAGGTAGTGGAGTAAAACCGAGTACCTGCAGCAACACTGTTCTCGTCAAAGGATTTGATGTAACTATTTTAGTAACGGTGCCGTCTTTGTTCAAAATGTAAAGCTAATGCAACTTCAAGCCTGGTAGGATCTCATAGTAGAGCTGTTCTGCCAATCAAACTTTTCGCCGTTCAATGTAATTTTCAGCTGTTCATATACAGCTCTGGAAACTTTTAGGAGACCACTATATATTTTTTAAATCTGCATTTTTAAATCCTGGTTTAATCCTGGTTCTGCTGGCAGAGGCTACACTGAGCAGCAGGCTGCTTCCAGGCTCAAAATTTCTAAGACAGCAGCACATAAGAATAAGGTGAAGCAGGAGACACTGTGAACGACCAAAAACCAATTAGCAATTTTCTAATGCCAGAGATGACCGTCAACTTATCCGACAGTGCCTCAGTGACCTTCAAAAAGAATGGGAAATATTAAGTGCACTGCAATTCATAATAGGCTCCTAGAAGCAGGACTGAAAACCCATAAAGCATGAAGCACTTCATCAATAAAAAGCAGGGAAGAGCCAGGCTGGAGTTTGCAAAAAAAAAAAAATATATGTATATTTTACATAGGTAAACCCATAAACGGAGAAATGAATAAAACTGAAAATTTTGCTGTAGTCTCTTCATTTTTTCCAGAGCTATATGTATATTAAAAAAATGTCAAACGAAGCCATTAAATGTTACAGCAAACAATGTTAACGTTAAAATAACAAAAAAGACAGTTTGCTTGGTAAATCTAAACAAAAGCAAGTAGCAGCAGTGTTTTGCAGACACTAAACAAAGGTTAGCTGGTGACTGTGGTGACCTTAGTGGGAAAGCTGTCATTTATTTTGTGTGGAAGGATAGACTGTAGGTGTATCTCCAAAGGCCACCGTGAGTCTTTGTTACACAACACAGCAGTTATACAAATAGCAAGCCTAAGACAAGGAGTCTCCGCTGCCTCCACTGCCTCCTCTGCCTCCACTGCCTCCGCTGCCTCAGATCACACTGAGGTTTCTGTCAGCTAGAAACACAGCAGTGAAAAAGGAATTAAGAAAATGTTTATTGCAACGAGACCAGCACCTTCCGCCTTGCTTGGTATTTCCCACTGACCTTTGAATTTAACTCTCTGACTTCCCTCAGCTTTGTTATGGCTTGTCTATGCACTTTGTCTCTCTAATACAAGGGTGTCAGACTCCAGTCCTGGGGGGCCAGAGCCCTGCACATTTTTGGGTTTCCCCTCGTTTAATACACCTGATTCAACTTCTTCTGCTAATTATCACATACTGTAGCTGTTGAGCTGAATCATTTGTGGTGGGACAGGGAAAGAACTAAGCTACACAGGGCTGCGGCCCCCCAGGACTGGAGTTTGACGCCTCTGCTCTAATATATTCATGTGTAATACTTTCATTCTGTAACCAAGGAAAGATGCTACTGTAAAGTGATTCTATAAATTCTGAGGTTAACAACAGTACAGCCAACCACACTATGAACACGCAACCTATTATTCCGAGTTAAACCTCCGTCTTGTCTCTGCCTAGAGGTAATAGGACACCACCGAATCCACGACATCAGATATGATTTTACAAGATGTCATCATTTGAAGTAGAGACCGTCAAATAAAATGATGAACCGGAGACCTTTTGGCATGACGGGTGTCTGCCAGGATTGGCTGGGGGGGGGGGCTCTCCTCCAGGGCCACTGACTGACCCCTGTTGTCCTGTTTTCTCTCCTCCTCCTCTTCCTCCCTCTGCTCACCCTCCTCCCCCTTCCTCTCCTCCGCATTCCATTGTGCTGGGACTCGTTATGCGGGCAGACATTAATGAGTGTGAAAGGGTGCCCCCGCCCTGCGCCCACCAGTGTCTCAACAGCCCCGGCAGCTACAAGTGCCTCTGCCCGCCAGGGCGCCACTTGCTGGGCGACGGCAAGTCTTGCGCGGGCCTGGAGAAGCTGCCCACGTACGAGAGCTTGTCCTATGGCTATAGAGTATCCCAGTCCTCCCAGCAGTACCACAGCCTGGCCTCACAAACATACCACTCCTACTCAAGCAGTAACCACATTAGAGGGTCCTCTCCGCGCTCTCGCAGGGACACTAGAAGGGCTTGCCCCGAAGGCTTTAACGCAACGCAACACCAATGCCTAGGTAACTATCTGCCACCATGTGGTTGATGTGGCATCTGTCAGGCTGACCACATACCTCTCACTGCAAAATGCTAATTCAAATGCTACGTCTCCACTGTAGGAAATCTATGTATGGAAATTAGACACCTGTTGTGATATTCTGATATGTGGTCAAAATGAAAAAGAGTGGTTTAATTAGAGTACAGTGCACTGTACGTGTCTGACGTAGACAATAAAGTTACACGGTTCCCTGCCCCCCCCCCCCACCCCCACCCGCCCCAATTTCAATATCCCCAAAGTTACACAATTAGCTATGCTAATTATAATTATTGCCATGTTGTTCAGTATTTAAAATTCTTTGCATTAAATAATCATCAGGCATAGTGATGAAATCCTTGCTTTCATTCCGTACTATATTGGCTACCAGTGCTGTGCATTTCCAGGCATACTGTTTTCTTTTTGACTTTGATCGCCGTTTCCTTTGACAGTTAGCATTTCCTTTGTTCCCTTGCAGACATAAACGAGTGCGAAAGTCAGGACAGATGCCAGCACGAGTGCGTGAACATGGCAGGGAGTTACAGGTGCCTGTGTCCTACTGGCTATCGCCTCATGACCAATGGAAAGACCTGCCAAGGTGAGCTGGGTTAGTGTTGGGGTTAGTCAACTCTTTGGCTGTGAAACAACGGACCAGAGCAAAACACAGACGGGACGCCAGTCTCTGTCAGGGCCTCTCGTGAATTTACATCCGAAAAAACATATTATAACAAAATAACAATAAAAGGCAATGTGAACCTTGCTGGTTATATACATACTGTATATTATAGATAATGATGTATTATAAATTATTTAACTGCCCTTACTAAAGTTCATCCAAGCAGTGACCTTCAAAGCTTTTCTCATAATCATATTCTTACAACTGTCTAGGAAAATATGTCTTATGCAGCTGTAAAACTGCAATGGCTCAAGCTATGCTGAGTGTTCTGAAGGCCTACAGGAACAGCTAAGAGCTTTTTCCTCTTCGTGTACCTTTCTTTAGACATCGACGAGTGCCATGAGCAAAGTATTCAGTGCGGCTCTAACATGATGTGCTTTAATATGAGAGGAGGCTATCAGTGCATTGACACACCCTGTCCACCCAACTACCAGAGGGATGCTGCCACTGGGTAGGGCTTGTTGTGTCCGTCCACACAGGAACAGCCAAATGCTCCTGGTATACTGTAGACATCATTGATGTGCTTGAGGAAGTGTTTGATTATCACAAGTGTTTATGGGGCTATTTCAGGTTCTGCCTGAAGAACTGCCCTCTCAATGACCTGGAGTGCGCTCTCAGTCCCTACGCACTGGACTACAAGCTGCTCTCGCTGCCTTTCGGAATCGCCGCCAACCAGGACCTGATACGTCTGGTGGCCTACACTCAGGATGGCGTGGTCCACCCCCGCACCTCCTTCCTGGTGGTGGATGAGGATGCCACATTACCCTTCGCCATCCGGGATGAGAACTTGAAGGGGGTGCTGTACACCACACGGCCACTGCGTGAACCCCACACCTACAGGATGAAGGTGCGGGCACTGTCATATGGCACAGATAGGGGCATAGAGTACCAGACTACTTTCATTGTGTACATCGCTGTCTCCGCCTATCCGTACTAGAGCACTTTAGGGCAAAGATGTACCTGTGTATATGCTGTGGTGTGCCAGTCACACTGCTTAAAAAGACTTTGGCAAGACGCCTTGCAGCAAGGTGGACTGCAAGCCCAAGAGCATCGTAAGAGACTGAACGCTGCCCCCTGGTGTTATGTGGAGTTCAAACATCATCCAAGAAAAATTTCTCCTTGTTCAATCCCACCTAGTTTTATTAAAAAAAAAAAAAAGTGATTGAAATGACCACTAAAGGGATGGATGTGGTGATGTTCAGATGAGTTACAAACTTTTGGACCCTTCTTATATGAAATTGTACTCAACACATTCTAATATTGAGTAAGAATCTAGCACTGACATTAATGCCAAATGCTGAAGAATCTGTTCACACTTTGTCAAACTTTGAGTAAATTCAAAACTTTATGGATTACAAAACACATACAAACACCAGGCTCACTGCTAGTTAATAAAAGAGCACACCCCCTCAAAAACTGGAACAGCGTCGCTCTCTTCAAGGCCACCAGTAGAAATTTAGAAGTTTAATCACTAGAGGCCACTAAAGACAAAGTATTCACCATGATCAAGTGGTCAGTGGTCCATCCCATGGCATATGGGAGCCATATTACAGATGTTCCTTAACAAGAAGAGACTCTTGCTCCTATAGCAGTAGGTCATTAAACTCATTACATGGTCCCCTTTACCCAAGATAACAAGATGTATTCAATTTTTATGATTTGTATATACAATTCTTTTTCTGCAACTTGTTCCTACACAGTACTGTAATTTTTTTAAATAAAAGTAAAAATATTCTTCACTTGTGAAAAACAGATGACATAAAAATGTATATATGTCTCTATAAATATGCAAAAATGTAGGGGTGTGTGTGTCCATATGTAGGTATTCTGAACACAAAGTGTTATAAGTTAGGACTTAGAGCACATTATACAATTACTTTAACACTCATTGACATATTTCTGCAAGAATGAAAGACTATTTGTTAAATGATCGGCGAATCAAAGACAATTCTGCAATGTATGTGTGTTTATTTTATCACAAAAGCACAAACATAAAGCAGGCGATAAGGCATTTTGTACACCAGTTCTGTAGTAAACTTGTACCTAATTGATCAGGAAAATACTACAATTGACTACAATAAAACAATTATTTGATCAAAGGCTTAAAAAAGGCTGAACCCCTATATATCAACTGGTGAAACACCAATGAAACTTTGGGTGTCTTTCAACACGTAATACGGATCTCGAAGCGACAGCCGAATACCAAAGGGTAGAGTTTCATATAGGGTGATGACTGACTCTTAGTAGAAAAAACAAGATAGACTGCTGACGTGATTTTAAAATGTATAAATTTCCACCTTGTAAAGCGACCATCCTTCTGCTCATTTCCTCGGTTGATGCAGAATGACCTCACTTAATGTACCAGTTTTTTTTCTGAAATTCTCCCTTTAAATAAAAAAATAAATTTCTGAAGATTTTTGGTCCAAAAGGTCAATTTAAAGAAATGCAACATAAAAAAGCATTTAATGCTTGATATAAATAGGCCTAGTCTATGACACAGAGCTGCCCCTTGGCAATCTGGCACCTGCTGCTTCATGAGGACGGGGGCTGACAAAAACAATCATTTTACACAGACGTAACCTGAGAAATGTGCAGTTTTTGAGTGAAACGCACATTGGCCAGCACTGAGTACAGGTGGACAGGGAATATGCTCTATTTAACAAGGATGCAAGATTTGCTTTGCACTGGCAGAAAATGAGTCGTCAGACTGTGTCTCTGCAGGAGACCATGTGCATCAGAAACATATCTTGTAATATTTCTAACATACTGCGTAAGTAATTTTGCACAAATGTCTTTCTACACGTAACTCACATCTTGATAATAAATGTATGTGGTTACTTCTTCCTGTGTTTTATTACTATTATTATTATTACTACTACTACTATTATTATTAGCCATTACTCTGAATGCGTAAGAATCGTTGTTATAGTGACTGGCAGCATGTCTCCCATATAAAGATAATTACTAGAGCTTTTAGCATTAAACAGAGAGACTGGGAAAATAAATGATTCAGCTCCAGGCACCAACAATCCCAAAGGCAAGACAGGTTTACAATTTACAGTTAAAGCACCACGCGTGTGAGTGGATGATGGGAAAATGAGGATCTGATGGCGTTAGCCTCCCCGAAAGACACGACAGCATTAGGAGTGAGAGGGAGTCCTGAGAAGGAGTCCCAGTAACACACATTTAGCATGAATAAACAAAAACTATTTGGCTTATAAAATAAAAGAGAAAGAAGCTTGGTCTCAAGCACTCCTCTGCAGTTCCAAAAGCAGTAGGCATGTTTTAAAGGGCAAAAAAGATCAGCCCAATGCATTTGCTTTTAACTTATGTTACGTCACTGTGGATCACAGGGAGTCGAATGTGACCGCTGTCAGTTGAGCGGGTTACAGTTCCTACAAATGAAATGTAAAGGTGGATGTGACTACAGCGCTGATTTTAAAAATGCTAAAGGAGGATGAGCTCTATTCTTTATTAAAAGGAATGTCTCTGGATGGAGATATTCCTAAGCACACCTACGAAGTGTTGCCCATGAGGCCTCAGAGAGGGCAGAATGTCTACACTCATCATCCCCATTCAACGTGCCGTCTGCAACCAGCCTGAAGCAGCTTAACAGTACAAGAGGGAGATGACAAAAGACAAGCGAAGGTAACAAGGAAAAAACAGATGGAGATGATGTCCCACATGGTAACCTGTGAACAGATCTTATTGGATCCAATGTACCAGCCAATCACAGTGCGTGGGTGGGCCGCTGTTAGACAGTCTTCCTCGCTGTCAGCACTCGAACGATAGAGCCCACTCCTCCAGCGGACAGAGCCTGAAAACAAACATTGTACCAAAACAGTACAGTCAAGTCAGGCAAGAGCTTTCTTGCTTCTTTGGGTCATCAAATCCATGTCCTAGAAGAGGCTCATTGTGTCTTACTGATCTTCACCAGCTCAATTTCTTGAGTGTTAATAAAATTATTTCAATCAGCACTATTGGATGCATTATTCTTGTGTTCTGCACCAAGTTCCAATAGATTCTCCAGTATAGCTTTTCTGATGCTAAGTTCTAAGCATCGTTTGCATAGCTCTTGTTCCCACAACAATCTTGCATTTGTTACTGGTCATTCATTAGAAGCTCAGGCTAGCAGTGGGTGTTCCTAAGCTGGCTTCTGGACAGCTGTATGCTGTTGATCAAAGTGGTTCAAAGTATCAGCTAAATAAGTATAAATGAATTTACATGACAGACGGTCACAATAATCTGAGTAATCTTTCAGGACCACGTGTACCTTTTCGTGCCACTGCAAGAGGACAGCACTGCTGTTTTCTGAGGGCTTCTCGAAGCCCTTGTAGATGTATTTCATGAGGAGGTCCACGTCGTTCTTATCCAACGACTGCACGGCCTTCTCGATGTCCCCACTCTTGAAGGAGCTAAGCACCTTTAGCACCAGCCCCTCTGCTCGGTCCTGCCCAACCAGAGACAAGGTTAAGCCGCTGCTGCTCGGTCCTGCCCAACCAGAGACAAGGTTAAGCCGCTGCTGCTCGGTCCTGCCCAACCAGAGACAAGGTTAAGCCGCTGCTGCTCGGTCCTGCCCAACCAGAGACAAGGTTAAGCCGCTGCTGCTCGGTCCTGCCCAACCAGAGACAAGGTTAAGCCGCTGCTGCTCGATCCTGCCCAACCAGAGACAATGTTAAGCCGCTGGCAACAAAGCACTTCACCACATAAACAGAATCGCATATTGAATCATGTTATAATTTGCAGAAAAAAAGTGAAATAATGGGGAAAAACTATAGACAGAGGTTATTACATTGACAGTGACAGTCGCTGCTGCATTCCTTCACTGACACATCAAGAAGTTGAACAATAATTGCTGTTAAAATTTAAGTGCAATAAGGCAGCATTACTTTCTACAAATTTACGTTTGTGGACAAAACACATACTGTAGTCAGAATAACAGTTAATGAGACTTAGATCTATACATGGGTTTTAGAGCAAAATTTGTCTCATTTACTTTTTAAAAAATGAATTTAAAAAAGCAGCAGCAAATGTTTCTATGTATTTATGCGTTTTAAACTTACGATTACAGTGCCATGCACAAAGTATTTGCCCCTTTCTAATTAGAATTAGAACTATTTTTGCTACATTTACCTACAGTTAGGGTACAATTGGCAGACCCTTAAGGGTACAGCCCCAGTGACAAGCAATAACTTCACTCAAAACTATGTTCACATTCATAGAAATCAAATTTCTGGCCAGCTGCTAACCAAAAGACTGAATAGTATTCATTATCCCGATTTTCTCTTTGGATCAGGGTCAGTCCCATTCCATGATGTTTTTTTCAAACACATGACAAACAGACAACATGCCTGGACATATATGATAAAATTGCTCATCAAAGCACTGAGCATCAATAGAAATTTTTCCACATACAGCATCACTGTAGATAAATGTCCTTCCTAATGCAACAGCTTGGTTTTTTACGAGGCTGAAATGCTTTGCAGGCTAACCTACCAGCAAATGAAATGGTCAAATATTGCATAGTAGAAGAACACACTATGGGGAAATGTAATTTCACCTTGACATTCTGGTTCTTCGTGTTGATTGGGGGATTCTTGAGAACCGCTTGCAAAGCTCCCATTAAGTTGCCTGTTCAGAGAGGGGTTAAGGAAAGTACCCGAGAACAGTACTAAAGCCGAAGCAGCCCCCTGTGCCATATTAACAGGAAATAACTTAGTCATGCCTCCCAGCCTGGGTGATCAGTGTTTCACAGGGCAGGGTTTAGGCTGACTGTGTACCTGGATGGAGCTTCATCAGTCATGAAATAGGAAGTTTCAAAGCAAACGCCTTGTAACTTAATATGGGCTTTACATCAGAAAGCTAAAGTATATTTAAATGTCCCTTACAACGCAGAAGGGCGGCTCAGGGGTAGCACTGCCGCCTCACAATAATTTAACACCACTGCTTCATGTTCTGGACTAAGTTCCTGTTTTCCACGTCTCTTTTGTGATTATATATATGGCGATGTTAAGTGCATGCACTTAACAGGAAACACACTGAAACAGAGTATATAGACATATAAGGCATTCGTCCTAGCGCCAACTTCCCCGTCTGACGTATGCTGCCGACACAAACTCACATTCAGCCTAGACAAATGCAGCAAAGAAAGTGTTTACAGCCTTGAAATGCAAACTTAACTAAACACGGAAATCTCTGTCACTGCAAGCGATACTTTACTGGATCTCCATTCCTGTCGAGTTATGTCAGTCAAGTCCAAACACATACGATGCCTGTCTAACAGATATAGAGACATGCATCAAGGTTCATGTGTGCAAGTCCATCTCGTCATTCATTTTTAAAGCCGTTAAGCTAAGAAATCTCCTTTTCTATGCATTTTCGCCCTACCACCCGAATTTGGATTTTATAAAGCCCTAAAATCGTACGATAGTGTAATAAAAAGTAACATGTGTTAATCCATCGCTTACCAGTTATGCAGCTCTAATAATAGGCTGTCAAACCTTCAAACCGTCGCGCTGCTCTGTGCAATATACTTTGCAAACTGAAACACACAACTGTATCGTGTGTTGTCAGCAGTAGCTGTGTTTTTGTTAACCAGCTCCAGTCCCCAATACATTGAACCTTAGGCTACGTAAAAACGAGCCCGTCCTGCGCCACACCCTTCAGACCGACCTCGTCACACTGACAGCACGATCGCCGCAACCCCCGCTCCTTAAAATCATTACTATGCCAACAAGGCATCGTGCACACAAAGGAGCAGCAAATAATGATCATGGGGGTGACAGCTTCCCTAATCGACACATGACTCCGGCCACAATGCAAGGATATTGTCTGATCAGCGAGTCCACTTCTGCCTCATCCGGACCGAGCTGATTTTCTCCTCCTTCCTCCTCATCCACAAACTTGTTCTCGTCGTATTCATCGACGTCGACCTTCCTAAAGCGGTCCGACACCGTGTTCTTCGACATGTTGCCGTGCAGCCCTGCAGCCTTCAGTGAATTGCGATGCACGACCAGCCCGAGCCCCACCCGCTACCTAACGCACGGCTCTCCGCACTCCGGACTGCAGTTTCCTTCCTGTCTCACTCGTCTGCATTTTACTCACTTCCGCAATTTTGTCCCACCCCCAATTTGGGGGGCGGGGTGTACTTACATAGATATATGTGGGGTAATTAGGAGTAATTAGACTGGGGGATTTATACTCCGCCTGTGTACATGTTTTCATGTCAAAAGATGCTGCTTTCTTCCTAATATACTTGAGTTGCTGTCAGATTAAGCGTTCAATGCTGTCGCTTCCCCTGACAGCATCAAATACCAGCACATCCAATGACAAATCAGTTCACACCTACACTGCACATACAAGAATGGTTGAGCGATCAGTATCATTATTATTATTACTTTTTAGCGTGTGTTATAGATATAGGAATTGAAATATACATGTTTATGGGTAGGATCACGTGTGTGTATACTACATATATATATAATACATATATATATATATATATATATATATATATATATATATATATATATACACTTAATTTTCTCCATCCCAACTACATTATTAGTGCCATTATTTCTGTATACCTTTGTTTTCTTTTCTTTTCTTTTCTCTCCCCCTCTCACCATTGTGATTAATGCCTGTTATTGTTACGATTTCCTTCACGGTACTAGGACGGGTGAGTTCGGAGCGGCCACATTCTTTGCTGTTGAATTTAATGTAAAATAAAGTTGTCCTCCAAAGAGGATGGTGGTGGTGGGCAAAAAAAAACCCAAAAACATACCATTATGCCTTATTGCATAAGTTATGCGTGTATGAATCTGGTTTTCCGTAAGTATACGGAACAAACACTAGGTGGGGCTAAAAATTGGCAGTTGAAGTAAAACTTCTTAACATCAGTGGTCATATGGGGTGTTGTGTATTTATAAAAAGAGATTAACTTTCTTTTTTAACAAACACATTGGGCAGTATATATCATACCAGCCGCTTACCCTGAGGAAATTCTTGAAATTATACATTCATGTTGTTAAGCACAGTGTTTATTGTTGCCTTGACACGCTGCATCAATGTTCTCACTTTGACTATTCGGGGTGAAGCTGCCACTGCAGTAGACTTGACATTATATAGATGATATCTGAACGCTGTAAGGTTTTAATGGATAATGACTAAAGAACAGTTTAGTACTTTCTCACCCGGAGAGCTACACTGCAGCTGTTAGAAGACAGCTGATATAAGGAGCTGATACAGTGATGCATCAGTGCTTCATCCATCCACAATCAGGCACCCTTCTACAATCAGGGGTCAGTAATCCAAGAACAGACAGATGGACATGACAGAGATTTTGGCAACTGGACTATTTTGTGTTGCTGACATACTTTTCTTTCAGAATACAGACGCTCCTCTACTTACGAACTTTCAACTTACGAACTTTCAGACATACGAATGAAGAGGACTGTACGTCTTAATTGTGTTAGTTTGGCTTCCGTTTCCTGTCCGCAACATAATTTTTTTTTAGTAGTGTAGCGTGCATACTCCCAGCATCCTAGTTGCGTATACCCTTAAAATGATGTTGAATAATGGCTCATGAACATTTCAAGTCACGAACGGCTGTTCGGTACATATCTCGTTTGTAAGTAGAGGAACATCTGTATTAACTGTTATTTGAGTCTCTCCATTTTAGCAATAGAAGACCCCCATTTCCACCAGTTTCACTGCATGTCCTGCTTCTTCTGATATACTCACTTCTACTCTGCTTGAATAACAGAAGGTTTTTGTTTCCCTTCTTTGGAACCAGTTCTGTCCATATTTCATTCATGAAAACCTCCTTAAGCTAAAAGAGTTCAGCTTGCGACATTCCTGCATCTCAAAGTATTTCTCCATAGCTTGAAAAAACTACCAAACCCGCTTGGTTGGTCAATATATATTTGTATATGAATCCAAATCACTTGTGAGTGGCAGTGAAAATTGCTTTTGCTGTGACTTTTCTCGTGAACACAGATCAACCTCCATCACCTCCACAAATTGAACAGTGAAAAAATAGCCATTCCAGGATTATTCCTACTATAAGGCGGAGACATAACGTCTATTGCCATGAGGTTGATCACACCTAACAGAACTGCATTCCCTCTCAGAAACCCAACATGACTGACTGGCACAGGAATATCACGACGTTAATTTGTTTCAAGCCTCTCCCAGAACACCTGATTTTGTACCGGAGGCCATGTGTTAGGTGTTGATAAAATGACGCACGGTAAGAGCACTACTAAATTCTGGGAGGAACATGATTAATCCCCAATACATCCAATTTCACATAAATAGGAAAGCATGAATGGCAGTGAACAGAAGGTGCCCTGAGTGTATTGCTTCATCCACTGCAGAGTAACCATCTTGTGCTGGCACGTCTCCACGAATATCCACGAGTGCTGAAGAATCATTCTAACAGAAAGCTCCAGTTACAAAGTTGGATACCCAAATGGACAGCATTAGCTGCCGTTTAATTAAAACAAAAATACTCAAGGATAATTTTAAACAGGCACAATGTGTGTTGTCATTCAAAAAAGACAAGCATGTTAGGCAGCATCACACTGTATTATTTAAGATGTGGAAATAAATGCTTAATGACAAACTTGAAATCAACAAACTTAACCAAACCTAAATTCAGATGGTAAGAGAATTTTATAACAATGAATCATGCACTGTAGACCATTACACCCTGGGTCCCTATTAGGGCTGTCACTTTTTAACCGATTGTTAATTAGTTACTTTACAAATGATTTTCATTAATGGAAACAATGGTTATTTATAGAGATACTTAAATTGGAGAATAAATGACAGTCAGGTGAAAGAGCACCACCAAGACCAAGATCATTACCTTACCCAGTTTCATCCTTCTTCCAAACAATCTAAGGCATGCTCTCTATCTCTTTCTTTCTTCCCTAACCTCCTTCTGTGACTTTATCTAAGGTACCTGGTAGATCTTTTCACTAAAACTCTATGACCAGAATACATCCAATGTGCATCCTCATAAAACTTACAAGCAAAGCAGATTCAATTAGTCTTATACCACTGACATGAGTAACTCAACCACGTGTCTGTTAGGGCCAGGCTCTTCCACAAGGTTCGATTCCAGAAACTGTTTTCCAGTTTAATCAAGGGTGAAACATGATGGGTTCTCTCTCCTGTTCAGAACGCAGCCCTTGATGGCATCTTTAATCACCTGGAAAAGCAAACAGGGACACTGAGGCATATGAAGGGGGAACAAATTCTCTGCTCTCACTGATCAAAAAGAGTAACGGCAACCACTCAACGAATGGCTGTGTTCAACTCATAAGAAATACATATCCTTAGCATTCTTAGGAGTCTTAATTAAACCTAAAACTAAGTCTGGGAAGATGTTTACAGGTACAGGGGGAAGACGGGACTCAACAGACCTCAATGTTGTTCAGAGTATTGAACTCCATGAGGTCATGCAGTCGGGCAAAGGCTTCATTGGAGTAGTGGAAGTTAAACGTGGAATAGGTGTTTTTTGGGTCATCAAATATCTTGAAATCAGCAAATTGCTTCTCTTCTCCATTCTCTCGAGGCACACCTGAACAAAACCATCAGCAGGCTTGCTTAGTGCTGTACAACAAAATATTATATTTACGAAATCAGCTAATTCATTAGGTTTAAAAATACATTTTGTTCATTAGTCATTCTTGTGGTGACCTTCATTTGACAAAAAATTTGCTCTAATTAACAGTCCATTTTGTCATTCATGTCTTAATGTACATTTTGTAGCATGTGGCTGCATCCATTCATCCATCTGTACCAGGCACAAAGCCACATGGTAAAATCATGAGACTTGTTGGCTCCCAAACAGGTATGTATCTAGGCACTAAAAAATCAAGTTTTTGACAGCACAGTTTTATATGCTAAAATGAATAAAAACACTAATATAGTGTTATAAACAGAATGTAGTGAGCAGGGTCTCTGGAGCCCAGTTTCCTGGCCTCTTCATTAGCATCCATCTCACCAGCAGCTGTCTGACCAACCAGCCTGTCACCATCAATCCCAGTTCAAGTGTCATGCCCACATTCACCCAGATCCAGAGCCCTGTTCGGATCCCACTTCTGCGGATCCCGGGGCAGTCGACGATATCAGGGATGGCATTAAGGAAGATGTGAAGATGTCGGGGATATGCCATGCCATTCGGACTCCCTTCATTCCAGCTAGTCTACATCCACCAATCCATGCGTGACCACCGCAGCTCCTGTCTCTTCGTTCCAGCTAGTCTACATCCACCAATCCATGCATGACCACCGCAGCTCCTGTCTCTTCATTCCAGCAAGTCTACATCCACCAATCCATGCATGACCACCGCAGCTCCTGTCTCTTCATTCCAGCTAGTCTACATCCACCAATCCATGCATGACCACCGCAGCTCCTGTCTCTTCATTCCAGCAAGTCTACATCCACCAATCCATGCCTGACCACCTCAGCTCCTGTCTCTTCATTCCAGCTAGTCTACATCCACCAATCCATGCGTGACCACCGTAGCTCCTGTCTCTTCATTCCAGCTAGTCTACATCCACCAATCCATGCCTGACCACCGCAGCTCCTGTCCCTTCAGTCCAGCTAGTCTACATCCACCAATCCATGCGTGAGCACCACAGCTCCTATCTGTCCTTGTCTGTCCTGCTTCCCTTTTGGGTTCAGGTTCTCTCCTCACCTTTTTTCCTATTCTTTGCCATGAGGGTTTATCCTGTCTTGTACTGTCCCCGATCTATTGAACCTGTGTCTTGTTTCCCTGACTCCCCGTCCTGTGTGTCTGTCTCAGTCCTGGCAGTACCTCCCGTTCCCAGAGTGCATGCATTTGGGTGGGTGTTGGGGGGTTGGGGGGGGGGGTTGTGCGCTGTCACGTTCTGTCTCTGCCTGCCCTGTTGTGTTCCTGTCTCTTTCCATTTGTCTGTCAATTATTCATACCTGTTCCTCATTTAATCCTCATCTTCCTTGTGACACGTGACAAACAACATTAAAGCGATTTGATTATTAAAGTGCAGCATTTGAAACTTCCTTTCAAATTAATAGTAGCTAGCTAATGTTTTGTATTACAATGCTTATTTTCAGCAAACCAGCTCTATCATCAGCCATGCACATTACAATCACTGCCCATTTCATGTTTCTAGGCAATATACACTTGATTTTTTTCCATTACCGCATTTATTTTTTTTACTTTCATGATACCAAGGACCTGCAGTACCTGGAGATTTGAAGTTCCTGAAGTTAATATTGGCCAGGGTAGGGGGCAGTAATGCTGTGAGATCTCGCGAGAGCTGTGCGTAATCCAACATGGCAGCGTCCTACTAAAAAAAAAAAAAAAAAACAAAACTTACTTCGATAGCCAACTTAACCAAGCCAAAATATTAATAATAGTATTTATAGTACTTTATCGGATAAATAAGTTCACTCATTTACATCCTGGACGAAGAAAGCTTGGAAGATTTACAGGATTACGTGGACGAGTGTTACGAACGACTCATCATGAAGAAGAACCAAGCGACTCCGTCCACGAAGAGAACACGCTCGGACTGTACCTCAAACAGCCCCTCAAGTAGCCCTTCATCGCCTGATAAGGAATACGGAGATATCCTAGAGTCCATTAACAACAAACTTTCCAGTTTTGACGCCCGACTGGCACTTGTAGAAATCCTACACAAGGAATTTCAAGCATTACGGGAATCTCTGGAGTACAGTCAACAACAGGTGGAATCGCTAGCATCCGAAAACAAGATTCTCAGAGACTCCGTAACATCCCTCACGGAAGGTATGGCGAAACTCTCCACAGAACATAAGCGCATGAAAGAGTCCCTGCTTGATATTCAAGCAAGAAGTATGCGGGACAATTTAGTGTTCGCCGGAATTCCGGAGCGCGCAGAGGAAGACGCAGAAGCTACCATCAGAAACTTCATGCAACAAGAACTTAAACTTCCTCGGGACACCGTCAGCAACATCACGTTTCATCGGGTCCACCGCATAGGAGGGGTGAGGAAAGAAGCTCAGCGTCCAAGACCTATCGTGGCCAAGTTTGAACATTTCAAGCAAAAGGAACTGGTGAAAAGCCGAGGCAGGGAGCTCAGAGGAACGGACTTCAGCGTCAACGACCAATTTCCCAAAGAAATCCTGGATCGTCGCAGAATCCTGTTCCAGCTCAGGAAAAAATTCATTGCGGAGGGAGCCCGAGCTGTCATCGCGGTAGACAGACTGTATGTTAATGGACAACTATTTCGCGACCAGAACACCACTGCTTGGCTCTACTGAAACCACTTCCGACTAAGGTAACACGCATTTAACAAACTGACTTTAAAGTTTGGCAGTTAATACAGGTTTTTAGCGCACGCCGCACACTAGACGGCTTTGTCTAAAGACTATTAAGGCTGGTTCACTTTATATCCCTTACTGTTCCTCAACCCCCTTGTTTAATGTCTCACTACAGTCGCAGTTGTTGTTGTTGTTGTTATTGTTATGGCCATCATTGTCAATTTGGTTGTTATGTTAATTGTTGCATATCGATATTGACGCTCAAAAATGTTTTATCTGGAAGCAGTCTACCAGATACTATACACCCACACCGACACGTAGGTAGTCACACACTCGCATGCATAGATGCCCACTCAAACATACACGCACCCCCTCATCTTAACATCACACATGTATGCATTCATACACTCACATATACACATGCCCACTCAAGCTCAGACAGATCTCCTCACCTTAATAACACACATGGAGGCATTCACACATTGATATTTGCACACACACTAATCCTGACATATTCAGACTCATTCACACAGAGTCTTTCACATACACACACATCCATCCATTTTAACATTAGATTGCACTCAGGGGGTCTAAGTTAGGACAGCATGAATTCACTACGCTTTGTCACTTGGAACGTGCGTGGTATTGGCTCAATTGCTAAGAGACATAAAATCTTAGAATATCTAACAACATTACAGGCAGACATTGTCCTACTGCAGGAAACTCACTTAGCCAAAACAGGACAGTGTACATTAAATTCACCAGAATTTCCACACGTATACTTAGCTAGTTATAATTCAAAACAGAGAGGTGTAGCAATTTTAATCAACAAAAGAATATGTTTCAACTGTAAAGACACTATCGCAGACCCAGAAGGTAGATTCATAATTATTAAAATTTCAGCATATAACAAAGAGATATGTATTGCCAATATATACGGTCCAAATAGTGATGACTCCTCCTTCTTCCACCACCTTTTTGCTGAAATATCATCGCACTCAGACACAGAACTTATACTGGGAGGGGACTTCAACTTAGTACTTAACCCAGAATCTGACAGACGTAGTACAGCAGCTAGTTACCGTACTTGCCAATCATCTGAAACAGTAAAACAATATATGAATGATTTCGGCCTATGCGATGTCTGGCGTACTTTTCACACCACGCTCAGAGAATACACGTTTTTCTCACCAGTCCATCATTCTTACTCCCGGATAGACTTTTTTCTTACGAGCAATACAGTTATGAAAGATATATCTGACACACAAATTCACCCTATAACAATCAGTGACCACGCACCTGTCACTATGACGGTCACTGTAAAAGTTAGTGCACCACCTTTTAAACGGTGGAGACTGAATACATCATTACTAACGGACACAGAGTTTCTAGAAGTTATTAAAAAAGATTGGACAACATTTATTGAAACAAATGACCTGCCAGGTATCTCTGCGTGCATTCTCTGGGAGACAGCAAAGGCTGTAATACGAGGCAGAATAATTTCATATTCAGTACATAAAAAAAAGAAAGAAAAAGCACTCGAAACTGAACTAGAACAGAAAATTAAAACTTTGGAATCAGCACATGTTGCCTCCCAAGAAAAACACCTTCTCAATGACCTGAGAAAAAATAGAATTAAATTGCAAGAATTAAGAGACAAAAAAACTCAGTTTTACATACAGAGATTACGCTTGGACAATTTTGAACATAGTAATAAATCAAGTAAATTTTTAGCAAACCAACTAAAACAGAATAAGGAGAAGGCAGCAATCTCTTCAGTTACAGACCCCAATGGGAAGGCAACTCATAGCCTAGGAGAGATAAATAGGATATTTAGGGACTTCTATAAAAAATTATACTCACCTGATATTAATCCAACCAATTCTGAAATAGAAGAGTTCTTAAATAACATCGACCTACCAATATTAAATAATGAACAAATAACGGCATTAGAGTTACCTCTCTCAATAGTGGAACTTCATGATGCACTACAATGTATGCCTAACGGGAAAGCCCCAGGTCCAGATGGATTTCCAGCAGAATTCTACAAAACATTTTGGCCTCTGCTAGCACCACTCTTCCATAGAATGGTTATAGAAATTAAAGAAACTGGCAGCATCCCTCCAAATATGAATTGTGCAGACATTAACCTGCTCCTCAAACCTGACAAAGATCCTGCTCTCCCCTCTAGCTACCGACCAATATCACTTATAAATGCGGACCTTAAAATCATCAGCAAGGCACTGGCTAGTAGAATTGAAAAAGTGACACCTTATATAATACATCCAGATCAAACGGGTTTCATTAAAGGCAGACAGTCCACTAACAACATGAGGAGACTAATTGGCGTAATAGACTACTGCAACATTCAAAATAAGGAAGCCATAATCATGTCATTGGACGCAGAAAAGGCTTTTGACAGGGTCAACTGGAAATTTCTAATGGCAACCTTACTAAAATTTGGATTTCGTGAGAACTTCGTAACCTGGATTAAAATTTTATACAGTTCACCTAAAGCCTGTGTAAAAACGAATGATCAAATCTCCCCAAGCTTCACTCTCAGAAGGGGCACTAGGCAAGGTTGTCCACTTTCTCCATCACTATTTTCTATATTTATTGAACCATTGGCAGCAGCAATTCGGAATAATAATAATATCAAAGGTATTCAAACAGCAAGTATAACCCATAAAATTAGTCTTTATGCAGATGATGTATTACTTTTTCTTCAAAATACACAGGGTTCCCTCACGGAGACAATAAGACTTATAGATAAATTCTCCTCCATATCAGATTACTCTATTAATTGGAACAAGTCGACTACTCTTCCAATATCTTGTGACTTCCAGTCCAATCCAACTATCCCACTTCAATCTGGGAACATTAGATATCTGGGTATTAACATTTCTGCCAAGCTGTCAGATCTGACGCGATTAAATTATAGTCCGCTGCTTAAAAAGATAGAAGATGACCTTGCACGGTGGAACAATCTACCCACATCACTTCTGGGAAGAGTAGCTACAATCAAAATGATGATCCTACCAAAAATTAACTACATGTTCTCAATGGTTCCGAGTCAACCTCCGCGGACTTGGTTTAAATCATTGGACTCCTTAGTTTCAAAATATCTATGGAAATCCAAACCACCACGAATAAGTTTAAAAACTTTACAGAAATCCAAAAACTGTGGGGGTTTGGAGCTTCCCAATTTCTACAACTACTTTCTTGCCAATAGATTGATATATGTCCTAAAATGGACTACGCAAAATAACTTAGACCTTAACTGGTTGGATATTGAGCAAACTTTCTGTAATGATATTCGAGTCAAGGACCTGCCATTTATCAGTCATATACTTAAACGACATTGCTGTTTTAAGAGCATCAACATCAGCACATCGCTGACAGCCTGGTGGGAATTTCTTAGAATAAACCAAACTTCAGTGGTCCCATGCAAACTGACACCCATCTGGAACAACCCTGACATCCTGTTAAATAAAAAAGTGATAAACTTCCTGGCTTGGCATAATAAAGGAATCAAGCGCCTCGAACATATAATCCAAGACAATTGCATGATATCATTTGACAAAATTACAGAAACTTATAACATTGAGAAAAACAAATACTTAGAATATCTTCAACTTAAATCAATAATACACAATAGATGGTGCCGTAAGCAATTAGATCTGGAGCTTTCACCTAAAATAGCAAACTTCTTAATAACTCCAACTAAAAAACTACTGTCTAGGATTTACGTGCATCTAGCAGAATCTGATACAACGCTCTCACTCCCTACCCACAAATGGGAAAGGGATTTACTTATCAATCAAGACACTAACTTCTGGAGGCAAATTTGCTTGAATACCTTTCGAATGAATCGGAACTCCAACCTGCAGCTTTTACAATACAAAATTTTACACAGAACACACTACACAGGGCAGAGGATGTTCCAGATGGGTATCAGAGATACTGACATATGCCTAACTTGTAAGACGGATGCACCAGATAATTACCTGCATGCTTTCTGGTATTGCACACCGGTCAACGAATTCTGGCAAAGGATTTGTGAAGACTTATCGACACACCTAGGGCATCCCATCCCACCCTCCCCCTCACTCTGCCTGCTTGGGGACCTCACTGACACTAATATGGACATGAATAAATCTTGCATGCTTCTCACAGTACTAACCATTGCTAAGAAAACAATCCTTCTGAACTGGAAGTCAAAAGAGAATTTAAACATAAATCTGTTCAAAAATCTACTCTGGGATTATGTTTCCATGGAGAGGATGTCTGCCTGTAAGAAAAATCAATTGATCGATTTTGAAGACAGTTGGACTCCAATAATGAATTTTTTAACGTAATGTCGTCAGGGGTGGTGGGGCCTTGCCGTCACCGTCCCGGGTTGGGGGCTGGGGGTGGGGGGGCTGGGTTGTTGGGGTCCTCTGGTGTTTCTCTTGGCTGAGGGCGCGTGGTCAGTGTCTCTGGGTGGCCGCTGGCCTGGCCTGGTGGGGGCGGTGCGGGGGGTGGGGGGGTTCTGCCCCCGCGGGGTGGGTGGCGCGCTGGGGGGGGATCGGGGGGTGGGGCCTCTGGGTTCCGCCTGGGCCGCTGCGCTGGGGTGCGTGGGTTTGGGGGCGTGGGCTCTATCTGCTGGGGCCGCTGCTCCGGCTCCCGGGCGGGTGGTCGCCCGCATGCTGGGGGGCCTGGTCTGCCCGGGCCCGTTGCCTGGTGGGGACGGGTCGTTGTCTGCCGTTGGCGATTCCGGCGCGGGGCCCTCGGGCGCTGTGGGGTGGTTTGGGGGGGGCGGTGGGGGGAGCCTCTGCCTCGCCTGGGGGGGGGCCTGGGGTGGCCGGGGGGCGGGGGTCACCCCGCCTGGCTGGTCCGGCTCCCCGTTTGCCGGGGGGGTCTGGGGTTGTCCCGTCCTTGGCCGCTAGCTGGGGTCTCATCGGGCGTGGTGGGGTGGGTCTCTCCCGGTCTGCGCCTGGGGGGGGGGGGGCGTTCCCTGCTGCTGGGCTGCCTGTGCCGCCCCTGAACACCTCGGTTGGCCGTCCCTGCCGGCTGTGCGGGGTCAGGGATGGGGACTAATCGGGGCCAGTCGGGGATCTGGCCCCGGTGCCGGGGGGGGCCCACTCCTGGCACGCCCTTATTGCTCCCCTGGGTCCAACACCACATTTCACACAACACTAGGGCCTTGAGGGGCGGTGGGGAGGTGCGCCGAGACACTGCCCCTCAATTTTTACTTACATGTTAGACACCACATGACACTAGGGCTGAGGAGGTGGGTTGAGGCAGGTGGGGCTCTGCCGTCTGCCAGCGGTGGGGTGCCCATGCCTCAACTGCTCGCCCACTTTTTGCACCTTAGTCATATACGCAGTCCATATTACATTAGGGCCTTGGGGGTGCGGGGAGGGGGATGGGGGACTCTGCCATCTGCCAGTGGTGGGGCCCTCATACCCGAACTGCACCCACTAATTTTAATGCATAGTAGACATAAACACACAACTCTCTCACACATGTACATGCACACTTCACACCAACATGGGTCAGGGAGGGGATGGGGGCTGAGGGGCCCCCCCTAACTCTCTGTCTCTGGCCCTGTGCTGGTGGGGTGGCCCGCCGGGGGGAAGACCCATCATGGGGGGGTTCGGGTGGCCCTGGCGGGTATGGGCGGCCTCCTCTCTTGGGCCGCGGGCCGGGTGGTGCTTGGCTCTGCTGCGCCGTGGTGGGGCCCTGGCGGGCGGTCCGGGGAATCTTGGGACGCTCTGGGCCCTGCTAGGCGGATTGGGGGGTTCGGTCTGGGCTGGGCGGGGTGTCTGCCGCTCCCCGGTCGCCGCGGGTCCGCTCCCGGGTGGGGGGGGGGCTCTTTGTATGGGCCCCCCTTGGATCATCCTGCAGTGTTGGGGGGGAGGCGTGCCGGGTCGCTGCGGTGGGCGGCGGCCCGTCCTCCCGGGGGACGGGCTGGGGGGGGCTGGGGCTCCCCCGGTGTGTGGGGGGCCGTCCGCCGGGGGGTGGGGGGGGTGGTCCCGGTGGGTGGGGCCCTTCGGCCCTGGACCCGCCTGCCCCGGTGGGTTGGTTGCGGGTGGGGCTGGGGGGCTCGCCGCCCGTCCTCCCTCTGCGGGCCTCCCTGTGCGGGGGTTGGCGCCCCCTTAGTCCCTCGCGGGCTCCCTCTCGGGTTGGGCGGGTGGTTGTCTCTGGGATGCGTGGCTGTGGGCCCTTGTGCCGGGGGGGCAGTAGGGTGGCTTCGGTTGCCTGGTTCTCCTGCCTTCGCCTTGGGCCTGGGGGGGGGGGGGGTGCTGCCGCCTCCCCTGACGGCATTAAATGCCAGCACATCCAATGACAAATCAGGTCACACCTACACTTGCACATGCATACAAGACTGGTTGAGCGATCAATATCATTATTATTATTACTTTTTATGGTATGTTATAGATGTAGGAATTGAAATATACATATATAACGGTACGATTACGTGTGTGTATGCTACATATATATAATACCGATTTGTATTAATTATTATTAGTATCACTGATGTTGTTATAATTCTTGTTGTTTGATGAGTGTTATGTTTCTTATGGTTGTTTGTATTCTGTATTCCCCTATACTTCATCTTTTTTCCATCCCGCCTACATTATTAGTGTTATTATTTCTGTATACCTTTTTTTTTTTTTTTTTCTTTTCTCTCTCCCCCTCTCCCCATGGTGATTGATGTCTGTTATTGTTACGCTGTTGTTTTTGTACCCCCCCTGTTTTTCTCCTTTTCCACGGTACTGGTGAGTTCGGAGCGGCCACAATCTTTACTCTTGAATGTAATGTAAAATAAAGTTGTCCTCCGAAGAGGGGGGGTGGTGGTGGGCAATAAAAAAAAAAAAAAAAAAAAAAAAAAAAAAAAAAAAAAAAAAAAATATTGGCCAGCACAAAGTGGATGATGGTGGGGCAGTTCCTCTGGCCGTCTTCAGGCTTAAAGACGTAGCATTCTTTCAGGCCCTCTCCTTCGAACACCGTGGGGTCTATCTTAGGGAAGGGCAGCTTGTTCAGATGGGCCCATTTCTCAGCCAGGAGAAGTTCCTGGACAAATGGTCAGAGTTTCAAAAATATCTCCAGAAATTGTGCAAAGAATTCTGTACAGTCCTACACAAAACTGTCAAACAACAGGTTTTAGGATGAGTAGCACCAAAAGTACATTCACTCTTTTAATATATAAACATATATAACTTTGCTAATACTGATATCAGAATGCTCACATATTTAATCAATTTAAAAGATTGAATGTAAAGTTCAACTCATAGTAACTTGGACAAAGAATGACATATGATGATAGACAGTAGCAGAATATCCATCCATCCATTTTCTATGACCTGTTCAGGGTTGTAGTGGGTCCAGAGCCCATCGCAGAGGCTACGGGCACTAGGCAGGAAACAACCCAGGATGAGGCACCAACCCATCACAGGGCACACTCACACACCATCCGCTCACACACCATTCACACCTATGGGCAATTTGATAACTCCAATTACCAACTCCCTCAGCATGTTTTTGGACTGTGGGGGGAAACCGGAGTACCCAGAGGAAACCCCATGACAACATGGGGAGAACATGCAAACTCCACACACATGGAGCCACGGCAGAGACCCAAATCATGGTCCCAGAGGTGTGAGGCAGCAGTGCTAACCACTGAAGCACCGTGCCACCCTAGCAGAATATCATTTTGGAAGATAATTTAGGTCAGTATTTCTTAACGTCATAATTGTTGGATGTATTAAATAAAGGTCGAGGGTGAACAGCAAAGCTATTGAAGTCATAAGTTAATCTTATGTCATAATTGATGTTGATGCATTGAGATTTTTCATCGTACAGAAACAAGAACATGAATATCGACCTTCTGCTTGTCAGATCACTGACCTCGAAGGGTGGCATGGAATCACTCTTCCTAGCAGAAAAGTCGAATGATATTATGAGGTCCACGCCCCTCTCTGGCCTGAGGATGAGCGGGTATGGTAGGTTAAAGCTAAGGCCGCTGTCCACCACATGGATCTTCTTACTTGTCAGGTCCAGAGGCTCGTGGATGGAGTTAAACTCATTGTGGTCTGTTTCCAGGATTCAGAAAAGAGAAAAGAGGGTTTATGGAGCATCAGTAAGTATGTCTCCCACAGCAGAACGTAGAGACGTAGAGCTTTTCCATGACATGAGTATAGAATACAGGGTCGCAGGTGTGAAGTTGTTAATAAAATATAATTTTTTCGATTAATCCTTTTTAAAGATTTTGAGCTGTAAAATTCACAGACCTTTTTGGCTAATATGCATTTTTTTCTGGTCTTCTAAGTTAATTTCTGGTTAAACACAGGGCTGTATCAGACCTATTGCAACACAGATTTCAGTACCACTTAAATGCGTGTCAATGGGAATATTTGCTATCTGCTGTTCAGGCGTTAAAAGCATCACTGCACCTCACTTGCCCTGATGTGGGGAGGCTGGATCTGGCAGACGCCTAATATTAACTAGCAGCTACCTTAAACACGGTTAAAATGCCTAAAGTTAAACAGTCTGAAGTGTGGCTGTGTTTCACACAACGATTCAGTCACCAGGATGTCATGTAAATTTGTTAAGTATTTTGTATTTACTCATATTCACACATATATATATATACATACATATATACATACATACATATATATATATGTATATATGTATATATATTAACCACCTCATCTCTCGAAGTCTGGCACCAACCACCAAAGCAAATTCCTTGTATGTGTGAACGTACTTATAAATAATAAACTCGATTCTGATTCTGATTCTGAAGAGGTTCATGAACCATTTGCATTTACTTTGAAGCCTGCTAGTTTATACAGGCAGTTTCTACCTATCCTGCAGTCATGGTTTCCACCATCTTTCGTTGCTGAGTTTCTGGTCAGAAAGACAGACTTAACAGACCCAGACCTCTGACCGTGGTCACCTCCTGCGCCTCCTGCACCTCCTCCGGCATGCCCATGAAGTCCTTAGGAGTTGAGGATTGGACAGTGTGGCTCAGCTTTAAGCCCTGCATGAAGTTGTGCACCCTGCCAGTCCGGCACCCGCGGCTTCTGAAGATCGAGGCATTGCCAATACGGGACAGCATGCGTTGAGTCCAGTTCCCCTGAATCTGAGCTGCATTACGGACACAGAAGAAAAACCACAATGGGGGCCAGGAGGTATGTGCCATAAAGTACAGCTGAACAGAGACCTGCAGAGGATTACAGCCTACATCTCCTTCTGCTTCTCACCTGAACCTGCTTCTATGTCTGGAATACTATCAGATTCAAAGCCATCTGTAAAGTAAAACATTTCACAGGTTTATAAACTACAATGGGTGATATGTACAGTACATATCATGTACATATTACCCAGACAAAAGGTCTTATACACCGACGAGCCAAAACATTATGACCACTGCCATGTGAAGTGGGTAATATTGACGATACCATGATACTGTGATCTTCAATGATATGGGTGCGGCTCCCTCTTCACAACACACATGTGCTTTTATGCTGCTGGATTTGGTTTCATTTTGTGCTTTGTCAATTGTATCTCAGTGTTTTTCATTATTTTAATTTGTTTTGCTTTGCTTATATTTCATTTTTTGTATTGCTCATTGTGAAGCACTTTGGCTACGGCACTATGGTTGCCGTCGTAAATGTGCTATATAAATAAATTGCCATTGCCATTAAACACAGAAGAAAACCAGACACAAGCACAGGATGATTACAACCTACATCTCCAGGTTCTCACCTGAAAATGGTTCCATGCCAAAGTTTTCATCTCCCTCAATACTGTCAGACTCCCAGCCGTCTGTAAAACCAAATCATTTCACAGGTTTATAAACTTCAATGGGAAACATCCGGCTTATGCATTTAATAAACTATATGGACAAAACTGTTGGGCCACGTGAGTCAACAGTGTGTTGGCAACTTTTACACAATATGAGTCTCAGCACTCAGCAAGCCTGCACTATTGTCTGTCACTTTGTGGTTTCTGTTGTTCCTAAATGCTTCAACTTTGCAATAACACCACTTACAGTTGACTGGAATATCCAGCAGGGAAGAAATTTCATGAACTGACTTGCAAAGGTGGCATCCTATGACAGCACCATGTTTGAATTCACTGACCTCCTCAGAAGGACCCATTCTTTCACAATGTATGTAAACCTGACTGTATGACTAGGTGCTTGATTTTACACACCTGTGGCAATGGGTCTGAATGAAACACTTGTTAGCAATGATTAAGAGGTGCATCCTAATACTTTGGTCCATTGAGTGTACATACATACTACCCAGATAAATAGCCTTACACACCAATGAGCCAAAACATTATGACCTGTCCCACGTGAAGTGTATATTATTCATTATACCATAGAAACAGTGCATGTCTTGATCTGGGATATAACCAGAGGTGGAAATTTCAGGTCCAGAAAGTACAAATCCAGACCAGGATTTTGTTTCAACCAACCAGTGGAGTACTCTGTAACTGTGACTCTTTATGCTAAACTGGTTGGTTGAAACTAAATCACGGTCTGGATTTGTACTTTCTGGACCTGAAATTTCCACCTCTGGATATAACAGATAAAAAGCTGACATTAGGTACTCATAGTCAATATGGTGAATACAGATGAAATGGGCAGAGATAAAGATCTAAGTGACAAGGGTCAAATCATAATGGCCAGATGACTGGGTGAGAGGGAAGCTTGAGGGGTGCCCACGGTGCGCCGTGGTGAATACCTACCGACGCTTTTCGGAGAATGGAAAACTATCGATGCACCAACAGGGAGTGCTGGAAGACCGAAGCATTTCACAGGTTAATAAATGACATACTACTCAGATAAATAGCTTTATATGTATGTACATTCAACTCCAGAAATACTGGTATCCCTCAAGAAAATGAACAAAAACATTAACATAATATAGATAACAAATACATTGATTCCAATTCATTCATTTAATAAAAAATAATTCTTGCAAAGGTGTTGGTATATCTTAGGAATATTCTGTAAAAACTAAATGTGCAAAATTTTTGGCACCCTTGAAGAATACTTTAAATAAAACCAAAGGAATTTGTGTCTTTGAGGAAAAAAACATGTGTCTGGATATTATTTTTAGCGTCTAGGAGCTTTGTTGTTGCCTATGGCCATATCCTGTTCCATTGGTTTAGACAGTCGTGTGAAAAATAAAGTATACCCTCTTTCAGTTCTAAGGTTTTACGTATTAGGGCATACTAAAAAAAATCATCTGGTCCTTAGCCGGTCTT
This sequence comes from Paramormyrops kingsleyae, assembly GCF_048594095.1. Lineage (NCBI taxonomy): Eukaryota > Metazoa > Chordata > Actinopteri > Osteoglossiformes > Mormyridae > Paramormyrops > Paramormyrops kingsleyae. The sequence goes on along the minus strand of NC_132811.1, from coordinate 14,338,596 downwards.
AAAATTAGGTAAATATAAGAACTTATTGTTTCCACAGGAATTAAGAGGGCAGGTAGCAGCTAATAAAAGGCACTGGATTAATTAATTTATCATCAGCAAGTCTGACCACCTCTATAAAAGCAGTAGTTTTGGCAGTTTTATTGGTCTGGGGCATTCAGGTGTGTGTTAGTTCTAGAGTTCACTGCATGTGCGTCTGACCTTGGTCCAGTTCATTGTAAAAGTTTTCTCCTCCCACCATAAAGGTAGACTCCAAGATTTCTGTGAAACCAAAACATTTGAGGTTTACACAGGTCAATGGAGAACACTCAGCTTATGCATGTGACATACACATACTACCCAGATAAATAGCTTTATTTATAACAAGTATGTGTATTACAGTACATCTGCAGAGAGAGACATGCACACATATCTCCTTCAGACTCTGACCATGGCCATCTCCATCTTCCTCGTTATCTTCGTCTTCTTCCACAAAACAGTCAGAAACCCAGTCTTCTGTAAAACCAAAACATTTAACAGGTTTATAAAATACTATACATACTATAAATACTACTTCACTTGTATCCCCCGGACTCCCCCAGCACCCCCCATGTAATCCCTACTCCTCCCACACCCCACAACCTGTACAGTTTCTAGAATTACTGGATAGATCAACTGGAAATGTAGAAGCCAATAAATGTGCTTTCATTTTATTGCTCTGAGACACCTAATTCTGCACCTTCAGCTATTCATTACACATTTCCCTACCAAGTCGGCAGTTAACTATATTTCTTTGTGTATGTTTTAATGTTCATGTCATAAAATGTAATTTATATTATTTATATTCTTTATATGCCTCAATTATACTCCATTATTACTTTCTCATTCGCACTATGACCAACATTTTCTGTGTTGTAACTGTAACAGACACACCAATGGTAAAACTAAGTAACTACCATAAAATATTAATCAGACACACATTCAGACCCACTGTGATTTTCTTCTGAAATCAAATGCTACTGCTACCAAGATTGTTTTTCACTGTACACACACAAGCTCCAGTTAACGGCAAAAAACTGGCCCACAGGCACACTGGGTTGTACATAAAATCTGTATAATGTACCAGATCCCGAACTTGACAAATCACCAGATCTGCGCCTGTTCTTTCATGTGCTGAACAGGACAAGGGTTAAGTTATATGATAAAATTCCCCCACAAAAAATTATGCATAGTGCTGGGGGGGGGTTCACCCACGGTAAATTTCGCTAAACGAAATTGTCACAGTATCAATAAAATACTACCGCAACACCAGCCACACCTACGCCACACACTCTCCCCACCTCTGCAAAGGTTCTTTATTAAAAGCTTAAGCTATATTCCCACATGATACAATTCACCAACCAGACAGCAGACTGCTATAGATATAATTTGCCAAGTCGGGGGACTGGGGATGAAAAAAAATAAGAACTTTGTTTTTGATCAGTCAGAAAATCATCTCACACTCCACAATATGAGAAGCATTGACCTGTACAGTGTCTCTGGGAAGTTTGAAAAACACCCACAGAATACATTTAGATGGCTGTGTTGACAAGCTGGATTCTGCAGCATCCCTCTCCATCCTATAATGCCATCTTGCACTGCTGCCTTAATTTGGGGGTGAAAATAAGCGTCCTTTTCTACTCCCTTGCAAATCTGCCATTATAATAGCAAACCACCAAGACACAAGACCACCTGGTAATGAGAGATGACACTCTGATTGGCTTATAGCATGTGATGCCCCAAACACACCCATGACTAATTATGAGACTTAATGCATCATGGATCATGTGCCTGGTGCTGTGACTATTTTTCTGACATTAACAAAAGTGGGCTTGCCACACCCTAAAAGAACATGCGCAGAGTGTATGCTTTTGTTTGTTAAAACAGGGCCCTATGTGTTTATGCGTGTGTATATACACACACACACACACACACCCAAAGCATGAAATGCCTCTTACCCTGCTTCTCTGTCACGGTGATCATCCCACCGCATGGCGATCCCATGAGTCGACTAAAGAGTATGGAGAAGGCGCTGCCCCAGAGCCCTGCAGGACACAAACATCCCATAACACAACGGCTTCCGCCAGTCTGACTCCCATCTGAACTTGGTGAGGAGACAGTTGTTTCACTCGAACACTAAGGCACTAACATGCCAACTCGAAAAACACTTTAAAGTCAATGCAGAAGGCAAATGAAGAAGGATTTAAATAAAACTCTTTGTATCAACTTTTTAAAGTATTTATGAGGCTTAATTAACAAATAATCTTTGTACAGTTTACCCCATTGGATATTCACCTATTGACAACTAACTGCATACTGTCATGCCCCCATCGTGAGAATGCAGCGGCATCAGCCCCACCTGGGTGGAAACACCTGCTCCATTCCGTCTCACCCTGTTCTGCCTCACGTTCTGCATGAGGTATTGCTGACTGCAGGTGAAACATACTCAGCGTTCCTTTCTCTGTCCTCTGTTTAGCCCTGATATGTCCTGCCTGCCCTCCCTGTCCCGATCCCAATCCCGTTCCCTTCGAACCTTCGCCGTGTGCCTCTGTCCTGAGTGTTCAGTGCAGGACTGATTCCCCAGCTTCTAGTTCCCCATGCACTGCGACCCCGACTCTGATTCTACCTGCGGATTCCAGTTCTGTTTGACTATGTCCTGAAATAAAGCCCCGTGCATTGCATTCTGGGATCCTGAGTTTTATTACCATACTTCACCCATCCCACACACACCACAACTTAATATAACAAGACAGTGGGACAGTCTGCATCTCTTACACCATGTGGGTGCGCTGTTAGCTTGCTTACCTCCTAGCTCAGTATGAAGTTAAATATTTCTAAACATACCTGTAGTTAACGATAATTTGTCATGGATCATCACATTTCAATAGGTTACAGTATGTGTGATTAGAAACATACATTAAGCAGACAACCCACTTTCAATGGGTTTTTCATGTTTTAATGGATGGGGATTGAGAGAAGCTTAGAACTTATTCTGTAATTGTACAGAATAAGTGCCTGTCTCTATAGCAAGGGCTGCTTTCGTCAACTCTCAGAAGTATCTGAATGATTCTATTAATTGTTCTCTTCCTCTCACATGAGGACAAAGTACAACCATCTTATGGGCCTATAAGATAAACCCACCACACATGGGAGTGATGAGTGCTCCTGAAGAACGAGGAACCCCATGCCCCCACCTGGAGTTGGAGAAAGTGCTCAATGATGCCACCCTCTCAGCATCTCTCCCAATCCTGCAGGAACCACCGTGTCTCTTACCCATGAGGAAGTGAAGGGGGCTTTCCTCAAAGCGCTTCACCACTGATCCCGTGAAGAACTTGCTCCCAAAGAGATCAGGAGTCATGAAGGTTCCATACTTCGGCATCCCAATCTCATAAGGGCTGAACTCCACCCAGTCTGCCCAGCCAAAGATGAAATGCAAAATACAAAATTCATGGGAATGCATGTTTTTGCTAAACAATATGCTTGTTTACTTAAAGGACCTGAATGTATTTAATTTTTCGGTAGGGCTACAGTAATACAGGTCATTTCACCATGGACATGCATATTGAAGAGCTTCATGGAATGGACTTCCATAGCTGAGCAGCTACAGTACATGCAAGCTTCACGTCACCAAAAACAATGGTAAGCACTGGATGGAGTTGTGTAAAGCACGCCACCACTGGACTCCAGAGCAGTGGAAACGTATTCTGTGGAGTAACGAATCACGCTTATCTGTCTGGCAGTCTGTGGACAAGTCTGGGTGTGACAGATGCCAGAAGAACGTTACCTGCCTGACTGCATTGTGCCAACTGTAAAGTTTGGTAGAGTAGGGATTATGGTAAGTGGTTGTTTTATTCAGGGGCTGGGCTAGGCCCCTTAGCTCCAATGAAGGGAACTCTTAATGCTTCAGCGTACTAAGACATTTTGGACAATTGTATGCTTCCAACTTTGTGAGAACAGTTTGGGGAAGGTTCTTTTTAGTTCCAGCATGTCTGTTCCCCAGTGCACAAATCAAGGCCGATAAAGACATGGTTGGCTGAGTCTGGTGTGGAAAAGTTGACTGGCCCACACAGAGCCCTGACCTCAACCCCATCGAACACCTTTGGGATGAACTACAACAGAGTTTGGGAGCCAAGCCTTCACTTACAACATCAGTGCCCAACTTCACAAATACTCTTTTTGATGAATGGGCAAAAATTCCTACACACTCCAAAATCCTGTGCAAAGCCTTCCCAGACGAGAGGCAGCTGTTACAGAAGCAAAGGGGGTACAACTCCTTATTGATGCCTAGAGATTTAGAATGGGATCTCATACAAATTCCCGTAGGTGTAATGGTCAAGTGTATATATTTTCCCTACCAGGGAATAAAATAAACATTACATTATATTACATTCCATACTGTAATAAATATCTGTTTGATTTTGACAAAGTAGAGTAAAAGTAAAGTGACAGCCAAGCCCATTTGCAGCTACACAGACACACTCCGTCACATACCTGCGAATATGACCTCTGACACGTCACACTCTGTCACTTACCCGCAAAGCTGAGCGCTGATACATCAGGCTTGACGTGCAAACAGGTGAAGAGGGGCAGCGGGTTCTGGGCATCATCCACCTTCTTCGCCATCTGGCTCAGCTTCATGTCCATACACTGGAAAGCAAAGGGTGCTGCTCTCAAAAAGCGGATCCATGTTCCGATATGGTTCACATACAATAAATGCAAAACAGTTTGTGGATCTATCCTCCATTACAGGGTAAGGGGGAGCCTAGAGCCTACCCAGGCAGGGGGCACCCTGAATGGGAAAGGACTCCCCTGTTGGGCACACATACCAGGGTTATTATCATTACCGAAGACTATAACGTCAAGAAAACATTTTCATAGTGTAAAAGAAATTTGTGACGGTTAAGAAAGATTTGTGCTTATTAACACAGCTGGAATGCAATAACTCTTGCTGGGTAAAATCCTACCTAAACTATGTGGTAAAACTATGTGCCTTTAGAACAGGGGGCAATCTTATCTGCAAAGGGCCGGTGTGTATGCAGGTTTTTGGGATAACCTTTAGGTCAGCTGTTCAAACACAGGTTTGAGGACTCTTCAGCCAATTAGTCCTCAAATTAGCAATCTAATTAGGGAGTTACAGTGAAAACCCATATACACAGAAGCCCTTTCTGGATAAGATTGCCCATCCCTGCCTTAGAACAATGTTGTAAATTGCCCTAGTTCCACTGGGAGTAATTACCTGCTCGGTGAATTCCACCGTACCTACGTGCTTAAGGAGTAGTGTCATGAATTGCCTTGCATAAGAGTGTCTTCTTGCTACTCCCAGTCCTCTGCAGCTGTGATCATGAAGACTAAGTGGCCATGCTTCTTCCTTGCTTTGACTAGCTACCCCCCTAAGCCCCCACCCTTTATGGTGGGTCAGGCAGCATTGCCTTCTTGTAATCAGACCCAGGCACCATCTTAAGCATGTAGGCCTCAGTTCAATACTTCATAAAGAAGGTCTGTCTGAGGTGTTGGAATCTGTCCCTCCAGGACCCGATTTGGGGAAATATATCATGTACATGAATATGCAGGTACTCAACAGGTGAACTGAAACACTATTTAATTATGACCATGAGATCGACCTAAGATCTTAAACCTGTTTGGCAAAAGGCTCTAAAAACAACAGCCTGACAACCACTACTTGTATGCCTTAAATAAAATAAGACAAACATTGCAAACTATGATATTTTAATCCTATGAAATTCTGGCAAATTTTTAAAGCTAAATAAACTTAACATCAGCTTCCCTGTGAGACGCTAGCTGAATGTTCTGATTTTAGCTCTGAATTCTGCAACTCTATGCAATGCCACAACCGAAAATCTTGCTGTTTCCAAACAGGAAGGAATATTATAGGTCTCTATTAAAATCTATACTCATACTGTTCTCCTTTCTGGGTAGCAAATATGGCATGCGTTAATGCAATCAAAGAAATAAAGCATTATGACTCTAAAATCAACACAATGCATTAGTGCTATTGACACTTAAAGCACTAGTAACACTGACATACACAAATATACATACTATGGATGATTTACAGATACCAATTCATCACATCTTTGGACTGAGGGAGGAAAGTGGAACACCTTGAAGAATTCTGTGAAATACACAGAGATCATGCAAAATCTAGCTGAGGGATTGAAAGTAATTCCCTTTTGAGGTCTTGAGTACCTCTATTCACTGCAGATCGCTCCTCGGTCAAGTACTTGCCCCTCAAAAAGTGACTGCACAGCCCTGCCTCTGAGCCACTACGGCATTCATAAATGTAAGTACAGACAGAAATACAGCTCTGGGGTGTGTGTCAGCTGTAACTCTACCTTCAGAGGAAGGCTATTCTTACCCCGGGGATGAGCGCCTTCCCAATGAACATGCCGAAGATGTCTGTGAAGCCGACGGGCTGCCCAGCGGCCATCTTAGATTGCAGCGCGTAGATGTACTGACTCACATGCTGTAGCGTTAGCAATCGCAGTGGTGAGTTGGCCAGCCTCTTCTTCAGCTCCTGGTTGATCTCACCAGGGCTCTTGGTTGGAAAATCAGGGTGGGAGTACAGTGTGGACATGCACCTGTAGATCCAAAAACTTCTTTCAGATGGGAATTTTTTGGTCGATTTCTCTACATGGTTTTGACAAGTTAAACAAGTTGTTAGATTAAATTCATGTGTTTGTAGTCTCTCAGTTGATCATGGAATTTAGAACTATCCCAAATAAGTTCATCCAGATATGCTACTTATACAGACATTTAGCATCTATGAGATCGATAGTCGAATCTCGGATTCAGGAGTAACAATGCGGTTTTTGTCCTGGCCGTGGAACACTGGACCAGCTTTATACCCTTGCAAGGGTACTGGAGGGGGCCTGGGAGTTTGCCTATCCAGTCTACATGTGTTTTGTGGATTTGGAAAAGGCTTACGACCGGGTTCCCTGTGGTGCTCTGTCGGAGGTGCTTCGGGAGTATGGGGTATGGTGTCCACTGTTATGGGCGATTCGGTCCCTGTATGAACGGAGCAGAAGCTTGGTCCGCATTGCCGGTAATAAGTCGGACGTGTTCCCAGTGCGGGGTGGGCTCCGCCAGGGCTGCCCTTTGTCATCGGTCCTGTTTATAATATTTATGGACAGGATTTCTAGGCGCAGCCAGAGTGTTGAGGGTGTCCAGTTTGGTGGCCTCAGGATTGCCTCGCTGCTTTTTGCGGACGATGTTGTCCTGTTGGCTTCATTTGCTGGGGATCTCCAGTGACCGGTTTGTCGTGGCTAAGAAAGAACTGAGCCGGAAAGCAAAGCTCTCGATCTATTGGTCCATCTATTGGTCTCTACCCTCACCTATGGTCATGAGCTATGGGTAATGACCAAAAGAATGAGATTGCGAATACAGGTAGCCGAAATGACGTTTCTCTGCAGGGTGTCTGGGTTCTCCCTTAGGGATAGGGTGAGAAGTTTGGATATCCGGGAGGGTCTCAGAGTAGAACCGCTGCTTCTCCACGTTGAAAGGAGCCAGTTGAGGTGGTTTGGACATCTGGTGTGGATGCCTCCTGGGCGGCTACCCGGAGAGGTTTTCTGTGCATGTCCTACAGGGAGGAGGCCCCGGGGCAGGCCCAGGACACGCTGGAGGGATTATATCTCTCGGCTGGCCTGGGAACACCTCGGCGTCCTCCCCGAGGAGCTGGTACAGGTAGCTGGGGAGAGGGAGGTCTGGGTATCTCTCCTGAAGCTGCTACCCCAGCGACCCGAACCCCAGACAAGCAGTAGGTAATGGATGGATGGATCATCAGTTACCACAATGTTATGAAAACCATAACAGAAGCACCTATTGTGTATTAGTATTATTGGATATAGATTGTGTTACTATGAAATACTTGTAGCGTGTTTCTTAGTTATATGAGGCACTCATGAGTGCCAAGAGAATCTCTTGGATCACAGGCTGTCCTGCTGTATCTGGGGAGTCTCAACCTGCCATAAGGTCCGGGAGGTAGAGCACTTTTGGTTAGTTTACAGCTGTACAGCAGAAGACAAGCAGTGAAGCACTAAGGAGGCACTTGGCTAGCTAACATTCCTAGGGCACCATGCAGTGACAAAGAAGGATTCCTTCCCCTGATCTCTCCCATTTTCCTTTCATTGTTGTTCATGACACTCACCAGGTGGATCCAGAGAGCCCAGCTATGTAGGTGGTACAGTCCAGAACTCCAGACTCAAAGAGAGCTTTCATCACGCCAGCAAAGCCCACCATGGCCCGGAATCCACCTCCAGACCCCATAACAGCAATCACTGGCACCTGGACAAAAAAAGCAGTTACCAGAACACCAAGTACAGCATCACTAGCTATAAGATAAGCCTAACCCTAACCTAAATCTATAATCAATATGACCTTACCTGCTTCTTTTTACTTGTCTTAATCAAACTAAGCATTCTGCATGGCAATTAATTGTCTGATTCATGACAGTCAAGTCAGAATTCAAAGCCCAGATTTTCAGATGTAAACCCCAGGGATTTTGGTTCAGATGTTATTCCAGAGTCAGACACACAAATTAGAAACAACTTGCTGAATCTTTCTTATTTTATGTGTCTATATTTTTTAATTGTTGGCATCCAGAGGTGTACCAGGGAAAATGTGCTGTGACTTGGGTGAACTCTTCACAAAAAGGTACTCAAGACACAAGACCAGAATAATTAATGCGCAAAAACGTAAATGTCTGGTCTGGTGGGGATAGAAACTCAGAGACCCAGAAACTGTAAAACCAAGGATTTATTAGAAAGATCAGGCAAATAGAACTGGAATCGTCAGGCTCGTCACATGGTTGCAGTCACGTATCCAAGAACTGGGGAGATCAATCCTATGGAGAACTGGGGATAAACACACAAGGCAGGTCCAAAGGAAGCAGGAGCGAGGAAGGAAGGATATGGCAGGTTAGGTAGGAATCGGAGAAGACGCGGGACAGGGCTGAAATGTTTGGTCAGGCTTATGGAAAGCATATAATAATGCGAGGGCAGAAAGGATTTTAAAGGGAGCAGAGCAGGTGATGTTTGCTGCTATTTGTCAAGCCCCGCCCCCGATGGCTGCCCCAGGGACAAGGTGCTGGTCTGGAAGGGTGGACCTAATGGAAGGCTGCAATCATGGACGGGTCGAGCACATCCACAGCCCAGGAGCATCCCTCAGGGCAGTAGCCGTCCTGGTCCATGAGGTACTGGAGTTGGCCTTGACGTCATATGGTGTACACCATCTCACCATTGGGAAGAATGAGCAGAGGCTGGATGGGGGCATCCGTTGGAGGATGTCTGACACTGTAGCGGATTAGCTTGAGGAGCATAGCATGGAAGATAGGGGAGATGCAGTAAGTACTTGACAGCTGCAGGTGACAGGATACACCTCACACCACGGGGAATAGTCCTATAAAGTGGGATTTTTTATGGATAGCCATACCCACTGACCTGGCCAGAAAGGAAGGGCTGGACATGATAAGTGGTCTGCCTGTTGTTTCTGCTGGAGCACTCATGTGCGTAGCCGTCAGTGGACCCACAACCAGGCCCCCTCACATCATTGATGCCAATCCTTGACTGGGGGGACTTCACTAACACATCTTCAAAAAGCAATCCAGCGCCATGAGGATTATGGTATTCCCTTGTGAGGAGGGGAGATCAGTGATGACATCTAAAGAGAGGTACAACCAAAGGTGTGAAGGCATGGCAAGACCTGGAGGAGATCTTATGGAAGCTGGTTGGTGGACTTGAGATGAGAGCATTTGGGACATGAGTCTATATAGGATTCCACCTCCTTCTTCCAAGCTGGCTACCAGAAGTGATGGGAAACCAGCTGCGTGGTGCTGGCAATGCCTGGGTAATTTGAGCTGCAGGAAGTGTGTATCCACTGGATGGTAGCAGAACGGAATGCTGAACAGACTTATAGACTTTACCTGCAGAGCAGTCTACAGGAGGGGTTTCTTCCTGATTGGCCTACTGCAGGGATTAATCCAAGTTCCTGGTTACTGACCCCAGAAAGCAGGTACGAGGGAGAATTGGGACAGGCTGCTCAAACTGTCTGGACAGCACATCTACCTTGATGTTCCTGGAGCCTGAGAGATAGGATACCTTAAAACTGAATCATGAAGAAAACCGACCAGCGTGCTTGATGGGCATACATTCTGAATGTGTTCTAGATTGTTGTGGTCTGTCAGCCAGGGGCACCACTCCTCTAGTTCCAGCTTGATGGGTAGTAGGTCTTGGTTCCCCACGTCTTACGTACTGTGGGAGTTAGCTTCTTTGAGTAAAAGACACACGAGTGAAGCTTTCCCGACACCTTCTGTTGAAAGGACAGCTAACCTGGCTACCTCAAAAGCACCCACCTTAACCACAAAGGGTAGATTCAAGTCCGGTTGCCGTAGAATACGTACAGAATAGAGCAGATCTTGCAGGCAGTGAAACACTACCTCAGCTCTGGGATCCACCATAGAACAGGGATCTTGGCGCACAGATGGGAGGTCAGCAGGGCAGCCACTGAGTGGAATCAAGAGTAGAAACTGGCGAAACCAAGAAACCAGCATAGTTCTTTGATTCAAGACCTCATGATTAAAGGACTGAAATATAGCTGAACTTTTGGCCAAACCATATGGCATAACTAAATATTTTAACTGTTCCACGTTGATAATAAAGAAAGACTTCGACTTGTCTCCCTCCCTGATGCGAACAAAGTTGTATGCACTGTGGAGATCCAACTTTGTGAAGATCTGGGCATCTTGAAGCTGCTCCAATCCTGGCGGGATGAGCAGCAAGTGTTCCCTCCACTTTACCGTGATAGTGTTGAGGACCCAGTAGTTGATGCATGGTCAGAGCGCACAATCCTTTTTTTTCACAAAGAAGAATCTGGACATCACAGCGGAAGTGGAAGGTTGGATGAAACCTTTTTTGCAGACCTTGGTAGTGTACACAGACATGTTTTCCACTTTAGCCCGGGACAGACAAAACAAACGTCCTTTGGTTAGCAGAGCATCCTCCAGCAAGTTGATGGTGCAGTTGGAGTGTCAATGGGGTGGCAGCCCGAAAGTTCAGGACTTGCTGAAAATGTATTGCTATTCTTTGTATTCAGCCGGGGTGAAAGAATAGTTCTCTGGGAAAGGGCTCTCTACAGAAGATACTTGACAGGGCATGGTTAAACATTGCGTGAAACAAGTGGGGGACCAGGAGCTCAACTCTCCAGTCTGCCAGTCAATCTGCGGAATATGACACCTAAGCCATGGGTGCCCCAAAATGAGTGGATCTCGTGACATTGATAGAGCCAGTAGCTGGATGGTTTCCTGATGGAGGAACCCTACCTGCAAGGTCAGAGGAACTGTGCAGTGGGTGATGTTACCTGCCGACAGCGGTTGCTGTAGGAAGGTGATGGAGGAGTCCAACACAGGGCCCTTCTCAGTCCACAGAGCAGTAGCCCACTTGCGACAAGTCATTAGCAAGATAAGTGCACATGGGCACTGTCTTCTTGGAACTGCACAGGATGCTCATCAACATACAGCCTGCACTGCACCAGGAATGAGTGGCACTGGTTCAGGTCCCCATCATATTTCTCGGGGATGATAATCAACACAACAGCAGCGGACCCAAGCGGTTTGCCCTTCCAGGAGCTGATTTGTCACTATCAACATCTGTGAGTTATGGACCTGGGCTTGTTGTAGTTGCTGTTGTGTCTCCACCAAGTCCATTGTGTATGCGAGGTATTCTGTGAGATCTGGCTTGGACAGAAACTTGGAGACCCAGAAACTGAATTAAAAAGATCAGGCAAACAGAACTGGAATCATCAGGGTCACAGTAATGGGTCCAAACAGGTTCAAAGGAAGCAGGAATGAGGAGGAGCAGGATCTGGGAAGGCAGGGCAGGAATCTGAGTAAATGCAGAATAGGGCTGAAATACTTGGTTAGGCTCATGGAAAGCAAACTATACCTCACACTGAGTGCGACAACAGAAGGGGTTTTAATGAGAGTGGGGCAAGTGAAGGCACTAATTGCCGCAAATTGGACAGCCCCACCCAATGGGACACAACAGTAACTGGTAAATAGATACAAATTTTAGTTATTTCACGCGGGCACTCTGTACTTCTCTGTTTGCTTTTTGTTGATTCAGCAAACTACCTTGATGTTTACAATGTTTACTGACAGTATCCTTTATTGTCATCAAATACAATGCTGTGTATATTATGTTCACTTTCTGCATCATTTGGTGATTTCATACATCACATGACTGACATATGAAATAGCTGAATGACAATGTTTGGTATTTGTAACAACTAAGCCCACCAAAACACATTTGGTCCACTGTATTACATCCAAATGGAGGCAGAATTTCTTACTTAAGTGGACAACTTGTCAGATTTAAGAGTCTGGGTTAAATAGTAAGTGAACAAATATAAAGGTCATTTTAACTCGGGTAAATTAAATCCGACAAGTTATCCAGATAAGCAAGAAATCCTGATTTTTTTGAACAGGCCCCTGGTACTACTAAATGGCTTGCTGACTTGCTGTACTGGGACACTTAATTTGCGTGTGACGTCATTCCCAGTTCCGAGTTCCGACCTGCGAGGTAAATTGAACGCAGTATAACAACATAGGGACATACTTCCTGTGGGGTGGTGGGGAGGAAGCAGCTCTTCTCTGTGTTCAAAAGCTTCTGCATTCCCAGCATGACCTTCTGCCGACGAGCCTTCTGGAAGAGCTTCTCCTTGTCACAGAGAGCCAAGCTCAGGCGAAGATCCTTGATAGAACTAAGGAGGCCAGGAAATTGGCATGGGGGCTTCAGTAAACCATTATTACACTGAGGGCTGGAGTAAGCTTAGGAGACCTAAGTCTCAGTGTCATGTATCAGTATCAGTGCCAAAAAAATCTGATGGCCAGGACCAAAATTTTGATGGGGGAACATACTGTCTTGGATCTTGATTTAGGTTTGTTTTTTTTAGAATCAGAATCAGAATTCACTTTATTGGCCAGGTACATCTGTGTCATGGTTCCTCCCTTGATGTGTCTGACCTGCCTCCCTGGGAGTGCCTGTTGCCTGAGTCTGCCCAAGTGCACCGACCTGAAAAATCTGTTCCACTGGTTCCTAAAACGAATCCCTCCTCTGCTGCCAACTAAAAATTGGTCGCCTGTTATAGCCATGCCCCTTCCAACTGTGACTTATAGTCTATTTTAGTGTGCCTTGGACTTTTATTTGGTGCAAGATTTTCCCAGTTTCTGTGAGTTTGCACGTTTGGTCTGATATCTGTCTTCTGGAACCTGATTCTGTTCTGTTCCTAGTTTTTTTTTATTTGCCTTGCCCCGTTCTGATTGTTCTTTGCCCTTGCCTGATCCTCACCTGTCTCTGATTTGCCTTTTGATTTGGATTCTGTCTTTCGGTTTTGGTTTTTAAGCAGGAGCGAATGATGTTTGCATGCTCCAATTAAAGCAAAGTCCTCTTTAGCCCATCACACACTGCCTGTAAGGAATTTGTTTTGGCAGTATTGGTGCATATATTCACAGGAAACACAGAACATAAAATAAAAAGAAAATAATATAATAAGCAGAAATAAAATAAATGGAATAAAATAGACTAATTAGAACCAGGTCCCCAATATTTACAGATAAACACAGTTATACACTGTGTATTGATGTGAACTAGGGACGTAACAGTACACAACATTCATAGTTCAGTAATAAACATGGTTCTGGGTTCAAGCTTCGGTTCAATTTTGGTACAACAGGGAAAACAGAATTTATTTTGAAATTTATAATTAAATATACAAACACAAAGACAACTAAGAACAGTTATAGACCGAAGTGTCCATAACAAAACCTGAGATGCTTATTTGCATGTTGTGAACTTAAATATGTGAAATAAATTGGTTAAAAAATAACATAATAGCAAACATAATGAACTAAATCCAATCAAAATCCTGTGTTACCTACGACCTAAAATGACTGCATAACTGTAGCGATAAACGCCCTATAGTAATATGTCTGAATATCCTGGCAAAAACGCCTCACATGCCACGGGGAGACGAACATGCAGAGGCAGTTTCTGCCCTGTTCCAGTCATACACACACTAGGATGATCGTCTCAAATGAGTTAGCATGTTGGATGTGTTTCCAGAAATTATGTACCGAACAGTATATGATGAATATGTGTACTGTTAAACCCGTAATGAATATGAAAAATGATTTATTTACAAAAACAGTTAAGATTGGTATTCTGGGCTTCTACTTCTTCAGCAGCTAAAGGCATAAATTGAAAAGTGAAAGTCACATGCCAACAGCTCACTGTCAAGCTGTAAGTCAGACAAAACTGACCATCAAACTGTGTGACGTGTCACTACTAATACATACCAAACCTCCAGGGACATCTCTAAATACACCTTGGTAGCCTGTCAAAACAACGCAAACATGTTAACTTCAAAATAACAGCTCTAACAACGTGACAAGCACCAAGACGCCAATATTCAGGGAATCTCAGAGATCTAATAAGTACAGTAGCAGAACAGCACAGCTACAGGAACTTCCTTCTTTTCCCATAATCCTTTGCCAACAAAAACTGTAATGTGATTTTTTATATTCATTAAAGATCCTTACTTTACCAATGAGGAGGGGAATCAGTTGTGTTTGTCCCACTTTAATATCAGAGATAGTAAACAATGCAGTTCCCAGTGTTTGATCCTTAACGTAGATGGCATCCATTAGCGTGACCTACAAATGTAACAATAAAATAACAGCTGCTGGTATTGCATCACTGGGTATTTCAGCATTTGCAGCATAATCAGCAGCACAGCAGCACCGAGGCTTTACCTCTAGAACATTCTCCTGACTAGGGTCCAATATGAATTCAAAAGTTTCATTCCATTCTGGATTCACATTGTTGTCTATCTGCTTTGTCCTTTTTTTGGTTTTAGAGACAGCTGGTACACACAGCTTTACATAAGGATGTGGGATGTCCACTGTGAGCACAAAGAATGATTCACAGAATGATTAATATTTATAGTACACAGAAAATATAAACACAACTAGCAACCAGGAATCTTTTTGTTCGCATTCTAGGGTGAGGATTTCTAGAGAAACTTACTCAACAAGTATCATTGTACTTACAATAATCACCCCACACTCCCTTGGTGACATTCTCAGCCCTCACAACCGTGACTCTGAACTTATGTGAGTACTGGTTCTCCACCTGTAAAATGCAACATCACTTGAAAACATTGCATATTCCATTGTCTCCTACTCATGACTTCATCCCAAACCAAAAAAAACTTGAATGGATTCTGCACTTATGACTGTTATTCTATCTGTAAATCAATCAGTCAGATTAATATAGTACGTTCATATGTGGTAAAAAGATACATGATTATGCAAATGCAATACAGACAATCAGTAATTAATGATGAAACTTACAACAAAACATTTAATATGCTAAACATATTAAACACATATCAAACACATGCAATAATGCAAACTTGCTTAAGTAACAGGTTTTCACTTTAGATAAGAAACATTTTTTAAGGAACTAACATGTGACAGTTTATTCTGCAAAATGACCGAATCAAGGTACAGACCTGACCTGAGAAGCAAAACTACTGCAAAGGACCGATATAAGAAATGCATGTATGTTATTGGTAAAAGATAAGAAGGAGGGAAAACAAATGGGACATACAGTATGGGGAAGTGAGATAAAGAAAGTAGCTGAATTTAACTTCTTTAGACAAGGTAATGAAACCACAAGGAGGATTGCAAAAAGGTCAACCCTGCCCTTTACTGATAGTGGGCCACCAATTAACAAAAGTAGCTGTTGTCCACAGATATCTGACCCCTTCTTGAACTGTATGTAAACTGTCGTGTTTTTTGGGTATGAAAGATGTATGGCACTTTTTGTTTGGGAGCAGATCACAAGACACCTGAATTTCTCAAGGGCTCGTAGAATTCTGAAATTAGTAATACCATCCATAGTTTTTTTTTGGGGGGGGGGGGGTTTATATCACAAATGCCAATGATAGCATGGAAATTTAGTGGGACATGGGAGCCTGGAGCCTATCGCAGGTAACAAAAGACAGATATTGCCATTCTGACACACAATCATACACTAAGAGCAATTTGAAAACCGAAATTTACGCCATTCATCCATCCATCCATTTTCTGTAACTACTTGTCGCGGGGGGTCCAGAGCCTACCCCTGAGGCTATGGGTACAAGGCAGGGAACAACCCAGGGTGGGGTGCGAACCCATCACAGGGCACACTCACACACCACTCCCTCACACATACACACCTACGGGCAATTTGGTGACCCCGATTAGCCTCAGCAAGTTTTGGACTGGGTGAGGGGGAGCTGGAGTACCTGGAGGAAACATAGAAACTACACACACGCGGAACCTGACTTGAAGTCTGGCCCGAGAGGTGTGATGCAAACTCCACACACGCGGAACCTGACATGAAGCAACAGTGTTAAGCAATGCACCCCCCAAATTTACTAATATCACTATTTTCTGCTCATTACAGAAGAAGCTATAGCAAATCAAACTTAATTTTCCACTACCCTCGTCTAGTCCGGACTGATGTAGCATTATGTACCGACTTACATGATAAACCATAGCAGACATTGGCAGTGACAGGGGAGAGATGTTTCTGAATGGAGATCAGCAGCTCAAAAGGTAGGTGTGTCTGATATTTACTGATCCTGGGAACAAATATGAGAAAAAGTATGAGGAAGTCAGTTCAGCAACTTAAGTGGCATCAGTTACATCACATAGTAGTGAATGAGCACTTAAATATTTGTTCAAATAATCAGTGTGGTTCATTTTAATCATTGTGAAATAAACTGGCACCCAAAACTACATATCATTTACGTCCAATGACACCTCATCTATTGTCACTTTAGCTAATGGCCATATTGAAGTTAGACCTGGATGAGTGAAAACATTTGTCACTAAAAACACAGAAAACTGAGCTTCTGTTTATGGAGGCAAGTCTACGGAAAGGTCTGCTATAATCTCCACACTCTACTCTGAGGGGCTGAACTTTTCTCTCAGTAGCTCAGCCCATAGCCTAGGTGCCACCTTAGACACAAGCCTCTAGTTTAAATCACATGTGGACCCATGCTTGCCATGAACCCAAAATGCTAAACCAATATCTCGTTACAAGTGAAATGGCCAATTTTCTTAGCTATTAACAAGACTTTGCACTAATTGTGAAATGGCTCATACTGCAAAAATAATCAGTGTGTGTAATTGTCTGTGTACTGCACAATTCGATACCATTATTTATGGCAATAAAAGACCGTCTGTTGTAACTGTACGAAAACCTGAATGAGACAGCAGTACAGTCACGGTCACGTCTAGGTTACAGTGATTTTTGCTTAGTGACCATTTCGCTTAACGACTTGGGGTATATTTCTCAAAAGCATAGTCGTTTTTTTTTTTTAGTCACTACATTAGCAACTTACTTAGTTGGAACCATGCAAGTGAATGGTTACTAGTTACATAGTAATTAGATTATTAAAAACACATATGAACACCTTAATCAGGTTATCGCCATAATTGTTTTATTCTTAATAAACCGACTATTGAGTGCATGTACACATAGTTGTTAGTCAGCTAACAAAATAACATAGACCTCACTACTTTGTGACTTGGGAAACTGTCCCTCCTCTACTCTGTATTGTCCTTCTCATTTAATTGTCCCCTTGAAACTTCTTGTGTTTTGAGTAGATTTGGAGCATTTTTTTTTTGTTTTTGCATGTGTTTTCAAGATTTGCACTGCATCTGTCAATTGTCATCTACTAATTTGTCACACATACTCAGACTTTGTGTTTTCTGAAATTGAGGCTCATTTTTGGAATCTGTAAGTGTTTCATAAATGTGCAGCTTGTTGACATTCATGAGCCACCGTATGTAACTGAGGTGCCGGTAAGTGATGGAAGAATGACCAGACACCCCCATGGCGCTTTGAATGATGCCATTTAATGCTCTGGCCAATTCCCAGTCATGCCCTCACCAGGATCTGCCTGTGCTGGCAACCGAATTTTATTGCTTCTTATTGTAAATTTTATTACCATTAATCAACAGGTGGTGTATTTTGATAGTTCACATGACCTACTCAGAAAATACTACCAATAATAGCATAGGGTATATATTTGATTGCACCAGTGGCCAATTCACAGACATAGCAGAGTTTGAAATTCTAAAGTACCTTACCAGAAACAACTGCCAACCATTATGTTTTATAACACATTATATCAAACGTAACACATTGCTCCTAAAAATAACAAGCACATTTTTATGACCTACTTTATTATAAGGTATAAGTTTATGCAATTGAAAATAATAATTCACACAAAAGACACAAAGCGTAGGTTCTTAATAATAAATGTTGGTCACAAAGGAATAAAAGGATTAAGACTGTGAATGAAATCAAAGTTGAAGGATAACATACCAAGGCAGAAATCCAAGCTGGAGTAATATGAATTTACAGGCCTGTCTCTAAACGAGAATCTCACTGTAACTGTGATACTGTATGTACCAGCCCTATAACTGGATAGTTGGCATAAAAAGACTGCAACATCTACAAGTCCAGTCTAGCAGGGGTACACCCTGGATGTGATGTCATTACATAATTATTTTAATTAACAAGTCAAAGCTGTAATTGTTTGCTGGTCAAAACAGCTTAGACTAGGAAATGAAGTTGTAGTTTTGATTTTAAATACTTTACAAATGGAAGAAACTCATAGCCCCCCAGGCTCTGATGCCAGTTTCACACACACACACACACACACACACACACACACACACACACACACACACACACATATATATATATATATATATGAAAGTGTTGCATTATATATGCCTCATATTAGTCACTTAATTGCACACTTACCAATAACTGCATTACTTAAGTATTTCGCGATAATACCATTTCATTTGAAGAACCCTGATTATATTATTATTTCCTTTTATATTGGCATGTACACTTAATCCACGAGTGCGTTGTGTTTAATCGGATACACATTGTCTCTGATTATTCTGTATTAACAATGTTGATGTATAGTGTATAGTTGTTAACTGAGTACATAATACTGCACCAGATTATTGATTTGTATTAAGTATGAAGTATTGCATTCCGTTTCCGATCTGAAGACTTATAATATTCCAGATGTTAATAATGGGGGTATATTTTAATGATGGATAACATGTTGCTTAAACCGGACAAGAAGGGAGGGGCACGAAGGTGTGGTGAAGTGGATGAAAAGTTCATTATAAATTTGTAGGGCTGAGGCGAAATACACAGTCATACGATTAACTATCGTTTGGGTTCTGTCCAAATATTTCAGTTGTTTGTCGGGAAAATCCTGGGTGAGTCATTTAGGTAAAAGCATGTCAGCTATGCTGTTCCGTAATGTGTATGAACGGGATGGAAAAAAGGTTAATTAATGTTTATTTACATATGCATTTGTATAAATCTTGAATACTGTAATATGTATCCGATATGTTTTTATTACTGCGAGTTTTTGCTAGATTCCAACCCCATATTTCTTTTTTTTTTGTTTGCTCATAGCTAAGGTTAAGGCTGTGTTAATACATTGAAACTTCAAAATCAAATTATATTAAAGATGTTGTTTGTGATAAACTAGTAAAGTAGAATAGATAATTTAATGATTTTGTAACCTGTGACATGCTGCTCACAGCACAATGGACATTTAATCGTGAAGGAGGATGGTCAGCAGAGGAGGACCTGCTGAGGACCAGGATTTAGGTAGGAGCTAAACTTCCATTGCTGGATTTCAGATACTTTAAAAAACTGACAGGAAACAGATGAAAACAAAACCCTATTGACTGAAAGGACTAAAATGACTGACGAAAGCATTGCAATGTAGGGGAGACTGGGTATGGTTGTAACACTTTTTGCTTTCCACCTATAACTCACTGAATTTTTGAGCTAGAGTTTTTAAACTTTTATATAGAGTATGCACATTTGTTTGCTATAAACTGCACCAAGTCAAACCTCTGCAAGAATATCACAGATCTCATGAGTTCATGACAAATACTCGGTGTTCCTTTGTTACAACCTACCCCACTACTGGGGAAGGTTGCAACACATGCTGGTGTAAATTGTAACAGGTAGAGAAAAGAAGCAAAAACATTGGCCACATCATGCTGTATGCTTAAAAAAAACATGGTTTGGTGACTGGACTGTTGTTACACCAGTTTCATCTACATTCCATATGTCGCTCCCATCAAAGTTGTATCTCTCAATGACCTGGCCAAGGCTGCTGAAGAAACGTTACACATTTGTGCGATTAAAACTTGTGGCCTGTGTGAGGCTGGTTGGCTCTGGACTCCTCACTGACAGGCTGGGGTTCTGCATCATAAAGATCGTGAACCAGTCAGCCCCTGCCATCTGATTCTTACCCCATGATTGTGGATATTTGATGTTACAGTATATGTTACTGCCAGTTGATATGCAAACTTTTTGACCTAAAATAATTTGGAATATAAAACCTGAGTACATAGACACAAAAAGTTTTTTTTTTTTTTTTTAATATATTCCCTCCTCCACCCCCCCCTCTGCGGGGGACTACTTTATCTGTATCTATTTATTTATTTATTTATTTATTTTATTATTATTATTATTTTTATTTTTATTTTTTTATATTTTATTTATTTATTTTTTATTTTATTTTATATTTTTATTTACTTCCTCAAAAGAAGGAGAGGGAGGGGGGGACAAAGGAGAAGGAGGGAAGAGAGAGAGAGGGAGAGAGAGGAATGGAAAGAAAACAGAAAAAAAACAAAAGAGAAAAAAAAAAAGAAAGAAAAAAAAAAAAACAAGAAAAAAACAAAACAGATAATCTGCTTCCATGTCTGCTGAAAAGAGAAAGACAACATACAACATCTGTACTAATCACAACGACCATCAAACGTTAAATGTTGTTGAACAGCACACACAACCAGCCTTACAACCCATGCCCAGAAACAACAGCCGATCAAGACAGTGTGTGTCCGTGAGCACCTGTGTGTCAGCGAATTTTTTCAATTATCTGGCACCTGTGCTACGATTCAGTTCTACTCTGGTCTCCAGTGGCTAACCTATCATATGCTTACCTCATGTGGAGTCAGTCCATAATACAGGTCTGCTGCCTGAGTCAAATATTCTGCCAGCACCTTCTCCTGCACCACAGAGAAAACTGCTGCTGTGGTAACCTACACTGGGAAGATCACTGGACCCCTGGTCTCTCAGCTTATGCAGTGATTTGCAGTATCTGCTCAGTGTTACATGGCAGATCCCATGTGCCTTCGCAGCTGACCTGACTGACTTGCCCTTCCTTGTGACCTCATCAGATGCTTTTTTTAAAACACTGGCACTCACACCTCTTTCAATCTTTATTTTCCACTGTCTAGGCATTCTGTAAAATTATTAAAATCAAGAAAGTGTTCTTAGTTGTATGTAAGGGGATGGCTGTAATACTTTTTAAAGATGTGTTACAATCCACCCCACCCCTCTTAGCTATTGTTCAGCTACTGTAGATGTAGTAGGGTAGTGGTTTGAAATTATCAGGGGAAAAATACATTAGAGTTTACCTGAGAAACTACATTTTAATCTTATTTAAGTCATATGATTTTCTCTGCAATAGTACAAATACTAATCAAAAAATAGTCCTGGTCAAAAAAAAATCTTTCTTACCTCAAAATCTGTTTTTTATTTATACAATCTGCTTGTACTAGTTTCCAGCCTTGATGTCCACCATGTGGGTTTAGGGAGGAAGTTGCTAAACACTGTAATGATCATATGACACTCATCCTACCCCTGATTGGTGGAATTGGTGGTGTTACAACTCTCCCCATGTTACAACCATACCCAGTCTCCCCTACTTCTGTAAATATGATGATTGAGTAAGTTCAAGTAAATTTATGAGCGAGGTTATCTTTTTTTGAAAGGTACTAAATTGTTTTGGGTCTCACCTGAGGGGCTGGAAGGTACCGGTGATTTGGGAAGAAAGACGGCAAGTCATGAAGCCGTACTGTGTGCTATCCATGGCCCTGCAGGATCGGGGCACTTTGGGGTGACAAAGACACTGTGTTGCATCCATCAGGGTTTTTACGTTGCAATTACGTTGCCATGTGGATGATTACTGCTGGCACTGTTATAGCTGTACAGCAGGTAAAGGCCCTCATGCCCAATTGCATGTACAGTTACAGCGAATGTTAATGGGGGAGCCCATGCAGCAAGCAGGGGTGGACGTGATGGAGTCGTTTCCCCGCCCTGCGCACGGTAGTCAGCGTTGGCCATGATGAAGTACTTCAAGAAATGGCCAGAGGCCTATACCCAGCCAGATCAAGAAGTCGAGAACCATTGCGATCACACTGGTGGGTAGAATGTTTACCTGGTTTGGGGTTCCTCGGTCCCTCTGAAGAATTCAGGGCAAGAATTTTACGTGTTGGGTGTCCTCCTGCATGTGCGAGCGGCTGTGAATCTAGCAGACCCATATGACCCTTTGATGGAGGGGTCAGGCCACACTCTGACAGAGCAGCCCACCATTCTAACAGCCTCTCTACAGCAGGACTGCCATGCATTCCTCCCTCTCGTCTCTGTTGACGTGCCATTCTCTCCAGTACAGGCCCCTTTCATCCCAGCTCTCTTGATTTTTTGCAAGGAGATTCGGATTATTTCACAACACAAAAGTTAAAAGGAAATTCAGACACAAAAACGGTGATTCAGATGCAGTATGATGAAAAGGGGTCATATAAAATTTCAATTTTCCTCTCAGTTTGTATACTTACATGGATAATTTGTATGTATCTCTATTTTAAATATCTTTTATTCTGCAATCTTGCTGCCTTTCATTTTTGTGCAAACCTTTGTCTTAGTAGACATATCTTGATGCATAATAAATAATAAAATATAGAGATTAGTTGTATACCATAATACAGACATGTTTTAAAAAGGGTTTCTAAGTAGGCCTAGGACCTATCAGTTAAGTTCTCCCCAAACGAGCTTGATGGGCCGAATGGCCCCCTCTCGTTTGTAAATTTCTTATGTTCTTATGGGGTCTTTACGGAAAGCAGGGAGAAACCACGAACGCAAGACACATTAAACACTAACACTGACTTTAATGACCGGGGGGGTATTTCACGAAGCAGGTTTTGCAAACTCTGGGTTTAAACTTGAACTCTGAGTTGATTAACTCTGAGATGTCAACCTCTGAGTTTTTGGTTTCAGAACAGGTGATAACGATTAGTTTACAAAACTCTGAGTTCAATTAACCCTGATTGTCACGCGTGCACGAGCACATAAAAAGGCTCTATCAATGGCATCCAGAGAAAATGATTCACCATGACAACACAAGGAAACAAATCTCGCGCTTCCAATTTCACCCCAGTGGAGCTTGAATTATTAATGATGGCGTATGCTGAATATGAGCATGCCATATCAAAAAAAGGAAACACGATTGCTGCTGCGAAAGAACGGGAACAAGCGTGGCAGAAAATAGCTGACCGAGTGAATGCGTAAGTATTGATAAGAACGATGTTGATTGATGTATATTTAAGAAATAATACTAGTTTTTCTATATTCTCTCTAATTTAATTTCGTTGTTACAGTTGTAACCCAGCAGGCATAAAGCGCACTTGGCAGCAAATAAAGATGAAGTATAAAAATATAGTACAAACAGGTAGGCACTGGACGATTGGGAGGTTTTGCTTGTCTATAAGACACAAAAGCTACAGTTTCATCTTAAATCTGGCAGCATGTAATATTGTTTAAATCTTTTTACAAGGTTCTAAATGTGGGCTTGGGTGCATATGTTCACATTTTACCTACATATTAGCCAATAGGAAAAAGGCAGAGGCCCGAAAAACTGGTGGGGGTCCACCACCAACACCTCTCACAGAGGCTGAAGAGATGGCTCTCAGCCAAAACACTGGCCGGCCCATGGCTGATGGCATCCTAGGAGGAAGCTCCTCCGATACAGCCATGCCCCAGGACAGAAGTTCTTACATAAGAAGTAAGTAATTCATATGAATGATGTATGTGCATTTGTCCAGTGTTGGCTCAGTGATGGCTATCCATTAAACTCATCATCAAACCCATCATAATCGAACCGATTGTAATTTATTTAAAAGTTATAGATGAGTATAATTTGATAGATGTCATTACTTCATGTACATACTGTTGAAAGACTGTGATATTTGAAAGACTGCCCACTGTTGTAAAAGTTATATTGAAAATGTGCAGGTCTCTGTTGATGAATTGCCTGTAATCCACATTGTCTTGCAGTTACTGATGGAGTAATCTCTGTTGTGGAACCGCCAGACACCCATGAAATGGTACATACTCTTCTCGAGATTTTTCATACTATGTCTTTCATTATTGGTGTATGCAAGTAAGAGAGTCTTCACTACAGGATGAAGACACCTTGTCAGCTGTCACAGGGAGGGAAGATGTAGAGCAGCCTATGGTATGCACTTTCTAACAAATACGTCATGTAAGTGATGCACCATTTTAAAACATTTATCCTTTCTTCACAGAGCAATGCAGAGAATCTCCAGGGTGAACCGACTGCATCCACAGCCACAGCGCAGCTTACCTCTGTAAGATGCTTCAGTATTTGCCTGCCAGTTATTGAAAAATTGGATTAAGAATCATTCTTCTCATTAAATGAAAATGTTGTTAGCTACAAGTGTCTGTTTTCTAAGTTATATTCATAGTGGTACAATTTTCACAGTGCAATACTGCCAAGATGTAACATTTTTGTGTATTCTAATAGCTCCCTGTAAAGCAGTTGTACAAAATATACCTTGAGAAACAAATTGAAAAATCGGATCTGGAAATGGAACACATTAAACAAAAAATGCAGAAAACCCTAATAGAAATACAAATATTGGAACATCAGTTAAAGGTGGGTAGTGGCACAAGTTGATGGATCGTTAACTGTCTTTCAAAACAAAATATTAAAATACTGTTTTGCATATTCAATTACAGGAAATAAAGAAGAGTTCATAAAATGATTGTCATTTGTTTTTATTTGCAACTTATTTACTGGAAATGATTAGAACATATTGCGTTTCGAACAGCTTGTCCATCTGTTGCATCAACAGGAATGTCAGGGTTGTTATCAGGGTCAACCTCTGGGGCAGCAACCCAGGTTTCTCTTCTCATCATTGCAATATTGTGCAGGACTACGCATGCAACAATGATATCACAGCTCCTTTCTGGGGTGGCACGGAGGCCACGAAGGCACTGGAAACGGGCCTTCAGTATGCCCAGGGTCATCTCTATTCTGGCCCGGGTCCTGCTGTGAGCCAAGTTATATCTTTGCTGTGGGCCAGGCTCAGGATCAGGGTATGGGGTCAGCAGATAGGGCTGGCATGGGTACC
Source organism: Paramormyrops kingsleyae (assembly GCF_048594095.1). NCBI lineage: Eukaryota > Metazoa > Chordata > Actinopteri > Osteoglossiformes > Mormyridae > Paramormyrops > Paramormyrops kingsleyae. The sequence goes on along the minus strand of NC_132811.1, from coordinate 14,313,188 downwards.
CCCTGTCACCGTGTAGGTAACCACTGAACTCCCCTACAATAATGAGTAGACAGTTTACATGTTAAGGTGCAATATGAGGGAACAAGATATTGCTTAAAGATTATAATATACTGTAGCTACATTGTATACTCACCACGAGCAAGTCTAGCACTCAGTGTGCATTCACGGAACATTCTGGCATCATGCACAGACCCAGGCCACTTCGCCTCCACGTTGCTGATGACATAGGCTGCATCACATATAATCTTCACAATGCAGAACAGTGATTAGTTACTGTAGATGTACTGTAAAGTAGGCCAATAATTCAATGCCGTAAACTACTAAAAGCTAGAAACACCTACCTGCACATTAATACTGTGGAATGACTTTCTGTTCACATAGTCTCCTTCATTTACTGAAGGAGCCTTAATGGGAATATGTGTGCCATCTATGCAGCCAATCACACCTGGAAATCCTAACAAAGAGGGCATAAGTCTACTTAATTTTAACAGGTACTGCAGTCAGTTTCTAGTTTTGTATGGTGTTACAATGCAAAAAGTGTAACTGTATTTTATCTAGTCTTAACCTACAATTGTTTATTGCTTCAAATCTTAAAGCATATTACTAAATATATGAGGCTATTACTTCATACCTGCAATTCTGTGGAATTCTTCCTTGATTATTCTACTACATCTGTGACCAGGAAATGCCACAAACGTGTAGAGAAAATGTTTAAGCGTAAGAGTAATCTGTCTGATACACCGACAGACGGTTGCCTTAGAAACGTGTTGAGCGTCACCAATATTGTACAGAAAGCTGCCATTAGCAAAGAAGCGAAGTGCTGTGCAAAGAATTTGCTCGGAACTGAGAGGATGTCCACGGTGTGTTTGACGAGCAAAATGAGGGCTAAGAATATTGTTGAGATAAATGATTGTCTGTGATGAAAAACGGTAACGCTCTAACAGAAAATCATTTGTAAACGATAAAATATCTAAACGGGGTCTGATCACCCTCTCCTGATGTAGATTCCTGCGGATAATTTGTGCTTCGATGTCGACCGGTCTTTCGAGAAAAGGACACGGCATGTCTGAGAAAGTACTTGCTTCAATCTGACTGTTCATTTAAAGAGGAGGAACTCAGAGTTACAGGGATTAAACCTGCCAGCGAGCAGGTTAGCTTCACGGGGTATGTTACCGCGGTAAATGACTCAGAGTTGGGCTCAACTGGCTTTTTGAAACCGAAAACTTTGAGTTTCCCTTAACTCACACACAACTAACTCCGAGTTTTCACTAAACCCACTTCGTGAAACGGCCCCCGGACTGGGGAGTGAGATGAAGGCAGGCAGACACTTGTTTACACAACTAATGAGTGCTTATGGAGTGCAAGTAATCGACACATTAGGGAGGGATGTGGTGACTAGTGACACCTACTGGTCACACAGGTACATGACAGGAACAGATCCTGATATTTACGTTGAAATCGCTAGTGTTGTCATACTGAGTTCAAGAAAAAAAATTAATTCAAGTAATATATTTTAATTACACACTACAACCTGTTTCTTAAGTACCTTTATTTTTTATGTTGCAGTTTTTAAAAATAACCCATTTTTGGTCATGTGTTCCCATTCTGTCAAAACCCATTTCCCTTAGTGGAGGCACAAATACAAGGAAGACGCTCTGATCCTTGCTCATTTAATCATTATCATCATAAATTAAACAAAAAAAAATTAACTACTTTGAATTGCTTTAGCTGTGGTATTGCCACATTTTACTGCTTTTACTCATTCTACTATTTTGACTCCTTTTATCTGAAAAGAATTAAATTTACATTAAAAAAAAAGTTTTTACTGCTGTCCTGGACCCGGCTGACGATCAGATCCAGGGACATAAACACACTGCGGAGCAGCAACATAGCGACACTCTGTTTGCTGCTTGTCATACTGCTGTCCTGGACCCGGCTGACGATCAGATCCAGGGACATAAACACACTGCGGAGCAGCTACATAGTGACATGTGCACATCATTAGTGCCACGGCGTCACTATTCTCTGGTCTGGCCTGAACACACATCGAAATTCGCTCGAGACTGATACAACGTCGCTGGATGTGTGATGCTGGGTAAACTGGAGAGCAAGACCAAAAGCCTGTCACTACCACTCCTGCAGTACCACACCCTGAGTTCTGGGCGAGTATTGTACGGGGCACAAGAAGGGACAGAAACAAGAAGCACTGGACCACTCATGCATCACCAAAAGTTCAACTGGAGAACAGGTGCATTGTTCTGGAAGAGCTGCTTGTCATTGAGCCCATCGCAAATGCTATTGGCGACATTAGCACAGCCGGCTCAGACGCTAATGCTTAGATGCATGCGGCAGTGAGTCATGATGCAGCTGAGCCCATAAGGAGTGTCTTTCGGCAGCATCCATGAGTAAATCAAAAGCCGCTAAAGATAACGACACATCATCACAAAGGATGGGATCAGAACAGAATGTGCACCGGACAATCGAAAAAGAAGCTAATCAACAGAATACATCAAACCGAAGACTCTGCTGGCAGGTGACCACATAATAAGCGATGTCAGAAGCAAAATTTTGAAAACTGTCTCTCTACCCAAGGCTGTGGGTAGCGATATGGTCCGGCCGCTGCCACAAGTGTTATCGAACCATCCGGGCATGGACACAATTATTGTACATTTTGGTACAAATGATGTTCCATCATTATTAATTGCTTTTCATTTCTCATTAGACTCCAAAAAAAAAAACAAATGCAGCTGAAATAGCCCACTTAGGTGGCCCCCTACCCATGCAGCTTTGTAGCCTTTGGCGAATTGCTTCTCAATAAATACTGTATGAGTAATTAATAATCTGCCTGTGTAAATGTTTCCCCCACAAAATATTTAGCAGTGATCCTAATGCACATTGCATTACTGTCAGATGATGCATTGATTTATTTTAGCATGATACTACTATAAATATCAAAGCAAAATGTCAACATGCTAATGTTTTATGGTGATTCTCCAATAGATTTAGAGTTATATATATATATATATATATATATATATATATATATATATATATATATAATTAATTTTGATAAACAGATTGAGACTGATTATAGAAAGTTTATTTTTTTTCCCTAATTTAATTACATAATTAATTAATCTGTCAATGTCCGCAAAAAGAATACTGATGACTAAACAGTAAGTAAGCCTTAGTGAATAAACTGTGAACAAAATTCCTGCATTTATCTGGTTTTCTGTAGGTATACATAGTAAACACTAGGTGATGCTAAAACTCAGGAGTAGAAATTAAACTTTACTTCGTTTTGTATGGTTTGTAGATTTATATAAAGAAGTTGATCTACACCAAGTACCATCGCACCCTGAGAGAACAGCTTGCAAGTTATAAATTAATATTAAGATCAGTGTTTATCGCTGCCTTAATATACATCTTCAGTGTTCTCACTCTAAGTCTCTGTAGTAGAGCTACTATTAATCAGAAGGTCTCTGAACTACTGTGAGCCAGTAACAGCTAAAGGACATTTTAATACCTTCATACCTGGACAGCTTCATAACTACTGTTTGAGGCTGTTGTCTGATTCATTTTTGGATTCTGAAGTGTTCAGAATGATGCACAAACGCTTCACCAATCCACAGTCAGATACTCCTCAAAAGCTCAAATGAAAAGCTACAGAGTCGATGCAGTAAGTAAGCCAAGGACAGAGAGACGCATATCTTACATACGGCTTATTCAGTACAGCCGTATTTCCGGTCCTTGGGGACCCACAGTCGGTCCATGTTTTTGCTCCCTCCCAGCTCCCAAAAAGGTGGACTGTCTGAGGGTCCCAAAGGAGCGGGTTGGGAAACACTGCAGTGCAGCATCATAGTGTGCGTGAAGTCTATCCCAAGACACACAAGACAGGGGACACCCTGGGTGGGATTCCAGTCTGTCACAGGGCAGGGGACACCCTAGGTGGGATTCCAGTCTGTCACAGGGCACAGGACAGGGGACACCCTGGGTGGGATTCCAGTCTGTCACAGGGCAGGGGACACCCTAGGTGGGATTCCAGTCTGTCACAGGGCACACACATACACACGCTTTTATTCACATTTATGAGCAATTCAGCTTACCGTACGTTTTTGGATTGCAGAAGGAAAGTGGAGTAGCCAGAGGAAACCCAAACAAGCACTAAACAAATTCTATACATCCAGAGATGGGAGCAGGAAACCACAAACGCTGGGCGTCTAAGAGCAGCACTTCACCCCCTAATAAAAGTCCCACCCATCTTTCTTCTAAAACCTTAAGATGATCCAGGTCACAGGACTATAAAAAGTTTGTTATCTGATTTAGTAAAGAATTCTTACTTGGGACTAACTGCACTGTTATAAAAAACCTTTAAAAATCAATTTCCCAAAATTAGAACTTTAGCCACAATGTTTTATACCCAAATGGCCAACATTAGCTGCCATTTAATAATGAAAAAAAAACAGATTCTTTTAAATAGAAACAATGAAGGTTTATCCATTAATTTTTTTTCTAGTACCAGTAACAGCATTAAAAACATATTTCCCTGTAATCAGTCAACTGTTTCTGCCTCACAGATGTTAGCAAAATGCAGAACAAAACTATTAGATTCAAATACCACTAGTAATAAACAGCAGATTTTATATCATGTCCTGTAGTGGTTAGTTGGAAGATGCATAAATGCGACAGGATGATGTGAAATGTGTCTGATATGAAAGTAAATCCAAGATAGTAACGTAAGAATAATGGTGGCTATATTATTGACAAACATGTACAAGACCACATGCTAAGGGTTTGTTTTATGTCCTGTGTTATGTAGTGTAGCGTAGCGCATGGAAACATTCCAAATAAGGCAGCAGCCTGCTTTTCGATGGGTGATTCATCCTGACCACTAATGTGCTCAGTGTTGGTGAAACAATTTCTCTGTCGCACCTGATCACAGAGTAAACCAACAGTCACGCAAGCAAAGCTCAAAAAAAAAATCCTTACAATGTTCAGCATGTTAGATTTCATCATACAGCCAGTGTATTTTTTCACATCTGGAAATTGCTTAACTGTCACATTGACTTCCAAATATAAATACAGATATTGCAGTAAGTTTTTTGAGAATTTTATGACAATGAATCACGCACTGGAGACCATTACATCTTGGGTTCCCATGGTATTTACATGCACTGAGCCGTCGCTGATGTCACAGAAACTGTGACTAAAACTAGCTAGCATGAGTTGCACACTGACTTCAGGAGGAATAGCTCCTAGATACACATCTGCTTACTAACACGTGTAAGTGAAAACATAACAATACAACAGCACTGTCCCCTCTCCGTAAATGCATGACATTAAACGTTTCCCAAAATACAGTTTAATCCAGATCAAGCAATAGCCTCCCCTCCACCTGGCAAATTTTACTGTAAGAACCAACCCCCCAGATTTTTTACCCTTGGGATGTTCCTTTTAAGAAAATGTGTACAACCCAGTTTGTAAATGTAAATACAGCTACATCTCTTGCCATGAGAATCACATATTCCTGATTCCTGTTGATACAGTCCCTCTGTGGGCAACTGAATTCCAGCAAAAACATGTTTGCATTAACTGATACAATGATACACAAAGCGATGGTTAGGGCCTGGCAGATGTAATTGTGCTACCATGACATGGTAATTGCAGTCATTGCATTAAACTCTGTCGTCATTATGAGAAATTTAGACCACATAGCTGAAGCAGCTTCATCTTTTCCTAACCTTCTTCTACACCCTGGTCTCAGGTATCTTGTCACTAAATCTCTCTGACCCAGTAAGCATCCTCATAAAACTTATGAGCAAAGCAGATTTATATATGTGGCTCACAGAATGGATTGGGATGTTTGTTCAATTCAGTAAAAATATTGTTCATGTACCGGTCTTAGAACAAGAATCATTATTTCAGTCAATTATTTACAAAAAATAGATATCACATCACAAACAACTGGAAGTCTTAAAGTAATTTCAAGTATTAATAAATTAATTGATTAGTAACACCTTTGCAATAACATAAAACGTTTGTGTTTAGTATCCCTTTGGGAGCCAGTGACTGCAATAATAATTAAGAGAAAAATGTCAAGAACAGAACTGAATGAGTTAATCGAAAAAATAATGACACTTAATAAAAAGAAAATGTGGAACATATTTGCGGTTACGTTAATTATTGCTTGTCAATGGACTTTTTTTATGAAACCAGTAAATTTGCACTATTATTAGGAAAGTAAGTAAGCATCCAAAGACTTCAACAGCTGAACAATGTGTCAGTTACAGGTAAAAACTGTAGGTTTTCCCACAAGGTTCACTTCTCAGAAACTGCCTTTTTGATTTTATTTCTATTTCAAAGGGAGATGGGGACTCATGGTGGGTTACCCCTCCTGTCCAAAACGCAGTCCTTGATGGTGTCTTTGATCACCTGGAAAAGCAAACAGGGACACCGGTGCAGATGTCACAGGAAGCTAATTCTCTGCGGTCACAGATCAGAAATAATGGCCAATCGCACAACAAATGGCTCTGTTGCAGCTCATCAGAAACATAATGCCCTTAGCTTTCTAAGGAGTTTAACCGCTAAGCACTGAAACTTAGTGATGTAGTGTGGAAACGTCTCCAAAGTTTGGGATGATGCTTACAGTTATGGGGGAAGACGGGAGTCAACAAACCTGGATGTTGTTCAGAGTATTGAACTCCATGAGGTCATGCAGTCGAGCAAAGGCTTCAGTGGAGTAGTGGAAGTTAAACGTGGAATAGGTGTTTTCTGGATCATCAAATATGTCAAAGTCAGCAGACTCCTGCTCAACTTTACTCTCCCGAGGCACACCTGAACAAAACCACCAGCAGGCTTGCTTAATACTGGCAACAAAACATTGTATTTATTATACCAGCTCATTCATTAAGTTTAAAAATATATTTTGTTTATTAGTCATTCTTGTTGTGGCCTTCATTTGACAATCACAAAAATCAGCTCTGATTCACAGTCCATTTTGCCTTTCATGTCTTTATTTGACTGCATGTAGCTGCATCCATTCATTTGTATGTGTGATTTTTCCAACAGCACTTAGTTTAATATGATAAAATGTGAGTCAGTGCAAAAATACTAATGTAGTTAAACTTCTCTTATCCAGAAACATTGGGAGTAAGAATTTCCAGATTGTGCAATTTTCTGGATAATTGAATGTTACACTTGAAATTTCACATAAAGTCGGATATTCGATAGAACACGAGATTGTTCTGTCCTTGCTTACCGCACAAAGAGAAAGACTACTAAAGTGTACTGCTCTGTAGGCATTTGCAGGAACTGACACGTGTATTGAGCGATGTTTACTGCATAATTTTGTAAAATACTGATTTTTTTTATTATTATTTGCTAAGTTTCAGGACTATGGTGTTGTGGAGAAACTGAAAATTAATAAAACTACTTTAACAACAACATTAAAATGATTATTAAAGTGGAATATTTGAAGAGTCACATTATTGCCTCGGTTTCTCTTCATGTCTTGCAAATCTTTCACCTTTTACTAAGGATTTCCTTAGAGAGGCAAACTGATTAGTTCCCTCAAAATAGAGCTGCACTGAATTTTGTTGTCTGAGTCCTTGTAATTCATGCAATGGCAATAAAGTTGAATCTAATCTAAACTATATATAATATAGATTTTTGTGTATACTTATCATAATATTAAGTAAACTTGCTCTCTCCTCAGCCATGCACATTACAAGCACTGCCCTTTTCATGTTACTATTCAACACACTTCAGTCCTTCCATTACACTTTTCGTAGTTTCATGATACCAAGTGGCTCAAGTACCTGGAGATTTGAAGTTCCTGAAGTTAATATTGGCCAGCACAAAGTGGATGATGGTGGGGCAGTTCCTCTGGCCGTCTTCAGGCTTAAAGACGTAGCATTCTTTCAGGCCCTCTCGGTCAAACACCTTGGGGTCTATCTTAGGGAAGGGCAGCTTGTTCAGATGGGCCCATTTCTCAGCCAAGAGAAGCTCCTGAGGACAAAGGTCAGAGTCCCAATAATATCTCCAGAAGCTATACAAACAACACTGAACAACTCTTCATAAAAAACATCAAACACAAGCTGTGGATTTTCCCTTAAGGATGAGTAGCTTGGCAAATACATTCAGTACTTTCATTTATAAACATACACTAGTGGCCAAAATTGTGGAAACACTATCAATTTTTAGACATTGCAGAACTTTATTCCAGTTCCTTATTTAATTGTCCAGTATATGATATTTGCAAACATTCTTTGATTGTTTATACACTTTATCACCAATTTTTAAAACGTAATGCCAAAAATGTCAGGTGTTCCCACAGTTTTGGCCAGTTATGGCTTTGCTTCATCTGAAAATATTGAAATGCTCTTCAACATCCACCCATTTTCCATACCTGCTTGTCCTATGCAGGGTTGCGGGGGGTCAAGAGCCTATCCCAGAAGTTATGGGTACAAAACAGGGAATTACCCAGCATGGGACACTAAGTCACACACACATTCACACCGGATAGATGGGTAACTCCAATTCACCTTAGTATGTTTTTGGACTGTGGGGAGAAACCCAGGTCCTTGGGGAAAACCCAACAAAGACAGAGGGAGTACATGCAAACTCCACAGACAGAGCCCAGGCGGAAAGTGACATCACAGGGGGCATGTGTCCCATCACATGCCCCCCATCTCACCAACACAACATATTTAATCAGTTAAAAAAAAATCACTAAAACTCCTTAACTATGAGAAACTTGGACAAATAATTGGACACATGATAGCAGACAGATATATATATATCTGCCAGATTATATATTATTCTACAGATATTTGCCAGATTTTATATATATATATATATATATATATATATATATATATATATATATATATATACACACACACATAACATACATACAGTATAATATATTTTTTTCAGTACCCTGGCATAATTTTTAGTTGTACAGATAGAGGAACTTGAATAGAGTCAAATCGATGTCAAATTGCTGACCTTAAAGGGTGGAGAGGAATCACTCGGCCTAGCAGAAAAGTCGAATGATATTATGAGGTCCACGTCCCTCTCTGGCCTGAGGATGAGCGGGTATGGTAGGTTAAAGCTAAGGCCGCTGTCCACCACATGGATCTTCTTGCTCTTCGGATCCAGAGGCTCGTAAATGCGATTAAACTCATTGGGTTCTGTTTCCAGGATTAACGACAGAGAGAAAGGGGTTTGGGGAACACCTGTCAATATGTCGCCCTCTGCAGAACTAGATACACACACGACTGCCATGACATGAGTAGGAAACAGAGTCAGCAGGTGTCACAAATGTGGTATAGCAGACTAAACCCTAATAACTGATTGTTGATAGACCAGAAATTTGTCTTTCCCCTCTTAGTATTGCTTCAGAAAATATCCTGATGTGTAAGAAACCTTTTTTTAAAAATGAATCAACAAAAACAAAATTGTCTACCCCTAATGATTCAACAACAGTGGAGTAAAAGTAAGTATAAATATGGGTTTCTATCCCACACAGCACAGGTAGAGTACACTCTGCATTGCATGCCAGTTCATTGCAAGCCACACACAGTCATACTCTGCAAACAAATTAAGCCACTTTGCCACCAAAGTTCAGGATCTGGTTCTGAATTCCTGGGCTGCCTCGACCGGGAACTTTTGTAGTTCCTGGCCACTAAAGTGTGTCATTTCCCTTTCTACCGCACAACATGAACTGCAGCCTATATGCTAAAAAAGCAAGGGAGAAGTAAAAACCTCATATTTTAAACTGAACACATAATTTCAAACAAAACTACACTACCACCCCAAAAACACTTGTCCATTCTCCATTGATTCAGGAACTGTTACACAGAGTTACTGTCGGGCCTAGTTCATGGATTGGAAACGTGACAGGTTCCTGAACAAAGTTCCTGCAGAGGAAAGCACATTTAGTGATGTCAATTTACCTAACTGCACATCCCTGGACTACAGCAGCAAACTCAAACAACATTTGAACTGCACACACACACTGAGTGGGAGCAGGATTTGATCCCCAAACCCAGGATGTGTGAGATAACAGTATCCACTAGGCTGTCCAACATAAGGTTCTTCTTATTTTATATGGAAAAAAAGAGCACTAAGAATGTTTTATAGTCGAGCATGAGGTTTGTTTTGCTTGTGTTCCTTCTACCCAGTATAGACCACATAAGCCATTACAGCCAAAAGGTCTCACACGAGGCTCGCAAACCACTTGTGTTTAGTTTGAAGACTGCTAGTTCATCGATGTTGTTCACTGCTGAGTCTATGGTCAGAAAGACAGACTGAACTGGTTTCAGACCTTCGACAGCGTCTGCCTCCTGTGCAGCCAAGGCCTCCTTGGCGAGGTCCCCACAAGGCGAGTGCGGCACCAAGGCGCTCAGCCTGAGGCCCCACAAGAAGTTGTGCACCTTGCTGGCCCGGCCTTCCCGGCTTTTCAAGATGGCGGAGTTGCTGATCAGAGAGGTGAACATGTGCGGAGGCCAGCTGTGCTGCTCCTGAGGGTGGGACTCATTGCCTATGTCCACAAAACATTTTTAAGGGTCAAATCCAGGCAGTAAATACAAGTCAGCATACAGTAAGCAGTGCCTAAAGGTATTGTAGACTCAAGAGTAAAACATCAATCCAACACAGCAGGTGTGTGTCCTACACAGACAACATTTGGCTCATGCATATAATGTACACATACCACCCAGACAGATAGCTTTATATATAACTGCATTTTGAACACAAAGAAAAACAGCAATAGCAACCAATAGGTATGTGTCTTACAGTACATCTGCACAGAGAGACATGCACAGGATTACAACACATATCTCCCTCTGATTCTGACCTCGGCCATCTTCTTCATCGTCTCCCACAATATGCACAGGCTTAATATGTTCTGTAAAACCAAAACATTTCACAGGTTTACAAACCACAATATGTAAAAAAGTAATTACCTTGGTAGAAAATGTATATTTGCTTAGAAAAAAAAACACAATTTAACATTAGAATATATGCAAATGAACTTCAACACAATAAAACATCATTATTATTGTTCTCCAGAAAGCTAGAAGAACGCCCCTTTGGGAACGCCCCTTTTGTTAAATTTCACCACAAGCAAAATTAATCAATTAACTTAATGAATATAGATTAGCCAAACATGATATGTTAGCGGTCAAGTCAACAAATTAATGGGTATATTGGATGGTTGCTGGAAATACTGGGGTGAATTTATGAGAACTTTTGAAATGGCTATGCTGACATACTTTGACAGCTATAATATTTTGGTTTTACACCAACAGTGTAAGACATACAATATATAAAGAAATACCCATGGTAACGTCACTGCATGAATGTCACATAACGCAGTTGCTCATTAAGCAAACAGTAAACTGCTTTTTCCGATGACTTTTGTGTCAGTCCCGCAAAGGCCAAAAGTTTAGCAAATCACGTTGACCTTTGGGGAGGCTCAATCAACATTCTTTCCATACAGCAATAAACACACAACAGCCCCTAGAACGGGTTTGAAAGGGCAAATCATCTGAGTGCTGGACGTCCTCTTGTTCCCTAACGATTTTGTTACAAATTACGTTTCTGGGAGTATGACTTCACTACCCTGGCAGCATATTGAGCCTGAACTAGACTTATCCTGATATCTCGATTAAACTCAATTCATCGATTTTAAATAAAGCACTGACTGAAACTTGCCTTTTCAATCACTGTGTATTTTGGCAAAAGGAAGACGGAGCATAGCAGATGACGGTCCACAAATAACGAGAGCAAAAGCCAAGAGGTGTGGGAGCATTTCACATTGAAAGTGAATGAAAATGCAGACATCACAGAACTTAAATATCACAGCAGCATGACTGCAGTGCATCTTCAAAGGCATCCATGGACTCCATTAATACGAGGTTAGCTACAGATAACTGTAAGCTATGTGGTCTTTAGCCTCTTGGAGTAGCCTATCTTTGTCATCACTTTGACTTAAATTATTCTGCATCTCAAAATAATCGGCACAAAAACAAAGGCCCAGCCCTGTTGCTTAGCTGCATCACCTTACATAATACAAAATATGGTAAATACCTTATAGCTAAGTGTCATTTTATTTTGAGAACATATTGTGTGTCTTGAGTAGGGCTGAATGATACTGGAAAAAAATCACAGATCTGGATTTCTGCGATCAATTTTGCGGCATTTATAAAACAAAAAAGCTTGAAAATTTGATTTGAAAATTTACCCATAACAAACTATAGCCAAATAGAAAAGTGATGGATGTGAGAGGAACTCATTAATTGCTGTTCAGCTGCCAATTAGGTGCTTGTGCATGACGGCTAACGCTGAGCACTCCACATGCATCGCCATTTCAGAGATGCTTTGATCCAGTCAACTGACCATAAGGATTTGGCCATTGTCAAACTCACTCAGATCTTTACCCCTTCCCATTTCTTATACATTCAACATATCGATCACGAGCACCAAAGTTAGCTTACCGTGTAATATATCGTAGATCTTGATACAAACCATTTTTACGAGATGGTCAACATTATTCACGTCATATGAAGGTGGTCGTAATGTTTTAGCTCATCGGTGTATATAATATATATACATAATTACTGAATTTATTACTAAAGAATTCGTAGTTTACTTGACTTTCATCCTCATACTACCATTGACCTATGAGTGAATCATTTCTCATCTGTTCTTAAGCAGAGGACACACACGGTATTCGTTCAGTTTGCCCAAATGAACAGAAAACAAACTACATTCTTTAAAAGAATTTCTCCCAATGAGGTCTATAGCCCAGTGGCAGGAAAGAACCTTCAAAAGACAATAAAAACCATGTTAGCAAAAGCATGAAGGACATTTGCCTGCGGTTACGTGTCTTTATTAGTGCATAGATTCTACCTCTGGTTACGGTACTGCTCTCAAATACGATGTAGTATTTATAAGCCTGTGTATACAGGGCTGCCTATGTGTTTATGCGTGTATATAGACACCCACCCAAAGCAGGAAATGCCTCTTACCCAGCTCCTCTTCCAAGGTGCTCCCCCTTCTGTGGGCTTGGTCTCCAAAGAGTCGATTAAAGAGTATGGCAAAGGCGCTGCCCCACACGCCTGCGTGAGACAAACATCCCATAGAACACCTGCTACTGCTTCCTCCACTTTGGATCCCATCTGAACATAATGCAGAGGCTGTTGCTTTGCTTGAACGTAGCTGGATAAAGGTTGAATTCCGAGGTTCAATCATGCCAAGCCAGCTGTACAGAAATACACTTCAAAATGACTTACCTTAGAATCAACACAGAAGACAAATTCTAGTTATAAACCCCTGGCACTGAATTATATTATTTATTAGACCTAATTAATAAATACTTTTGGTATTTTTGACCCCATTTCAGATTAATTTAATTCACTGTATACAGTGAAACCCGATTTATAACTTTACGTATAACTTTATACGTATGCATTAGTAACCGCTTTCCAGTTGAGCTACATCATGCATGTGAAAACAGATGCACTGATGACAGGTGAACAACATAACTGCAATACTTCTCTTTGGACAAGTGACTACCTGCAGAGTCACTGCAAGAGATCAGACTCTAATATCAGCCAACGATAAACGTAATATTTGCTGCACCTATAGAGACAGTGACAAATTACTGCTCACAAATGTCTGGATTCCTCAGTGCTTGTGTCATCTGCATTCTGAAAGTCTCCTCCCCCCCCCCCCCTGCACTGGAGTAGGTCACAGCTGGACATAACAATAGCATGGAACAGTCCTTATCTTTTACCTCATGTGGCTGCTCACATAGCTGGAACTAAGAAATCAAAGTGCCTAGCGCAGGATAATTTGTCATAAATCGCCACATTTCAGCAGGTGTCTAATTTGAAATATGCAGATTGCTTAGTGTCAATTATCTGCCAATGTGTTTTAATTGATGGCAATCAAGAGAAGTCTAGCAGTAATAATAAAACAAACAGAACAAAACAGAACAGAATAGGATAGATCTCTGTCTCTATGGCAGAGGCTGCTTTTGTCAAATCGCAGAAGTATCTGATCCGTTATATTAATTGTTCTCTTCCTCTCACTTGAGGAAAAGTACAACCATCTTATGGGCCTATAAGATAAACCCACCACACATGGGAGTGATGAGTGCTCCTGAAGAACGAGGAACCCCATGCCCCCACCTGAAGTTGGAGAAAGTGCTCAATGATGCCACCCTCTCAGCATCTCTCCCAATCCTGCAGAAACCACCGTGTCTCTTACCCATGAGGAAGTGAAGGGGGCTTTCCTCAAAGCGCTTCACCACTGATCCCATGAAGAACTTGCTCCCAAAGAGATCAGGAGTCATGAAGGTTCCATACTTCGGCATCCCAATCTCATAAGGGCTGAACTCCAACCAGTCTGCCCAGCCAAAGATGAAAATGCAAAACATAAAATTCATGGGAATGCATATTTGCTTATCATGTTTCTTTGAGGCTAGAGTGCTACAGCTCAGTTCACCATGAATATGCAGTTCTGCTGGAAAAGAGCTGATGGATCTGGTGTCATTACATGTTTTTGAAATTGATGCGAGCAGGCCTCCATTGACAGGCCTCCATTGAGTTTCCAATAAATTTATGTGAAATTAACTTCAAAATTTAAAAAAAAAAAAAAAAAAAACAGTTTTTGAAAATTAAATATTAAGGCAACATACATTTGATGTAATAATATAAGGTCTGTGAAAATATTGGAAAATTATTAGCATGAAATTCTCAATTGCATTTCTTTTAATAGCTGCATTTTTTCCTTGCATCTGTTAAGTTTCAGAATAAATTAATATCATACAAATTTGTCTGAAACTAAATGGGGGTGCCAAAAAACATTTTTAAAGTTTTTTAGTTCTATTAACATTTTATAATTATATTTCATCAAAAACAATTCCATGCTAAATACTCAATGAACATTTTCAGTTTATACATCACCACTTTCCATTGTCATACATCATAAAATGGGAGCCGCATCGACTCACCAGTCACAACCAAACAATTCAGACAAGCCCTGCTTGGCTATCCAATATTCCTGACTCCAATTAGGATTGCTAATTATGCAGATTCCAAAATACGCCAATCTTTTTGGAAATGAATATGAAAGTTTTGAGTATTTGAATGTGAGTATATGAAGCTAGTATATTGTTATAGATTCATTTTTCAGATCAGCAAATTTACAGGGGATGTAAATTGTCATGAAACACAATGACTGGGAAGAATATAAAATACAAATATAAAGACCAATATAATATTAAATATTATCAAAACCTTTTAAATTCAGGCTTTCTAATGTCTTGTTAACTGAGCTTCTTTACTCTGGACAGAATTAGAATTAGAATGGATTAGAAAACACTTCTTTGATTTTCCAGTTGCAGTATTTTACCTGTTTTTTTTTTTATAATGCCCCTACATACTTTCACAGAAGGCATCCATAACACAGGGCGTCAGCTCTACTGCAACTCAAATTCCAGCCGAATAATAACCATTAGTCATGCAACACCACAAAAGAGGGCCTGTGCCGATCTGAGGGGTGATGCATCGCTCCCTGGAATGCAGCACACCCCAGCAGCCCAAGGGGGCCCGTCACCTCTGCAGAATGCCCGTATGCATGGCCGGCTGAGGCACCTTGCCTACGCCCTGGGGAACAGTGTGAAGCAACAGCAGTCGTGTCTCACAGCTACTGAATTCCCTGTCAGCCCGGAAGAAGATCCAGGCCTGAACTAGCAGTGAGACGAAGGAAGCCGGACGGAAAGTGAAAAGTACACTGGAAATTCTGGAAGCTTAAACCTACTGAATGAGTCCATTGGTTCCAAGAAATATCACTTTAATTAATAGTTCCTGTACCATCAATCCACTAATCCATTAACTTTTCCAGACACATTTAAAACAACAAATTACAGATCTCCCTGTGAGTATCTTACTAGAACATTCCGCATCATCTGAAAAGTAATTAAATTAATGTTATGTTGATTGTAATTCAATTAACATTACATTACACTCCATACTATAATATATGTGTATATTTTCGACAAAAGAGAATAACAATAAAGTGACAACCAAGCCCATTTGGAGCCACACAGACACACTGTCACATACCTGCGAATATGAGCTCTGACACGTCAGGCTTGACGTGCAAGCAGGTGAAGAGGGGCAGCGGGTTCTGGGCATCATCCACCTTCTCCGCCATCTGGCTCAGCTTCATGTCCATATACTGGAAAGTAAATGGAGCTCTGATATAGTTCATGTACAATAAACGCAAACTGGCCCGTGGCTTTATCTTCCATAAGTGCTCTCAGGAAGCAAAAGGCACAGGACACGAGGCAGGGAAACAGCCTGGATGGGATGTGAATCCATTGTTGGCCACACATTCAAACTTCCATCCATACATTCTCCACAGCTTATTCAGATCTGGGTCACGGGGCAGTCTGAGCAGAGATGTCCAAATCTCTGTCTCCCCAGCCACCTTCTCCAGTTCCTCTGGGGGGATACCAAGGCATTCCCAGGCCAGATGTAATCTCTCCAGCATGTCCTGGGTCTGCCCTGAGGTCTCCTCTGGGTTACACATCCCTGAAGCACCTCTCCAAGGAGGCATCCTGCTCAGATGCCTGAACCACCTCAGCTGGCTCCTTTCGATGCAGAAGAGCACTGGGGCTACTTTGAGTCCCTCCTGAACATCTGTGTTCCTCACCCTCTCTCTAAACCGGTGTCCAGACCTCCTAAGAAAAAAGCTTATTTGCACTGTATGTATCCACAATCTCATTCTTTCAGTCACTACCCATGCATTAGGCCTGTAATCATAGGTGAGGATAGGAATGTAGATCGACTGGCAAATCGATAACTTGCCTTTTGACTCTCTCATCATCACAACAGAACAGCATGTCTGCATAACTGCTGATGCCGCACAGATCTGCCTGTCAATAACTCGCTCTATTCTTCCTTCAGAAGACCAATTTTTCGGTTGAGAACTCAGGGCACATCTCATCCACCTCCGGAGCCCTGCCACTAAAGAGTTTTTTGACTACCTCAGTGACCTCAGCCTTAGTGATGCCAGTACCTGTCAGCTACTAACCAAGCATGGAAGGCCTCCTTTTTCAGACTGAGGGCTCCCTTTACTACCGGTGTCTATCAATGGGTTTAGGGGTTGCCATCGCGACAGGAACCAAAAACCTTACAGCCACCACTCTGACCAACCACCTCAGCAATGGAGGTACGGAACATCGCCCATTTGGGCTCAGTGTCTACCTTGTAATGCAAGAGAAGTTCTGCCAGAGGTGTGGATCGAAGATCTCTTACACCAAGGCAAATGTTCCCAGCACAGCCTCATTATACTGTATGTTTAGGTCGACCAGATCTGTCCAGCCTCTTCCCCCATCATCTAATCCAACTCACCATCAGGTGCCAATCAGTTGACAGTCCAGATCTTCTCACCACCTGATCTGATGATACAACTACTGAATCGAACAATGAGCTGTTCTGATTCCAGGCGCACTTATGAACATCCTTATGCTTATACATGGTGTTCGTTATAGATAAACTGTAGCTAGAGCATAATAATATAATAATAGAGCAATACCCTCCAATCGCACCCTTCCAGGTCTCTAAGAAGGCCGGATAGTCTGAACTGATGTTTATTGCATAAGCACATAGAAAAGTCAGAGCCCATCCTCCAGCCTGAAGTCAAGAGAGGCGACCCTGAGGAAATCTGTGCAATATGAAGAGCATGAGGAACTCTAACTGGAGATGAGATGCTACAGCACAACCCTCAGAGCCAGATAGTAATTTAGCACTGGGGTGTGTGTCAGCCATAACTGCACATCCAGAGGAAGGCTTCTGCTTACCCCAGGGATGAGGGTATTCCCGATGAGCATGCCGAAGATGTCTGTGAAGGTAACGGGCTGCCCAGCTGCATTCTTGGACTGCAGCACATGGACATACTGATAGAGGTGCTGTGGCGTCAGCAGCCGCATCGGAGAGTTGGCCACACTCTTCGTCAGCTCCTGGTTAATCTCGCTGGGGCCCTTGGTTGGAAAATCAGGGTGGGAGTACAGTTTGGACATGTACCTGCGGATTCAAAAGAGAGACGGTCAGGGTAGAGGGCTCAGGTCTCACTCCTGTCCCTGTTAGCTAGGTTTTATATGCAAGCCTTCCTGCAATGGCATCCTATTTTTCACTGCAACCCCAGGTTTAGGATTTATGCTGGATGTGTTTTTGCAGAGCTACTGGCATGAACAGTATGATTTAATAAGATCAAAAAATGGATTATTTCGCTTCCTATAGCCAGCTTATAAACATATTACAGTGGTACAGTACCTCAGAATTTAATCCGTTCAGAACTCCAGATCGAATCCTAAAAAGTTCGAGTTGTGATCAAATATTCCCCATAAGAAATAATGGAAAACCAATTAATTGGTCCCCGGCCCCAAAAAATTACACCTAAATATGTTTTTTTTAGCATTTAAAAACAAAATGAACCGGATAAAACAAGAACAGCATATACTGTACTAAAAACACCTAAGCACATTTCTCAAAACGTTCATTTGTAAAGTAAGAAAATAAATGTATCCAAACAATGTGTCCTGCCCCGATCGTCCGCTGCTTCCGTGTGTCACGCCCCCTCGTTAGCCCCGTGTGGAATCCCCGTGTCATCAGCTGTTTCTGGTTGTTGTGATTAGTCCTCTGCAGGGACGGATTATGGGTTGTGTGGGCCCCTGGGCAAAACGTTCGCGAGGGCCCCCCCCCACCACCACCACCACAACCACCACAATTCAAGGGCCCTTGGCAGCCAAACGCCCTCCATCCATGTTTCCATCAGAGGCCCTATAGGGTCAGGGGCCCTTGTAGGCAGAGGATCAAAGAATGTAGGCCCTCTTAAATAGACAAACGAAAATACATTGTTGATAAGCGTTGCCCCCTGCACCCCAAGGGCCCCTGGGCAGCGGCCCCGCTGGCCCGGTCCGTAATCCGTCCCTGGTCCTCTGTATTTCGTCCGCGTTTCAGTTTGTTTCCCCAGGCCGGTCATTGTTCGTCTGCGTTTTGCCTGCCTTACCTGTAATTATAAACCCCGTATTCCCCGATACCCTGACGTCTGCGCCTTTGTCTCCGTTCCGCCCAGTTTGGCACAACAATATTATTATAATTAAACGTATTAATGGTTTATTATTAATATTAAAATAATGAATAAGAAATCTTTATTTTAAAATATATTTTATTATATAATAATAATTACTGTTACTGTCTATCATTGTCTAAATGTGTTTTTACTGTCTAAATATATGTATTCAGTAAACATGCACGATGCTATCACAGCGAATGCGAGGCTGAGACTGAAGCATTACCCTTTGTTTCTGCTGAGAGACGTGCCGCCTGACTCCATTCCCCGCACGTACAAGTTATCTTAGGTCGGCGTTCATGGTTTGACTTCTGAGATTCAGATCGAGCTCTAGGTGATCTTTTTTCGAAGTGGTTGGTTCGACTTTTAAGAAATTCGAGTTCTATTGAGTTTGAGAACTGAGGTACCACTGTATTTGAATATCATCGATCACCAGTAATCTTAACACTCATTATTAAAGCTGAGGAACTTGCGTAAGTAAGATATGCATATAGTTATACATGTCTTATGGTATTGTACTGTAGTTATATATATATATATATATATATATATATATATATATATATATATATATATATATATATATGATATGATATATGTAGCTAGCTAATTTGATTCTTACAATATCATTTAAGATGTAGTACTAGAAACAGATTTATGTACTCACCCACATTTCAGTATTATTGCAGTAACATTTTACAGTATAGTCAAGACTTATCTTAAAAAGTACAGCACTCATTTATAGCCTTTCTTTAGCAAATTTAGATCCATTGTAGAAAACTGAAGTTCGTACCAAACCATAAATTTTGTGTACCGTTACATCCCAATATTAAAGATGAAAAATTGTGAAAATGGCTATTTAGTTTACATAGCCACTTCTCTTTCTCATTGCATGGAAAGCGGAAGAAGGAGAATTCTTTAGTTTTTTATTTCAGATCAATTAAAACACAGATACAGGACACTGCAGCATTTTGTTATGTACTTGGGTTGGCCAAGGAAACAGTATTATCACGCGATTCAAGTGTCACGACTTAACAAGCAGATTAGTGAACAGAAACTGTGTTACCACTGAATACTTGTAGCATATTTCTTGGTTATATGAGGCACTCATGAGGGCTAAGAGAATCTCTTGGATCACAGGCTGTCCTGCTGTATCTGGGGAGTCTCAACCTGCCATAAGGTCGGGGAGGTAGAGCATTTATGGTTCGTTTACAGGGTATGCTTAGTTACAGCTGTACAGCAGAAGACAAGCAGTGAAGCACTAAGGAGGCACTTGGCTAGCTAACATTCCTAGGGCACCATGCAGTGACAAAGAAGGATTCCTTCCCCTGATCTCTCCCATTTTCCTTTCATTGTTGTTCATGACACTCACCAGGTGGATCCAGAGAGCCCAGCTATGTAGGTGGCACAGTCCAGAACTCCAGACTCAAAGAGAGCTTTCATCACGCCAGCAAAGCCCACCATGGCCCGGAACCCACCTCCAGACCCCATAACGGCAATCACTGGCACCTGGACAAAAAAAGCAGTTACCAGAACACCAAGTACAGCATCACTAGCTATAAGATAAGCCTAACCCTAACCTAAATCTATAATCAATATGACCTTACCTGCTTCCTTTGACTTGCTTCGGTCTAACTAAGCTATCAAAAATGGTACAAAATGGACAGGTTCAAGTGAGTTAAGCCAGAGTTTAAAATCCCGTAATCAAGCCAACCCAACGTATTGGCTGGAAGACCCAGGGATACCAATTATGGTGACAAACAGGAGTCTGCATTTGAAACAATGTGCTAATTCTTATGTTTATATTTTTTAATTGTTGGCGCCCAGGGATGGACCAACTAATATGTGCTGTAACATGGGTGAACTCATCAAAAAGAGGAGATTGCTGGCTGCATTTAAGAGGCTAAAGCAGAATTATTACTACATAAATAACCATGGTTGTGCAGACACTTGGAGGGGCAGGTGCTCAACCATTGAATAATATTTTCTAGTAATATTGCTGTACATACTGTGTTCTAGTTCTGCATCAGTTATTTTGGCGATTTCGTATATCGCTGCCATACGAAGTAGTTGACTGACAATGCTTGCTAATGTTAACAGCTAAGCCCATCCAAACATGTTATTGACTCACTATTTTGCATCACAATGAGGGCCATTTAAGACGCAGTATGAAACTCGGAAGAGGTGGGATGAGCTAACACCATAGGGACATACTTCCTGTGGGGTGGTGGGGAGGAAGCAGCTCTTCTCTGTGTTCAAAAGCTTCTGCATTCCCAGCATGACCTTCTCCTGACGAGCCTTCTGGAAGCGCTTCTCCTTGTCACAGAGAGCCAAGCTCAGGCGAAGATCCTTGATAGAACTAAAGAGGCCAGGAAATTGGCATGGGGGCTTCAGTAAACCATTATTACACTGAGTAAGCCTAGGAGACCCTCTATAAACATTTTGTCTGACTAAGTGATATACAAACGTATGTATGAATTGAGCAACCACACCAAGGTTTAAGTCGTAACTTGAATGTTATGAAAGTGACTAAGTTAAACAGGAAGACTAAACATAAACCGTTACGTAACCCATGCCCTTAGTTTACAAAAACAATAAAAAATTGGTATCCTGGACCTCTACTTCTTGACTATCACCTCAAATGAATTATTTTGACAGCTGAGATGTTAGAGGAAAAGTAAAAGTCATATTCCAAGGAATCAGTCTCTGATCATTGATTGGCTGTACTTCAAACAAAACTGACCATCAAACTGTGTGACGTTTGTCACTACAAATACATACCAAACCTCCAGGGACATCTCTAAATACACCTTGGTAGCCTGTCAAAACAACGCAAACATGTTAACTTCAAAATAACAGCTCTAACAAAGTGACAAGCACCAAGACGCCAATATTCAGGGAATCTCAGGGATCTAATAAGTAGCAGAACAGCACAGCTACAGGAACTTCCTTCTTTTCCCATAATCCTTTGTCAACAAAAACTGTAATGTGATTTTTTTAATATATTCATTAAAGATCCTTACGTCACCAATGAGGAGGGGAATCAGTTGTGTTTGTCCCACTTTAATATCAGAGATAGTAAACAATGCAGTTCCCAGTGTTTGATCCTTAACGTAGTTGGCATCCATTAGCGTGACCTACAAATGTAACAATAAAATAACAGCTGCTGTTGCATCACTGGGTATTTCAGCATTTACAGCATAATCAGCAGCACAGCAGCACCGAAGCTTTACCTCTAGAACATTCTCCTGACTAGGGTCCAATATGAATTCAAAAGTTTCATTCCATTCTGGATTCACGCTGTTGCCTATCTGCCTTGTCCGTTTTTTGGTTTTAGAGACAGCTGGCACACACACCTCTACGTAAGGATCTGAGATGTCCACTGTGAGCACAAAGAATGATGCACAGAATGATTGATATTTATAGTACTTTCTCAGAAAATGTAAACACAACTGACAACCAGGTATCTTTTTGTCCGCATCCTAGGGTGAGGATTTCTAGAACAAACTTACTCAACAAGTATCATTGTACTTACAATAATCACCCCACTCTCCCTTGGTGATATCCTCAGCCCTCACAACCGTGACTCTGAACTTATGTGAGTACTGGTTCTCCACCTGTAAAATGCAACATCACTTGCACACATTGATGGTATGATATTGTCTCCTACCGATGATAACATCCTAAGCCAAAAACACAACACCAGAAAACTAGAATGGATTTATGCTATCCATAAATCAATTAGTCAGATTTTCACAAGCAATTGCTGAAAAATGTCTGATTCATTAGGAATCAGCCAGAACCTAAAAGCAGTGAATTTCATTCTGAATTTCTTAAGGAACCTTAGCAAATACCTTCAAAAGCTTTGGAGGGGTTTTTGCATTGTAAAATTTAAAGATATTCATTTCAGCTAAATTACTGATTTTTCACATTTATTTTTAGATGTATTCATTATTATTTTAGTTGAAATAGTAACTCATCATAAATTTTGACCATAAAAATGAAATTAGAGGATATGTATGTGAAATTTGGAAAGATTTTGTGTTTGTTGATTTTTATTCTTAACAGTAAGTTGCAAAAATGTGGTTATCATTCAAATTACTATGACATAATTTTCCATTAAACCTTTCTCTGGTACAGTGTCATGGTGATCTTGGAACCTATCCCAAGAAGACAATGCTAATCCACCATACAATCACACACTAAGGCCTATTTAGAAAGCCAAATTTACTAATAATTCAATTTACTACTAAACACACATAATCAAACTTAATTTTTTTGTGTCTGTGTCCACTCCAGAGCATACGTACTGACTTACAATTATATACTGATAAGGGACCATGTCAGACATTGACAGTCACAGGGAAGAGGTGCTCCTGGATGAACAGCTGCCTGAACGGTGGGTGTGACAGGCAAACACGGACTCTGGCAACAAATATGAAAGTATGAAGTCAGCTGGACAGAAAGTACTCAGTGACTCAGTCACACTCAGGTACTTCACATAGTAATTAAAACACAGTAATATCTGTTCAAATATGAATTGAATCAGCCTGCTTAATTTTAATAAAGAGTAGCCAGATGACAACAATTCATAAAAAACACCACTTCTGAGAATCAAAAATTGTTTTTTCATCTCAGGCCATTTCAAACAAGTAGGCAGAATGCAATCACAGACAGCAATATCACTCATATAACTGCAAAAAAAATGCATCTCTTAAATGGTACATACTGTATATAACAACCAAACTCTGCCACAAGAAAGGTTTAAATAACAGATTTAAATCTCAAAAGACCAGAATGTGTTGGGGGAGTGGAGATGATAGTTTGAAATCTGTAGTAGCTGTTGACCAAAGTTTTTCGTGAAGAAAATTCTAGAGCAAACCCCTTCAGTAAAATGTCAGACCTGGTTGTGCTGAAGGTTCAAAATCAAAAAATATATTCAAACTTGTGCACCCAATTCTTGTTTTGAAAGATCACTGACAATGTATGTTGTGTAAGCATTCCACCCTGAAAAAATGATTGGTTCAAACAAATCATTAAAAGCCCAAAATTAATATGCCATTCATGCCCCTAAGTGTATGTAAACTTCTTACCACAACTGCATGACATACATATCTTCATCCATGTGATATTGTGAAATTGCAAAAAGACTTATCAAATACTTTTTGAGTTATAATGTTTACAAATTTCAGTGTAATCAGCAATTGCTCTTCTCTTTGCAGTCACTAAGCAGCACTGCTTTCATTTTTGGTGTGATTTGGCTCAAAATGAAACAGGTCCCAGGTCATCACCTGTACAATGTTTCTGGGAAAATTGAAAGAGATCCATCAAATACTTGTAGAGTTACTGTGGTCATACCTGGGCAGATCCTGGCAAGGGCAACATGGGCAATTGCCAGTATGGCATCATTAAAGTAATACCATGGAGCACCAACACAACTGCACATGTGAGTAGTTGATTTCACCCAGGACACCAAGTATACCAGAACCACCATTGTGTTCACAAGATCAAGGGTGTTTATCAATATGCGTACTCAACCGTTCTTGTGTTCTCGCATACCTGTTTAATGTCATGTTCCATGGCCAAAGTACAGTGCCAGTACTGAAGAACAAAGCATTGCGTCCCACTACTTTAAACAGTAATACTTCAGTCATTCCCGTCAGACTGAATTGTGCCACGGTTATGTACTTTTGTGGCTCATGGACCTGCTACAATGGATTGGCTAAAACCCCCATATTACATTTGAACAGAGTTCAAGAAATAAACATGAATAAATTACATGTAAATTTTATTTATGAAAAAAAAATGTAATCATACCAAGCATAATTAGTCATTCATACTAGACATTTCGATTAGGTGCCGCATGAAGGCCTATTATACACTATGGTAAAAGTTAAGGATGGCTGGGTTAATCAGCTGAGCATTCAACATAGTGGAACAGCAAGTACACATTGTCTCAACCCACAGTTAGTTTGTTCTCTGTCCTCGTGTTTATGTCAGTTTGTTCATTGGAGGCAAGTTAGCACAAGGGTATGCACACAGGTATGTTCTTTGCATCCTTGGTACTGATTAACACCCCCAGCATCTTCTACAGCCATTGTGTTTTTAACTTGATTATCAAACTTTATGGAGAGTTTTCATTAGGGAGAGAACAGCATATGCCTGCACTGGCAAGCTTTAAGGAGTGTCTTGCTAAACCAAAAATACTCGCTAAATAACTCGCTACTAAAATATTTCCAGCATTTAAGTAATGGCAGTAAACAATCATTGTTCACTCCTTACTGCTTATTTCAAGAATCATATTAATGGATATGTATTTGAAGGCCTACACATAACTGACCATAAAAAACAACATTATTATTAGACAATTCGGAGATATGTGGTTTAATCTTTATTTTTCTTAAAGGCTCGAGAAAATGCATTTTAGTGAAATTAACTGGCAGCCATTCGCAAACTAATAATGCTTTTAATTATTGTTTTTAAATTTTTATTGGTGAAAAGGTTTGTTGGTTTTCATTCATTTCCAGTAACGCCAATAATAAGTCTCTGCAGGCTGGAGTAGTGGGCATGTCGAGAGGTGGGCGTGTCAAGAAGTGGCGCGTAAAATAAAGCAGGTAAGGTATTGTAAGTAAGGTTATCTGTATTGGCCGAAAATGCTGTCCGTAAACGTTATTTCAGAAAGAGACCAGATATTTACCCTATGTTAGGTAATGACTATGATTAACAGATATCTTTAATTAAATGCCAAATGTTCAAACTATATATAATGCATTTCCTATTCTTATTTACACGTACCGCCATGCTTTCAGAAAACGCAAAGGAAATTACGTGCGTGATTCCACCTACTTCGCCATTTTTTCTTCCTCTCGACACGCCCCCTAACCTTTCGACACGCCCACAGGAACGCCAGAATACGAACTGGAGAAAATGTTTTCATTTTCATTTATTTAGCTGTTTGTTAAACGCTAAACGGTATCTGATAATATTTCCCTAGGTTTCAACTTTCTACGCAATTTAACGAAGGTCTTCAAATTATTTATACTTACATACTGTAGAGAAACAAACTGTAAATCTCGCAAAACGTGCATTTATTCTGTGGAAAGCTGTAGTTTTATGAGTTTGATGGCATCCGGAGGAGGTGCCGGCATTTAGCTTGCCATAAGTAGAACGAATAGCTTACCCTTCATTAAAGCAGGTGAAAAACATGACATGTTGTCACCAACACCTGAATTACAAATTTACATGACCGATGACAAACTGTAAACTCGTTATAATCCAGTAGAGGGCAATCAGAGTACACCTGAATTTAACTGTCGGTATCAAAAAAGATGCTTTAATTTATCAACCAGATGCATATAAAAATAAGAAGTTGGTCTTGTACATTTTCCTGTCAATACATAGTTATTATAACGACGATAAATGTAATAGGCTTATAATAAAAGGCGTTTCAATATTTATGTTGCGCTTTTGTTCTTGCTGACTCAATTGGGTGGACCAGGTGTGATTTGCAAGCTAAAACCATTTTTTTTTCAAACACTGTTACATTGGTGTAGAAGTTATTGACATGGACGAAAAAAATCACTTTCATATATTGTTACTAAGTTTTAGGTTAAAGTCTGGAAGCAGTTATGCTTTTGTCCACCGAAAACTGAACTGCTTCAGTAAAACACAATATATCCTGCACAATAAACCAGTTATCGCTCCGTTCCGGTGCTCTGTCGAGGTGTCCAACCTTATAACACAAACTGACAGATACATCTCTATCCGCATTTTCCACTGCGTTAGAAAATGCTGCCCAAGAATTTTTACTGCAATGCTTACACTTTGTAAACCATAAATCAACAGGTAGCATTTTTTTGACGTCAGAAAATACTACCAAAATAACCAATGTAGCACCTATGGGAGACATACGATACTTGATCGCACCTGTGACCTATTCTCAGACATTTTGAACGTCTTAAGTGCCTTATCAGAGAATTCTGCCGAGATTATGTTTAATGCCATATTATATAATTTTTGGCACATTATACCTAAAAATAAATAGGAAGCACATTTTAGACCCTAATCTGCTCGAGTAGAAATTTACTTAATTGAAAATATTAATTCACACTAAAGACACAAAGTAGCTACCTAAAAAACCTAAGTTACAAAGTGTCTGGATTAACACCACGAATGAAATTAAAGTTTAAGTAAAACATACCACTGCAGAAATCCAGGCTGAAGTAGCATGAATTTACAGGCGTGAGCGATAATCAAACTGAAATTGTGAGCACAATAACAGGTAGGACGACTGGATAAGTGGGATTAAAAGACACCTGCAAGTCCAGTTCAGCGTGTAAATTTTAATTATACCATAATTTCATCACCTAAAATAATGATTTCCACCCACCCATCCCTCCTTCCATCCATTTTCTAACCGCTTATCCTGGTGGCAGGGGGAACATGAAACCTATCCCACACACCTTGGATGTGATGCCAAGTCAAATATTCCTGCTTATTTGAGTTATTAACAAGCAGAAGCTGTGGTAAAGCAAACGTGCAGAGACTTTTGAGAACTGGAACTGGCAACCCTTGGCCCGGCCGTAGCTTGGAGGTTCAGCGGAGACGAATTTGCATTACAGGTCATGCAAACTGCAGAATGGGTGACGTCACAAACGCGCCTGTTTTGGAAACAACTCTCGTTTTGTTAAAAGTATCGCATTCTTATTTCATTGGAGACAGGAAAAACGAAAATGAAACACGCCCCGAACGAGTGTCTGCGATTTACACTACAGCCTACTTCAGTTATAGCACTTGCCATGGGCGTCGTTACCTTCGTTCACCCAGGGCCATTACCCCGAGTATTTTAAGCATAGCCCGGAGTATTTTAGTCCCGATGCCAATTATCTTTCTACGAAAAAAAAGCCCCAGGTAAACTTGACTTAGCCCCAGATAGGCCTAGCTAAAACTCCGCTGGTGCTTGCTCCAGTACTGTTCACAAATCTTTCTTGGCATTCACTTGAAGTTCGGTATACCTGCACTTATTCCTGACAACCGTATGTTTGTAATGTGCTGTTTGCCTCACGTGTACGTCGCTTTTAACAAACGCTAAATACAGTAAATGTAAATATATAAAGACACCGGTGAAGGACGTGAAGATATTCACGTTCGGGTTGGACCGGAGCCCAGCGCAAATGACAGCCGGTGAGTCACGTTCTAAGCCACATCTCATTGTAATCTTGTTGGATTCCCTTATAGGCAATTGAACCCGGTGTTCTGACAAAACATCCTACCTATCGAGACGTGCTATCGAGCCTTTCTGCGCATGTGCAGTTCCACCGTCTTTGGATAAGTGTTAGGTTTTAGGGGTTAGGGTTAAGGTAAGGTTTTTGGGGGGTTATGGTTAGGGTTAGGGTAAGAGTTAGGGTTAGGGCTATCGATTAGCACTACGGTAGGATGTTTTGATAAAGTAGGACGTTTTGTCAGAACACCGGCTCTGATTGATTAAGACCCACCCACCATCGGTTCGTAATTCAAGTTACTCCCCATAAAAAAACTTATGCACAATTGCTTGGACGGATGCCCTGCCCACTTCTTATAAAAGCTTATTCCCTGAGATTGCCATTCACAATATAAGACCCAGTGGTGTGAGGAGTTTTTCGAACTGCACTGATTGATGAAAGCCATTGGAATGAACCGAACCAATCTCTTAGCTTTACTATTTTTGCTTTTAAGATGTATGTTGGTCTGTGAAGGAGGTAAGAGAAATTAATAGTTTGTTCTTGTGGACTAATTACTTATAGCGAATACTTAAGAGTTCAGTCTGGACTATTTATTATAAATTACCCGCGACTGTAATTTACACAGTTACTACATGTGAATAGACACAACCGTGCATATGATTAAATAAACGTGCTTAAAGTTAAATATGTTTAAGTATATCGTCTCAGGAACGCAAGAGGGTTAGGAATGTAATGTATGGTCAATATAATCTTATTCAGCTGATTTAAGATCATTTAATTTGTACAGGTTCTCGTTGGATGTGTATATTTTTCTTTTTTTCATTTAATTTCAAATATGCAGGTGATTGTTTTTAATTGTTTTAGGCGACGCATGCTGTTCGCAACCTTGCCAAAATCGCGGCGTGTGCACGTCAATGGGAGAAGACGGATATGAGTGCGACTGCACGAGGACGGGATACTACGGCGAGAACTGCACCACCCGTAAGTGGCGACAGTATAATGTATTAAATCATCAGGTTGTTATTAATGCATATACTATAAACTGTGTGGTGTTCTTTTATTGCTTTACCTAATAACTCTGCTTTATCTTTCTAACAGCGGAATTCTTCACATGGATCAGAACGACCATTAAACCGACCCCGAACACCGTGCATTACATTTTATCACATTTCAAAGGATTCTGGAATATTCTCAACAACATCCCATATTTACGGGACACGGTTATGCGTTATGTGTTGACATGTAAGTACTGTACATTCAGTGTATTCAGCCATATCCTGTCATTTATCACCCGTTGTATTGAAGATGTTCGGCACGTAGGCCTACGTACGAACTGTAATGTGGAAAAAGTCGCGGAATACAAATTACAAACGAACGTAGATACTAACATGCACGAGCCTGTTTGACGCAGTCCCATTACTTTTTCCCACGTACAGCCCGGTCGCATTTTATCGACAGTCCTCCAACCTTCAACTCCGACTATGGCTATAAAAGCTGGGAAGTTTATTCTAATCTCTCGTATTACGCCCGAACTCTTCCTCCGGTACCTCTGGATTGCCCAACACCAATGGGAGTTGCAGGTGAGTGCGTAGTAAACCAGTTCTTTTAGATTCTTTTGAACTTGCTAAGAATATCCTGGTGACATCATGACATATGGTGACATATTTCAAGAAGACATTTGAGGCCCGTCGCTTTTTGGCAAACTGCTTATGTGTTCCATTTGCATTTTTAGGTGGTCAGTTTCAGAGTTTAACCTTCACAATGAAAGCATTTTCATCTCCTGAAATGCGCAGTTCTGAATGAATGAAAATATATAAAATATTTTTGTGGCACTTACAGACAGTGCCACATCTGCATCTGTGTTAATGGTTGTATTTTTGCATATCTCTCTAAACTGAAATGTTTTATTTTGGCAGGAAAGAAAGCCCTGCCTGATGCAAAACTGGTGGTGGAGAAGTTTCTTTTGAGGAAAAAGTTCATCCCAGACCCCCAGGGCACGAGTCTGATGTTTGGTTTTTTTGCTCAGCATTTCACCCATCAGTTCTTCAAATCCGACATGAAGAATGGACCAGCTTTCACCAAGGCTCTGGGCCATGGAGTAAGCGCTCATAACCTGCATTATATTTGCCCGTCAAACTGTAAAATAAAGATAAATAGTTATTTTTTCTTATTCTTTGATCAGGTGGATTTAAATCACATTTATGGAGATACACTGGAAAAGCAGCACAAACTTAGACTTTTCAAAGATGGAAAGCTCAAGTATCAGGTATTTAAATTTGAAATAATCAATTAATGTATTAAAATTTACAAATAACTTCAGCCACTTGTAGTTTGACATTTTCTTTTCCTACCATAATTTCTGCTCATGACTGATGTCTAAGGAAATGTGAGTGTTAATCTGACACCTGTATCTGCAGGTGATTGATGGGGAGGTGTATCCTCCATTGGTTACGGAGGTGCAAGTCGAAATGCATTACCCACCCCATGTCCCAAAGGAGCACCAGTTTGCAGTGGGACATGAAGCTTTTGGGCTGGTTCCTGGGCTAATGATGTATGCTACCATCTGGCTAAGGGAGCACAATCGGGTTTGCGATGTGTTGAAGCACGAGCACTCCAACTGGGATGATGAGCGCATCTTCCAGACTGCCCGACTTATTCTGATTGGTGAGTGCCCCCTTGCATCACTGATGGCATCACTTGGGGAGGGGGGAATCTGCAACCCCTGGTTTTGTCAAAAGACCAGCATATGAGTAATGGTAGAGGTTAAATAATGGACCTTATCAAGTTACCCACTGTTTGCAGGTGAGACCATCAAGATTGTGATTGAGGATTATGTGCAGCACCTGAGTGGTTACCACTTCAAGCTGAAATTTGACCCCGAGCTGCTATTCAATCAGCGCTTCCAGTACCAGAATCGTATCTCTGCTGAGTTCAACATGCTCTACCATTGGCACCCCCTCATGCCTGATGCATTCAACATTCACGGTCAGGTCTACAGCTACCAGCAGTTCCTCTTCAACAATTCTATTGTCTTAGAGCATGGCATCAATAACCTTGTGGAATCCTTTACCAAGCAAATTGCAGGCAGGGTGAGTACCTGTAAGAAATGCAAAGTTCATTGGACTGAGGTACTCTACTATGAAATCCTCATCTGTATCACTTTGCTCTGCCAATAGGTTGCTGGCGGCCAGAATGTACCTGCAGCCGTGGCGATGGTTGCCACAAAGTCACTGGAACACAGCCGAGCATTGCGTTACCAGTCTCTGAATGCCTACAGGAAACGCTTCTCCATGACGCCCTACACTTCCTTTGAAGAACTGACTGGTGAGAAGCACAAGTTAACTTTGGTTCAGTCCTGTGTTGCCATGTCAGTAGATGAATATGGTGACATTTACACTGAAATGTAAATACAACAAATATTAATTTATTATAAAGTATTGTAACGCACTTTGACATATTGATATAGATCGTTTCTTCTGCCTTTTTTCTTTTAAACCGTGCCACCAGCATCATTTTTTTCAATATTCTTTCAGGAGATAAAACGATGGCATCTGAGCTGGAAGAATTGTATGGGCATATTGATGCTATGGAGCTGTATCCTGGTCTGCTGGTGGAGAAACCAAGGCCCAGTGCCATCTTCGGAGAGACCATGGTAGAAATGGGGGCCCCGTATTCGTTAAAAGGCCTCTTGGGAAATGCCATATGCTCTCCAGAGTACTGGAAGCCAAGCACCTTCGGGGGAAAAGTCGGATTCGAAATAATCAACACGGCTTCTCTGCAGAAGCTTGTTTGTCGCAACGTCAAGGCGCCGTGTCCCATGGTGTCCTTTCATGTTCCAGATTTGAATAATGGCAGACTAACCACAATCAACTCCAGTACAGCACAGTCTGCACAAAGAGACTTAAAACAGACTGTCATACTGGAAGAACGAGCTTCTGAGCTTTAGCAGCCAAACAAAACGAACAATCGTTTGGAAACAAACAAGTCCAATTAACTTATTTATTTATTTGTTTAATATTTATTTGAGTCCAATAATTCTAAAGAACATAGTGATATTTTTGTACATTTTTTTTCTGGGTATGAATGTTTATAAAGTCAAAGTTATTTTTAAATGTCTATTTTATTTATGTTGTATCTATTTATTTAAACTATTTATTTCTTAGTAGAAATCAATCAAAATATTCCTTGCCCACTGCGTTGTTGTAGAAAGGGCATGTGATTCGTTTCCATACTTGAATTTAACATGAGTTTACATTAATTTGCACACTTTTGTTGTTTGCATAAGTATTGGTTAAAATTGGACAGTATTGTGATAGTTGAATATGTTAAAGATGTTTGAATAGTGAATTTGAAAAAAAATGTCTTTTTTGAAAATAGTGTAAAATATATATTCTTGAGGAGGGGGTGTGTGTTGCCTAGGCTTTGGCAGTATTACTGTAGTACCACGGTATTTTCATTATCAGGAAATTCCACAATACCGTTGCTTTTTAAAATACCACCAAAATACTGTGGTACATAATGTCCGGATGGTATGACAGTATTAAGAATTACATACTGCCCAAGCCTAGTGCTGACTGGGCTTACGGCAATAAAATTTCTTGCTGGATAATTGTGCTTCCGCTGAATAGCAGAATGACAGATTTCCAAGGCATTGTGCATCATTTGTAGGTGTCAGGGAGCTATCAATTTGCAGGACAGTTCCGGAAGAGGCAGGAAGCCAGTGTACACCTCCCAGGCAAAACACGGGTGCACCCGAAATCACATACTTACACAACAGGTACAGAATTTCTTCAGAAGCCAGATGCTTGACGATTAATTCAGTATGTACTGTATTTATGCACAAGAACAGTGTGGATGCATTTTGATAAATGTTGGTCACCGTCCTGCATATTACACACGACCTGGATGTTTACCAGTGATGTCACTTGACCACCCAAAAAACTGTTAAAACTATGAACAGAAAATATACATATTTGAGTCGACTTATGTCATTGGGTAATGTTTGCTTCATCATCTGCCATCTTAACAAAAACGTTTCTGGGCAAGCATCATTCTTCGTTGTAGCTCCTGTCGCTTTGTGTGATAGCATAGCATCCAACGACTTCGGAATCTTGCATCATGTGTTAATGGATTGCCGGGCAGAACCTAACACTCTTTGGTTTTGGCTTAATGATTTAGAAAATATTTGAGTTACTGTAGATTAATCATATTGTATACAAGCAACATACACTTCTCTGCTGCAAGGAACACTTGAAGTTTCTTTCTAGGACATACCATTCTTGTATAATTGTATGGAAAGTGACAGAAGTGAAGTGTTACCATGGGCAGGGTGAATTGAAACACTTGCTGGAAAAGTCTGGTTGAATGCATTTATTTCAAACAGTAGATGCTGTTTGTGGATCTATCTATCTAATCACATTCTCGAGCCACACAACATTGTTTTGGAATCAAAAGTCTAACAAAGCACAATCTGAAGGGAAAAAAAACTGGGACCTGAAAAACTGTACTTTGACGTTTTGGCAATATTGTTCTTGAAAACTTGATGCCAATAAAGCCCTTTGAATTGAACTGTTTTTATTTCATTATCATTGTACTCTATGGGTGGCTTAGTCACTACAGGTATGTCACTATGACACTATATCATAACTAACCACACTGTTGCTGGTCATCTTGTTCCCTCCTCTGTCTTATCCCTAAGTCCCTAGTGTGTCTTCTTTGCTCCCTGGACTGCTATGTAGCTCACTGGGTTAAGCAAATGGGTTAGAGACTTTAATTCCCTACAGTAGTTGTGGGTTCATTTTTATTTGTTTTGTTTCCCAGTGTTTCTTGCTTGCTTTTCAGTTTTTCTGGTTATTAGTTGTCCTCCTGTTTTCCTCTTCACTTGCTTTCCACTTCACTTCTTGTTTGTATTATTTGGTTCTGTAAATTAAACTAGTGTATTCCCAGAGTTTTGATTAGTGGTTTCTAGTTTTACTGTTTGTGGTATTCCCTATTTCTGTGCTTGTTAATTGTTCTACTTGTTGCTCATTGTCCTGCTCCTTCTGCGATTAGTTTATATGATTACGATTTACACTTTTCCCTTGTTGACAAAAAGAGTGTAAAATTGCCAATGGTTTCCAGAAGTTGACATTACTTTGAAATAAATGTGTGCATGAGTCTTGCAAGCTCTGTGTGGTGATACCAAGTGACTACTCAATATTGAAAATGTGTGCTTGCCTTTTCCTTCACTTGGTACTCCACAGTAACGCTGGACCATAGGCTTGGGCGTCGTTAGGTCCCATCACTCGGGACTATGGTCCTGAGTATTTTAGCCCCGACGCCAAGTCCCGGGTAAGTTTGACTCAGCCCCTGATCTTTTCGATAGCTACAAACTTTCCTGATCATACAGGTTACAGTGCTAAACCCGAACAAACCGCTGTTTTTTTTTGGACAGGGGCCCAAAAAAAGGATATCAGGGGAAACCTGGACGTATGGTAACCCTAGGTTGGGGTCCCAGCTACTTTTGTTGTAAGGATTTCAAAATACTGTGGTGTGCCTTAGTACCAAAATACCACCCAAGCCTTAACTAGTAACTTTAAAACTATTCATAAGTTTACCTGTTTCACTACACTGCTTGTATTTGTTGCAATACATCTGCCCTCTGCTGACCTGGAGCATCTGCAGCCAAAAGTAGCATGAACACAAGCTGCCACACGGAGGACTGTCCCCAGCCTGAAAGTGCACGCCATAAAATGAAGTATGGACTAGGATTCATGCTTGCCATGAGATGGTTACATGTTTTGACAACAAGATGGTTACTAAGGCAATATCAAATTGAATTCGGTGATTTGCTTACACAGTTCAGAAATCGGAAAAAAAATATGATAAATCATTCTTGCATGCAATGAAAACACGTCCAATCTCTCTGAAAATTAGTGGGAGACCATCACTGGTGATGTGGTAAACTGACCAGAAGCGCTCTATGGACCCTGTGGTTCTATGTAAAAGGTCAGTGTTACATTTAACCTTGCGACAGGAAGTTCCCCATGCACCCATATGCCATCCAGGTATCGTTCACCTTCTGTCTCACCCATACTGAGAACTGAGATATATTCCTCGCGTCTTATACTATATTTCACCTACTATAGAGCAAACAAGTATTTGTTTTCCGATGCTCCCTATATCCACCCCCATGTGACAGGAATAGCATCTATTAAGATGTTTCTCATTTAAATGTTAATTTCTTATAATATCAAAGTCAATTCATTAATTTATCCTTTGTAGAATTTTATGTTTATGTGGTCAAAGAATTTCATTGTACTATGTACACATTCAACAAACTTTTTCATAATATTAGAAAAGCTCTATGGAAAAAATATTTTGTGTACATAGTTACAATGTAGTTACGTGGGCAAGTGTAAAACATCAATTCAGATGTCTGTGTATTTGTTGACTTTTATGAAACATGTCTCAACATATGCCATCATACTTACACAAGACCAAGTGTGCTCCAGCAGTGGAGTTCGAATCCTGTGATTTTAATTTGGCCTCAGTATGGGATTATGGCAGATTGCTAGAGGGCAGGAAGTTTTCTTTACAAGTTACAATAACAGCGTTTTTCTCTTAGAGCCTCGAAGTGATGTTTGATTTACTTGAGGCTTTTTCCAGATAGCTCAATTAGTAACTCGCTCTCATTGTATTTTTAGAATTATGATCGTAATTCATCATTTTATGCATGACTTTGAATTGACAACTATGTTTATCTGCCTTTTCCATAAAATGTATTGTTTTGTATGTTTCTGTCCTTTAATTGCTGTGTACAAGTAAGTCAGTTCTTCCTAGTGATAAATGCTAAGTAAGTTTTAAGTGGATATTTTATCCTCTTTGGTTCAATAGATTTTGGCAAAACATATTAACTGCATAAGTTAACAAGCAAAGTTTCAGATTAGAATTTTAATTTGCTTTATTCATGCATGGCCTGTGGCCGACTTTTAAAGTCAGTTACACACCTGCAAGACTAAATACTTGACTGTAATACTCATGGACAA
The DNA here is from genome assembly GCF_048594095.1 of Paramormyrops kingsleyae. NCBI lineage: Eukaryota > Metazoa > Chordata > Actinopteri > Osteoglossiformes > Mormyridae > Paramormyrops > Paramormyrops kingsleyae. The sequence goes on along the minus strand of NC_132811.1, from coordinate 14,276,788 downwards.
AGCAATACAGAGTCAAAGGAATCAAAGGAGTTCCAGACAGACACATCAAGGGAGGGATAATATGTCATAAAATGGAAAAAAAAAACATTGCATCAGTAGCTACAGATGGCAGGTAAGCTTTGTTCTAAGCTGAGCTGGTCATCAGCAGCACAGAAATCCTGCAGATCTTCTGTTTGCTTCCCCTTCAGACTTTCCTGTTACTCTTCAGTGTATAGTGTACAAGCCAGGGGGCTCGAGTGACACGTGACCCAAAGGCACACAAAGGCGCGACGTGTTCCTGGTCACGGAGTCACAGCCTACATCATTCAGATTCTAATGGAAAATGTTTCAGCTTCAGAAATTCCCTTTGAAAATCACACATTATCATCTACAGCATCTTGCCAGGGCTGGCAGCCCCTATATAACCTTTTACCTATTATTACCAAAAATTCTTTCAAAATAATAGGCTTATTTTAATAACTTATGAGTGCGTCATAAGACAGAGAGAGGTTTGCTATGCCACCTCAGATGATGTTGTCCTGGCAATTGGCCATATTACCTATATTTCATAAATATACATCCTTCAAACACTCTACTTTAAAAGAGCAGAGATATGCCAGGGCAGCAGGGTCATTAAAATGTGAAGTGTGTGGATTATTCAAGGTGAGATGGTGAAAAGCCCAAATGAGGATCAGGTCACTACAACAGTGGGGGGGGAATATATATATTTTAAAAAAAATTCAAATTCAAATTGATACATTAGGGGAAAAACAGAAGAGGTCATACAAACCAATGTAACTTAGTTGTATGCCATTTGCAGCAGGAATGTCTGACGTGGTGATGTTCGTACTGAATGTTCCGTTCCAAGCTTGCGTACCTCTCATAGTCTTAAAAGAAATGTCCATGTCATACATATGACCTATTTCCTGTAACTACATAAGACAACACATCTAAAGTTACCAGTAAGCTAATGGCAATGAGAAGCTGTGAATGAAGAATTGCATCATAATTATTATACAGATAATTGCACAAAGAAAGAATTATTTACCTACCTTAACCTACTAGGTAACGTAAGCAGTTCGTTGCATGGTGCAATGTTTTCATAACACAGACAATAACCACTGCATTTAGAATAGCCTACCTGTAGGATTACTGACGCATCATATTGATTGCAATAAGTGTGTCAATGGTTCAACATGGAAGGTCTTAGTGAATGAATAAAAGGAAGATGTTGCCAAGTGGAGATGACACTTTAGTTTAAGGTGTAACCTTTTAATAAACTGTTACTAATCACATTAGTAAATAAAATCAAACAATCAAGAAAAAACAATCAAATTTAGAAATGTATTGCAAAGACATCTTAATCTCACAAAATATTTACTAAAGCACTTCTAAATCACTTGCAACTAAAAAACATCAAGTATGCATTAGTAAGCAGACATAAATACTTCAGCCGTAATGGTCTACTGTTAGGTAGCTATTAATAAACTGTTACTTCATGATACCTTTGATAATGCATTAGTAATTGAAAAGCACTTACAATCAAATTTAAAAATGTAATTCAAAAATATCTTACTTCTTTCTCACAAAGTTATTGCTAAAGAACTTGTACATGTTCAATTATAACTAATTTCTGGGTATGCTTACTACCCCATTATTTCATATTTGCAAGTGATTTACAAGCTATTTTGTAAATACCAGGATGATTGTAATACACTTCTAAATTTTTGAATGAATCACCTTTTAATATATTGTGAAATGATTAGTAACAGTTTCTTACCAAACATTATACTAAAGTGTTATCAAATTGGATGCCTGAGTATTAAAACTATGACACCGTGCCATTGTCCATTTTCCATCCATCCATCCATCCATCCATTTTCTGAAACCACTTAACCTGTTCAGGGTTGTGGGGGGTCCGGAGCCAATCCCAGATCACAAGGCACAAGGCAGGGAACATCCCAGGATGGGGTGCCAAAACATCGCAGGGCACACTCACACACCAGTCAGTCACACACCAGTCAGTCACACACCAGTCAGTCACACATCAGACACTCACACACCAGACACTCACACACCAGACACTCACACACCAGACACTCACACACCAGTCAGTCACACACCAGACACTCACACACCAGTCACTCACACATCAGACACTCACACACCAGTCACTCACACACCAGTCACTCACACACCAGTCACTCACACACCAGTCAGTCACACATCAGACACTCACACACCAGTCAGTCACACATCAGACACTCATACACCAGTCACTCACACACCAGTCAGTCACACACCAGACACTCACACACCAGACACTCACACACCAGTCAGTCACACATCAGACACTCACACACCAGTCACTCACACACCAGTCACTCACACACCAGTCACTCACACATCAGACACTCACACACCAGTCACTCACACACCAGTCACTCACACACCAGTCACTCACACACCAGACACTCACACACCAGACACTCACACACCATTCACACACACATACACACCTACTGGCAATCTGGTATCTCCAATCAACCTCAGCATGTTTTCGGACTGTGGGGGAAACCGGAGCACCCTGAGGAAACCCCATGACAACACAGGGAGAACATGCAACACACATGGAATCCTGGCGGATATACTGTAGTATATATTCCATTATTACCAATCACTGACTTGGTAGCAGTGAAATAATATAAACTCAATAAATATCAGTCTTGACTATAGACATCATTAAACTACACTACCAGTCAAAAGTTTTACACTACACAGTTTTATACTACTTTTCCATTGAGTCCAAAAACTGCAGATATTTTATTCTTATTAAGCACTGTAAAGTTGAGTGAACAACTATCAATGAAAATATGTGAAAAAATAAGTCTCCTTTATAAAATGGAAAGAGTATGTAACAGTGCATGTCTGACATCCTATCAATTGGTTGTGGTGTGATGCACTAGTTCAGTGTATTTCAACCTTTTTTGAGCCACGGCACATTTTTTACACTGAAAAAATCCCAAGGCACACCAGCAACCAAAAATGTTACAAAATGACACTCTGTAGCCTAGTAATGAGAAATAGTCTCTCAATTTATTTATACTCACTCAGTGTGAAACCTGAACCTGTTTGGATGAACACGAAGCTGATATCCTGGCAGGAACTGAAGACAGACACATGAAGCTCTTCCACAGCAGCTCTCAGTCTCTCTGTTTTTAGTTTTTATATGAGTCAGGCTAGAAAAGCTCAGCTCACACAGATATGTCGTGGAAAATGGGAGTAATGTTGAAATAGCTTTGTTTAGAATACATCACTATTACAGCACAGACACTCGACCATGGCCATAATATTTGCAAATAATAATTAATTTTCAAAAAAGTTTTTTAGACCAATTAAGTGAAATTATTAAGTGACACTAGTGTGCTGCGGCACAGTGGTTGAAAATCACTGCACTAGTTAACTCTTTCATCCCATGAAACAGAGCAGTATTTACTGTCCCTTTTAGAATGAATGCCTCGAATTTTCTCTGCTGTTATAACTGCTAGAGGAGGTTACTTTGATGAATCAAAGATATGGCATTTTCTTGCTAATAAAGGTACTCAAATGGTGAACATATTGTAACTTTGTTCGCAAAGAATACTGAGTATATTTTCAGTGAATTAAGTGAATAACATGCAAATGTAGAAATTCTCAGTGTGTGCAAAAACATTTGACTAGCAGTGTATGTTAACCACGCCGTTATGCCTGGAATTTACATTTGCCGCCAATTCTACTGAATGTTCCACCTTCATTGACCTGTAAAATAAACACTGCGCTCCACCCTCTCAACAATAAAGCTTTGTAATTTCATCTACGTAGAGTATACCAAGGTACAATGTGCATGCAAGGGGCATCGTCATGTTCTCTAAGCCCAGCCAAGGCACAGCTCCAAAGCCGAACGTCAAAACTGACAATCCTATAATCTAAACGTCAGAAATGTCTAAAATGCAGCTCAATCAACATGACAGTAGAGGTCATGAAACCATTTAAAAGCCAAATTCTTTGTCTAAGTGACCAGAAGTTACTTGGGCTTCTGCTATGATTCACTTGAATTGCTATTTTCACTGTATATTCCTGTTGTCATTCATTGTTTGCAGGAGTGAATGCCAGCATGTTTATATCCAAGAGTCAATGACTAAGACAAAACTTACTATATCTCACAGTCTGTATTATAAGCAAAATCTATAGTTTATGTAGTACTTCCTCAGTTTAAAAATAAATTGGTTTATGTAAAGAAGTGCCCTTAGCATATAATGGTGCATATAATGTGACATATGACTGAATATCATGTGATAAAGCATTAGAGCCATCTAAACTGGGGAAAAAATGCCAAATTAAATACAGATTAAAGTTGAAATTAATTTTTGAGAAAAACTGAAAAACTTTTAAAGTCGAGAGTTTTGAGAATAAGCTTTAAATAACTTTAAAAAAAAAAGTTGAAAATTTTGAGATTAAAGCTGAGAGTTTTGTGGTTACAGTTGAATTATATGAATAGCTTCTCCTAGCGATTTTTTCTTTCCTTTTTTGTTTTTAGATGGCCCTAGTGCTGCTCTGTAGCAATATAACCAAATAAGATCATCAATTTCAATACAAAGATGTGAAGGGTTTGACGGGTGTATGTTGCTATCCATAAACCATAATCCACCTTAAAAGTTTAAACTTTTTTTCAAAAGCTTATTTCATCGTCTTTCTCAAAATTTCATTTTCATTTTAATGTCAAATCTTTTAGCTTCAATCTTGAAGTGTTTTACTATGTTTGTTTTCCCTCTTAGGTGGCTCTAATGCTCTCCCATACTATCATCCCATCCAGGGCATACTCTCCCATACTATCATCCCATCCAGGGCATACTCTGTCTCTCCCATGCTATCATCCCATCCAGGGCATACCCTGTCTCTCCCATACTATCATCCCATCCAGGGCATACTCTCCCATACTATCATCCCATCCAGGGCATACTCTCCCATACTATCATCCCATCCAGGGCATACTCTCCTATACTATCATCCCATCCAGGGCATACCCTGTCTCCAGGTTTGCAGCAACAACTTACTTGCAAACTGACTAGCTGGTGATTCATATGATGCAGGATAGCGATACACTGAAATGAATTCGCTTTCAAAGAACATCTTGTGATGTTTGTGAGGTGCCATCCAGGATGTAAGCTTCATTGATGCTTTTTGGAGAAATTGTCTGCAGTAATTTACCAAAAAGATACTGCATTTTGTCAAAGTGAAGAAATCACAGAAGTTGGGGAAAGAGACACTTCATCAACTAACTGACAGCTTCCGACTGATGATATTAAGCAATTTTTATTAGATGAAGTGAAAACATGACAGTGGGAGAGCCCTCAAATTTTCCTGGTGGTCCTGGTGTTTTACATATCAGGTGATTCTTTGTTAAACCTCAAACAGGTGTTTGTTCTGCTTTCTCACTCGGCTGGAATCCAATAATGCATCCCTGTTCCATCCCGTGATCCCAATGTCGCACAGATACAGTCGTTCCCAACAGAGACAAACCATACATTCAGCTACTCCCTCTCCATGACGTGCCTTGTCGACGTTCGGATCAGTGTGTCACCCAAATATTTGCTCCGCATGATGAAAATCACCATTGATTTGCCACTGTGTAAATGCATACTACACTACAAAGTGATGCAAGTCTTTGCATTCTGTTGTATTGAGAAATTGAATAAACTACACTATGTGTAAGTTAGAAGGTTTGCTATTTAAATCATCACCACTCCTTTTCCCATATACACTGATTATGAGTAAGACTATTTTTAGAACAAAATGTCCTCACCTTCCTTTCCTCGGGGGGCCACATAAGTGACTAACAGGAAGTAATGTATCTAAATACTTTCCATTGTTGTTTGAATAGCTTTGGCGTTACACCTTTCGTTTAAAAAATTTAGATCTTTATCAAATGAAACCAACCAGGTTATGCACGTAGATCATGCTTAAAAACCCCATTTCATAAAAGGTTCCACAAGGAGGGAATATGCACAAATACATTTCATAAATGGTTCCACAAGAATGGAATATGCACAAATACATTTCATAACTGAGCATAATCCAGTACGTGGTCACACAGAACTCGCAGCTTATGTCAAGCAGTGAGCCCAAGACAGGGGAGAGTTGTCCATAGAAGGGCATGTATTCATGGGCAATATATGGTAGCAATTCAGAGAGAGCAGTTCACCTAGCCACATGTTTCTGGAAGTCAGGTGGAGACCTATACATTTACAGCAGGTGAATGTCATATATACAGAGTCAGGGGCAGAGGCTGAATCCCCGTGACCCTAGAGGCACGAGTCACAGTACTACTGAGTCACCACACCACCCATACAAAAAATGCCTACGGGAAGTATTCATCTCCACATATTTGGACATTTTTTAATTATGGGTGAAGTACTGTATATTATTCAGTGCTTAAGAATGTTGAAAAGCATCAATTGGAAATTAAACATCAAAACATTATACACTAAGCAAAAATAGTGACTTGTGCATCAAATGCATTGTGGACCTGCATTACATTATCCATGACATATGATCATACTGTATATCAAACCTCAGGGGCCCCATGCAAATGTGTGGTTCGAGTGATGGTAAACACCGCCAATGGCCAGAGGTATTTTTCAGATCTTCTGAGTGGCTCTTAGGAGTAAAGCTGAGTGAAGACGTAGAAATGCACTTAACAATAGGAGAAACACCTGGGAATTAAGATAAACAAAGAATAGGCATCTAAAAAGTAAATAAAGCAGGACAAAAAAAAGAAAAGCAGCTCTAAGTGATAAAGCATCCTTGACATGTGACTTGTTAATAGACACACTTATAGCCATACATTTAGCTGGCTGGCTCGTAGAAGCAAGTTCTGTAAAAGGGATTTTCAGGCTTAAACCCAGCAATTAACTCCATATCATCAAAGACCTTATGGCTGTATGGGTGTCATTTTTAGAGCTTGGAAAGGACTTAAGTAAAATTCTACGTGCAAAGTACATTTGCTGAACATTGTCGAATAAAACATACGGGGTGGTATAAATTTGTAAAGTTTGAAATAAAAGTAAGATATAGTGTTTCTTTTCTGTTGTGGTGGGTAAGGTGACAGGAGATTCATTCATTCATTCATTCATTCTTTCTTTTTCTTTCTTTCTTTCTTTTTCTTTCTTTCTCTTTGACAGCAGTAGGGGTTTTCCAGTGACCTCTGGCTTATAGTTTGCATTCTTAACTGTCCTTCTCATTTCTATCACAATACTCAATGTAGCCAACAATAACAGTTTTTTGAGGATGACAAAAAAGGGTGTGGTATGATACCAAGATATAATTTCTCTGTATAAATGCCAAGTGTCTTATTTTATCATCTAACAATATGCTTGATCCTGAATGAGCTGAATTTAATTCACTTTCCATGTAACCATGTACAGAAAGGCAGAGGGACAGTCCCATAAAATACCTCACACCCTCTGGGTCGGGGATCAGGATCATACCTGTTCTGTTTTTGGGTTTTCAATGATTGTATTGATTGTCCAAAATGTCAGAGATTTAAAAAAATCTATGACAAACTGAGGATAAAGACAAAGTTCTATAATGTAACTCTGCTACATGAGTTAATGGTTTAAGATAAGATGGTGTCCCTATTGGCCATAGTGTGATGGTATTTGCCCGCAATGCACTCGCACCCCAATCAGAAGATCTAACCTACATACTTTCCAAAATAGAGACTGGAAAGCCTTCGAGTTGCTGGGTGGCACTTCTGGCACATGGCAACTGCACATAATTTTCTGTCTGTCAGAAAAATTCCCATGTTACCAGAGAAGGTACTTTCATGTTACACAACTCCTGCATTACAGCAGCTGACAAATCTGGTTGATTTAGTATAATTAGTTTCATCTGTAGAGTAAAAAATGACAAACTGAGGTTACATTTAAAATTCAAGTACGTCATGAGTGTGACTGAGTGATGAGTTGCTTGATACTCCAGCCTCTGTTCCGCTCTACATTTTATTAATTTAGCAGACACTTTAATGAAGAAGGCTGGGTCAGACAGCCACTGGGGGCTATGAGCCCAATGATGAAATCACTCTGGGATTTGAACCAGCAACCTCTAGAGCACGAGTACAGACCATCCCCCTTCCTTTAGGGTTCTGTGACACCGTCCATAATGAATGCCTTCAGTCATTGTCTGTTGGCAGAGATAAAAAAAGACCAGACTGAATGTAGCTGGCAAAGGTGGCAGGTTTACTTTTGTTTAGAACTGTGAGTTTTTATAATAGATTTAATGTAGACCCGGTGTGACTTATCTAATTATCATGTTATTACTGGAATAAGACTGTTCCTGGAGATCAAGGACTTTGTAAGCGGCAATCCTTTTACCAGGAAGAGAATGCGTGTAAAAGGGGAAAAAATTAGATCCTATTGGGATATGCAAGTTCCTCATTCTTTAAAAGGCAGGTAATACTCTCAGTGTGATCATTGTATTATCGTATTGCTGCATCACACCATAAGAGGATGGAAAATAACACCCCAGGGGAATAGAACAGTTCTGAGGTTAAAAATGAAGAAAAAGCTAAAATACACCCATTGGAAATGCGATCTCATTTCAATAGTAATGGAGGAAACTATCCAACACCTCAAGAGCAGCATTCACCTGTGACCTGTACAGTTATTTCTGGTGCCCATCAAGCACGTCCACACAGCAAGTAGGGAATACAGACAGACTATACTACTGAAGCATTTACTCAGCTCAGAAAGGAGACCTGAGAAGTGGCTGGGCTTGTGCTGCCCTTTTCTCCACATGCTGTTTAGGGTGGACAGGTGTTTTTAAATAGCCCTTAGTGTTTGAGTACGATGTTTCCCAACCTAGTCCTCTGGGGCTCCCAGCCAGATAGTCCACATTTTTGCTCCCTCCCAACTCCCAGCCAGATAGTCCACATTTTTGCTCCCTCCCAACTCCCTAGTAAAAACATTGATTGTCTGGGGGTCGAAGGGCACTGGGTTGGGACACACTGTTATAGCATATGGTTACCTTGTGATTGACTGCAAGCCCACTGCACATAATTCATTCAACCAGACCCCCATGACCCACAATCCCCTCCCACCAGGACCCTCTCCTGGGCAGCCCCTGGGCCCAGAACCATTTCACCAGTTGTTCTCCTCAAGATGATGAGCCTGATTGACTGGCAACCATCTGCAGTTTACACTGCTTCATGTTTGTGCTTCCAAGGAAATCTGTATGTGTTTACTCAGACTAAGAACTACGAGGTAAGCAGTTCCTTTGAAATAGTCCTGAAATTAATTTTTAATCACCCGATACACAGGCCTGCCAGACAAGTGTCTATCAAGATGGATGTTAGCATAGCAAGAGCAACAGAGCATAGCACCAACTACAGGATCATTACTTCCAAGCCAAGATGTTGTGCCCATCTTGATCCTACATCCTACTTGTCTGGCAAAGCAACCTGCAGTTATTACGGGATACACTTGGCTTCTCTTGGAAAAAGTGCATCTCAGAAACATGCAATATATCTTCGAAGTTTCTATGCAGGCACTGAGTCACTGGAAACCATACCAGGAAACCAGTGGTTGAAGATGGGGAAAACAGGTGTTGGTACATACCCCATGTTATTCAGTACCCAGTGCCAGTACTCCCTTTGTTATCCAGTACCCAGTGCCAGTACTCCCCTTGTTATTCAGTACCCAATGCTGGTACTCCCCTTGTTATTTAATGCCTGTAGATACTGAGAGGTGCTGGTACTCTGAAGAGAAGAACAAAGAGGTGCTGGTTTTCCACTGCGGGAAACCTCTAAACTGGGGGAAGCAGTACTTCCTATCTTGTGATAACCATTTACCAAAGACAATGAAAACTCCATTTCCAGTAATTGGAGAGTACAGGAATTACTTTCAGTGCATGCCTGAGACAGTGTTTTTAATATTACCAAGTCCTTGAGCATTGGTCTTTTAAAAATTCCAAGGGATATACTAGGAAAAACCCTTATAATTTCAAGGTGGCTGTAGTAGCTACATGCTGCTTAAAGACAACCAATCACTGAAGAAAACACCAAACTGTCCTGGATGAAGTACTAATTGCATCATCGCTAGCATTACTAATGGACTGAGAGGGAGTCATTGCTACTCATTTTTTTGCTGTGTATGTTACAGTTGCTTCCTCTATAGAGAGATGCTGTGCTGAAAAATAAAACATATAAATAAACATCTATAAATAAATATAGAAAAATAAATATACAAACATGTGCTCTGTTTTCAAGATAATTATACCATGCCATTGTGTAGTCTACTTAAGAGCAATATGTAATTAATTATGGAATGTTTACCAGAGTAGATCTGATTACTTGTATTAGTAGGTGCGGGGGGGGGGGGGGGGGGCTTTTGGAAGCTAACTTCCTCTGATGATGCAGAAAAACTGGCAGTTTATTTCTAATGTATCCTAACAGTGGTGATTATTTACTTTCTTCAAATGGGATCTTCCTCCAGTTGGACAGACCAGACTGCATCACACACAAGTCCATGAACAGATTACTGTCCAGCTACCTGCCCAAGCACTGGATAAGAGCACAATTGTCAAATTGTGGGGGCTTTTGGAAGCTAACTTCCTCTGATGATGCAGAAAAACTGGCAGTTTATTTCTAATGTATCCTAACAGTGGTGATTATTTACTTTCTTCAAATGGGATCTTCCTCCAGTTGGACAGACCAGACTGCATCACACACAAGTCCATGAACAGATTACTGTCCAGCTACCTGCCCAAGCACTGGATAAGAGCACAATTGTCAAATTGTGGGGGCTTTTGGAAGCTAACTTCCTCTGATGATGCAGAAAAACTGGCAGTTTATTTCTAATGTATCCTAACAGTGGTGATTATTTACTTTTCTTCAAATGGGATCTTCCTCCAGTTGGACAGACCAGACTGCATCACACACAAGTCCATGAACAGATTACTGTCCAGCTACCTGCCCAAGCACTGGATAAGAGCACAATTGTCAAATTTACAATTAGTTGTCAAGATAACAGCATAATTCAATGCAGATTTTATATCCAGTTATCCACCTGGATGTTTTAATGGATCCATTTGGGTAAAGGTTGCACAAAAGTAAGTGTAGAACAGCACAGCCATCCCACAGGAACTTGAACAAACCAGGAACTTGCAGGTATGTGTCCCAAACCAGCACATGATGGATGCCAATGCAAAGTGAAAGGGCTAAAAAGTCCCTGAAACAATGCCAAGCATTTCTTTTGTAATAGCAAGGAAACAAATTATACATTCAGTAGTACTATTGGGTACCATTATAAAAATACAGAGTAAATCTCCCTTGTGCTTCCAGAAGAACTTCCGGTTAAGTGAGCTGTGCATTCGGACATGCCTTTCCACACACCAATGTACTGAACTGTTATTTGTGCACTTGTGGACTACCTGTGAGCTCAACGACCCTCCTCATTCTTCTTTGACCTCTCTAAATATCAATGTGTTTGTTTCTCAACATAACTGCAACTGACTGGATATGTTTTGCTCATCACACCCTTCTCTGTAACATCTAGACACTGGTGTATGTGACATTCCCAGTACGGGGGCTGTTTCTGAAATGCTAGAACCACCCCCACCTGGCTCCAACAATCACACCACCCTCAAAATTACTCAGATTATGTAAATTCGCTTTTCTAATGCTAAGCTGCATAATAACTAAATTTCTTGACCCTGTCAATGATTCCACATAATTTGCTGTTTGATGGAAGCATGCTGTTTGGATTAACAAGCAAATATAGCTAATAAAGTAACCAATGAGTATATATTTGAAAGCCTCATATAACGTAAGCTACATATTAAAACACAAATTTATGCAGTAACATTCAACTTTCATTCAAGACTGTAAGATGATCAATAATTAATTTCATAATACAGGTTTCAACTTGGCAATATTGTTTTTACCTCACAGGCTGGCATCTGTAGTTGCTGAAGTCACAGAAGTGCTTGCCATTATTTTGACCGATGGCAAAAGTTCAATCAGTTTTAAGAAAGAGACTTTGTGCAGCAATGCCAATGTTTATACACGAACACATACGTACACATACATACTCTCCAGATGTGTAATTTCCTGTTAGACCACAATGTAAGGGATAATGTAAAGGCAGCCGGTAGTTATCGCAGAAATAAGCCCCGACAGTGTGATCAGTGTGGTCTTGTATCACACTGAAGGGGCTTATTTCGCGATAACTACCGGCTGCCTGTACATTATCCCGCTTATTACACGGCTACTTGCCACATAAGGAAAAAAACTGGACATGAATATAAATTTGAAACATTTTATTGACATATTTGTTTTAAATTAACATTTTTAAACAATAATCTTTGTTGGCGCGGACTGATTTTAAACATACAAGTAGTACCGGCTATGCGTTATTACTTTGGAGCGGTCATTATTTGAAAAGAACGAACCTGCAAATGTCTCAACTGACCAATCAGAATCAAGCATTCCAGAGAGCCGTGTAATAAGTAAAAATAAAACATACACACTAACTCAAAGGTACAATAATTTTCAACACAGAAACCAAAGAATTTGCAGTACCTTATGCTATCAGCATTTGAAAATGTGATGGGCTGCTGATGACCATTATAACGTAAGGAAATGGCACCATCACGTGGACAAATATATTACAACAATCTTATCATTTGTTTCAGGTTAATGTGTTTGATTGTTTTCCTGTACAGTTCAGTAGTTGGCCTTGACAATTTTACACCAGCGTGTTCGAATTGTTTAATAATAATAAAAAATAATTTTCTAAGATACTTTCATTCTATTCCATTAACAGTGCGTAACTCCCTGTAGTAATATAGGTCGAGTTTTTTTCAGTAAAGTTAAAAAGAATGTTTTAATTTATCAAAATAATAAGTTAACCAAATCAAATCGCAATAAATATGAAAGATCTCCAAAGTATCGTTCCTTCATCCAATTGTCTTGGGGCCAACAATTTACACAACTGTCCGAAATTAAGAGCAATTTTAAATAGATTTGATCTTAGATTGTGCGTACGATCAAATCCACGCCAATGATCAGATTCTATGATGTAGAAAAGCAGTTATACCCACGTCAGGTTCAGACTTGGCGTACAAACTTTTCCTTGTGGCAGTGTTGGGGTACTGTACGTACCAGCATGTCAGCTTAATTGATTCAGCATAATAATAATAAAATAATAATAATAATAACAGACATGTTGTTGTGGTTTTATTGCCAGATTCAACACATAATTGAGGCCTTATGTGGTTTGCATAATATAGTTATCAATAAATTAAAGCGACGTTGGATAGGCTAATTGAGGAAAACAATACAAACTCGTACACTGGTTTTCCAAACCCAATTAGCGCAACTGACACATCTTTGAAGAAAAAGCCATTTAATATGCATATTATGGTTCCACAAGTGTAAACCATTTCGGTCAATCCATAAGCTGTAAAAGGTTCAAAAACGCTGAGGTTTGTAAGAGGAAGAATGGCAGCATTGCTCAAGGCGCAATAACATGGGAACGGCTTTTGAGAACGGGTGGACTACTTTGCGTATCATTACGATATTGATAAGCAGCTTCGTTCCTAGAGCTTTGTGGCCAGATGCCCCCGATTTTACAGAGTACGAATGTTACGAAAACGCAATACTTCGGTACCAAGTCGATACAAAAATTCTGAAAACATGACAGCCCCCATTTTCTACTGTACCGTAAGAACTGGAGATGTTATTCTGTTGGACCTGATGGGAACTATCACTGCAGGATGTCAACCATGGATCCGCACGTGGGCAGCGTTGAAAGCCAATTACAAGAGCAACTAAAAACTAATGGTGTTCAGTTCCTGTAAAGTGTTTTGCCAGTGTCAATACAGACCATTAAAGGTAAACGGCCATTTTATGAAAATTTATACAAATACATGAGATGGGCCTTAACTTTCCATAACTGGTAAGGATTCAGGTTTGACGGTTGGTCCTTTATTACTTTAATAGTTTATCACGGCTGACTCTGATCCTGTAGTGACAGTGCCTACAAGTGTTCTAGGCCTTGTCCATACATACGTGGGTATTTTTAACAATGGTGTTTTTCCTCATCCATATAAAAAAAAAATAATAATCACCGTCCACATGAAAAGGTTTACGCACTGTGAAGAACATACCAAACCAATAGGCGGCGATGTAACTTTAACTGTAGAGCTATGTTGGCCAATCAGAATCCTTACGGTTGCTGCACTCCATTCACCAACATTAGCAATATCAGCGGATAACAACAAATTATGCGGTATTTTGCGCATAAAAACACAATAGCAACATTTCCACAGATAGCGCTAGGACAGTAACGTGTGTATGACCGATTTAGTCAGCCACAAATAAGACGTAAGTGCAAATAAACAGTGTAAAACTACAGCTATAACTTCTGTTGATAAAGGGCGCTGTCATCTTGAATTCTGAGCTAGTATGCTAACAGCAAACGGCCCACACTCTGATGTCAGAGTAGATAATGGCACACACTCTGAAAACGGAGTTTTACAAAAGCTCATTTTCAGTGATCTAAAACGCTGATTGCGTGTGGACAAACGGCCAAAATGCATAAAAAAGGCTAAATTTTTACATATACCCGTTTCCGTGTGGGCAAGGCCCTAGTCTCCATCTAATGCCCCCCATTTAAAAAAATGTAAAAGTAGGACATGCCCGAATGTTTGTTACTCTTGACCCACTTTTACTACATTCACAAACATGGTGTGGCTCAAATCCTGACAGTAGGGAAAAGTTAAATCGCAAATCGATTTCTAAACTGATTTCTTGTAGGCTACGAATACAAATACCTTTACTGTAAAGTTTTTTTTTTTTTCAAAGTTATCGACCTATGTTACATTTGTTTTTAAGCTTGTTGCAGTTCGTGATACTATTGCTATGTCGATTGACTGTTACCATCTCGAAAACTGTAAATAAATATGCAGCCTAAATAATGCCTTATGTCATGTCCTTCAGAGGTAAACTCTAAATCCATTCAGCTGCTCACGATTTTGCAACAATTGGCCATTCGTAGGTTGCCCGACTGGGAGAGAGGCATACACACTTTTTGTGTGTGTGTACTTTCATTTGCTATGAATCACACTTCCAAACTTTTCTGAAATTATTTTAAACCAAATGTAGAATGGTTTCTATGCAGCTGCTTTATAAATTTGGCCCCAGGACTGCTCAGTAGGAAGCCCATCAACAAATTACATAATGAAGGACTGGATGAAACAAACCATTTTCTTGTCAGAGGAAAACAGTTTCATGGAATTCTGCCCCCAGGAAGAGGGAACTGTTTTTAAGGGCACTTCTCTTTTGGCTCCCTGTGATTGTATCACTATGGTGGTTGGAAAGTTTGGCTTGCCAGGACAGAATGACAACATTCAGATAAAATTGATGTATATTTACTCCCTATTCATATGTAGCATGCTATCACAACCCAGTATCTAGTAGCAGCAGCAGTTCTTAGCCTAGGAGCTGGTCCTTATTTACTATCAAGTCTATGTTATAGTTCAGTTTCATTTTTAAGCTATGGAGCCTGGAAAGCGGAATAACCTTGGACTGAGAAACACAAAGGATTCCCCGCATCTCTAAGGGTGCAATCGTTATAGAGTGTTGCAAGACTTTACTTGTGAAACAAGGTATTCTCACGGAAGCATTCCATAATATCCAACTTAAGGGGTATTCCAGAACAGGGGAAGATCATTATGGATTCTTGGAATTCAAAATCGTAATCACATGCATGAACAGAGCTAATTAGTTAAAGGGGAATAGTTAGGCACTGATGTATCCTGCACACGCAAGGGTGACAATGATAGTACTGTAGTAAATCCTCTGGTGGGAGCGCTGCAATCGCGTGACTAGCCCAGAAGGCAAAGTATTTTTGCTATGGCAGTATGAAAAATATTATTCTTCTGAAGAATAGTACATAGTAGCGGTTGGCTACAGTGTCCATGTTTCATGTTATATTTCATGAGTATGATGCCTATCCCATGCCTGAGGTCAAAAATGTAATTAGATAATTATCTGCCTTTTACAACAGTCTGGAGGGCTTTTGCAACCATGCCCCCCAGTAACTAAGAAATTTGAATAGGGGAAAGTTCTGAAATGACAAAATATACCATGCTGCGTGTTGACATGCTTGCATGGAGCAATGCTGCCTTCCAGCACGACTCACCTAAGGACGGACTTGACACCATTAAGAGGAACAGCGTGAGCCTCATGATTAGTCAGAAGAGGCAGGTGAGGACTTTTCTAAGCTTGTCACTGCAGATGGTTCACGCCTAGTTTAATGATTCAATATGCCTATTACATATTTATTCACTTATTCTAGCAATTTCCTTTATGGAAGAAGTTCTTAGTGGTTAAAGGCATCAAGATAAGGGGGTGTGTTGCATACTTAAAAATAGTACTCAATTTTTGTAGCAGACACAATAAAAACCTATCCCAGGTCATATAAGATATGCATTTCCTCAACCTAGCTCAGTGTAAAAATCTATTCAGTATATTTTAGGGGAAAATAACATGGAAAATCCTAATTTCAAATACAAAAAGGAATGTCTAGCAATCACATGAGCCATATGAGTATAAAGCATTATACTCACATAGAAATTAATCTTGGGACTCCCTGGGTGAATATTAGGTCTTTGCAGGCCTAATATTGGAAAGTGTTCTGCTACTCGCAGTTCACTGGGCTGGATCCTAGACAGTGCCTGGACTTGTTCTCAGACAGTACATGAAGCCAGCCGCGGAGTATACCCTTATCAGTCCCTTCAGGATCTCCAGGCGGTCTCAGTTACAAGAAATATCCCAAAGAAAACAGGTCTATTTGAAATATGTAGGTTAGATGTGGATTCTGATAAGACCAGGAACAAAATTCAGGAGCAAAATTGGCTCAGGATTGTTTTGGTAGTCGACTGTTGTGCTTTCAGTTGTGTCCGTGTTTGATGTTTGTTTTAATCCACTGCTGATGCAGGTGTGCTCTATCAACTTATCTATCATCTTTTTTTTCCAAAATTATGTTCACATAAATTCCATGACCTTGGCTAGGATAAACAAATAGAAGATGGATGGATGGATGGATATTTCACAAAGTTTTGGCCATCATCTTGTTCTCAGAAGAGTCTAACAATTCCATAAAAGGGGTGGGTAGTGTCTTGAGAGTTAGGTGACCAGCTTTGGTGTGATGAATGCTTCTACCGGTTCCTATGATGCATAATAATTAGTATGTTCTCTGCGCCCCCCACCCTAGTAACATGAATGAAGCCACAAAACACAATTA
Organism: Paramormyrops kingsleyae; assembly: GCF_048594095.1. NCBI lineage: Eukaryota > Metazoa > Chordata > Actinopteri > Osteoglossiformes > Mormyridae > Paramormyrops > Paramormyrops kingsleyae. The sequence goes on along the minus strand of NC_132811.1, from coordinate 14,259,464 downwards.
ACTCTGTGTGCCCATCCCACAGGCAAGTGGCAACACCAAGCTTTTCCTGCCCCCACCTTGATTCATTTCTGGTCCAGCTGAAAGGATAGCTTCTTTTTTAGTGTGTGCTGCTCACGTGTTGATGGCCAGCCCGTTTCCCCTAGAAATGACACTATTTCCCAGACATATAAATCCCAGTCCCCAGCCCCATGTAATAAGGTCATGTCTTCTGACCAGGCCCGATGCCATTTCTCACACTGGAATTCTTAGCCCACTAGGAGCACCTTTAGAGAGACCCATGAAAGCCCATCATATTGGGCCCCCAACCCAGATCATTCCAATTATATTCAAAATATTTTAGGGTCCCTGTCACTCAAAGACCCTTGGAATTATCCCCCCCCCCCTTTACAACATTCCTGCACCCCATGTACAATACGCTTTTTAAATACTGGAAAATGCTGTATAGCAGTCAGTCACAATTTCATACAAATGATGTAACAACAGATTGCCACAAATTCTTCTGAAGTATCTTGGGGTGGCTATGTAGTGAAAGCTGAATTGAATTGAATTGAATGGAATGAATTGAATTGGTAAAAATCCTAATACAAATGGGGGTGGCTCTGAGGCTAGAGATCTGTGCTGGCAATAGGAAAGTTGCTGGTTTGAATCCCATGAATGCTAGGACTGGTTTTACTCTATTGGTCCCTTAAGCAAGGCCCTGAACCTGCAATTGCTCCATCCTGGATATGACACTAACCTACATCCAGCCCTGCAAGCAGGTCCTCTAGCTTTTCGGGTAAATTTGGGGTGGTGGCAGGTTTGGCACTCCAACCACCGGAAAAAACCTCACACTATTCCATTCCATGGCCCTGTGGTTTGGCAGGTTAAGGAAACAGTTAAGTAGGCAAGACCCAGACCAGAGTTCATTTATAAAAACAAATTAAGCTAAAACAAAGTAGTCTTACTCAAGTATCCCGAGGAACAGTAACAAAAGAAACCAAACAACTGGAACAAGAAAGCAAATATCCCAGCCCCCTAACACACTTCTTTCACCCTTTCTCTAGTCCTGCAATTGCAGTGGATGGGAAGCGTTTGGGACTGAATTGGGAACCATTCCCTGGCACCAGATTGAAGGTTACTCCAATAACCACAATCCATTATGGAATTTTCCCTGTGGGCCGGTCTTGTGAATGCCAATCTTTCTTCCTAAATCCCGTGATTACCCTGGAGTACCCCTCCTGTCGGTCTATCTTAGCGTGTTTCAATGGTTCAGAATGAAATAAGTATCTTGAAACCTAGCTGCAGCTCATTGTCTTTGGAAAATGGTCCAAAGAATACAAATCATTTGATTCAGTTTGCAATTAGTTATGAAAAGGCTTACTGCCCCCTAGTGATTAATGTGATAAGCACATCCAAAAATATGTAATTTTTCATTTGTAATACAGCGATCCCCCGCCTTTGCGGAAGTTACGTTCCAGACCCATCAGCGATAGGTGAAAATCCGTGATATAGAAAGACCATATAAATAAACATTTTTTATAGTTTAAGCCTTAAAATACCCCTCCCACATGCTTTAAACCAGGGGTGGGGAACCTGATCTATGAAGAGCTGGTGTGGATGCAGGTTTTGGGGATGGCCTCTCAATCAGCCAATCACAGTGGGTCCCCAGGACTGGAGTTGAGAACCACTGCTTTATTATTGGCTGATTGAGAGGCCATCCCAAAAACCCACACGCACACCGGCCCTCCATGGATCAGGTTCCCCACCCCTGGTTTAAACACATGTAAACTTATTAAAACACACTTTGTAAACAAATATGATATGTGGATATTGGGCTAAAGATATCAGTAACATAATAATAATAATAATATGTAATGTGTGTATATATATATATATACATACATACATATACACACACACACACACACACACATCGCAGGGAACTGTAATGCATTGGGGAAAAATCTGCGATATAGCGGGGGCGCGATAGCTGAACCGCGACATAGCGGGGGATCACTGTAACATCTTTGTCTGATTGAGGAATATCATATATGCAAACAGATAAATGCAAATTAACACACACAATGTAATGAGACCAGAAATCTGCACAATAATTTTTATATCATATATAAACATATTTTATATATGTTTTTATCAGAATCAGAATGAGGATTATTAGCCATGGAAGTTTACACAAGACAATTTGTCTCGGCATGGTGCTTGCAGTGAAACATAAAAACCAGGGAACAGATTACAGACAACAGTCAACTTTAAACAACATTAAAATAGTAAATAAGTTAATGTGTGTCCTATGGTGCAGTTCTGGATAGTACAATAGTAATTAGGTACATGTATATTAGCAAGTGTCTATTGTCAGTCAAGTGATCACGAGGGAAAGAAGCTGTTTTGGTGACTTGATCCTGGTTTTTAGTGCCCAGAATCTCGACGATGATTATGCTTACTAATTTTTTGAAGTTCTGAAGGTCCTGGTGAGAGGGCAGCCAATGATTTTCTTAGCAGACCTGATGATGCATCTGGTCTTGTGCCAACTGTTTTGACTGCATTAACTATATTACCAAAGTCTACAGCTTATGAAACTAATGGAAAAGTGATAAAAAAAAAAAAAACCTTTGACTGGTAGTGTAGATGGAATGGAGTATGGTTGTATCTACAGGACACTAATACAATGAAGAGTTATATTCTACAGTACATTCTGTACTGGTTTCAGCATAAGCTTCCTTAGATATGCTGCAAAGTGCTTAACCGGATCTGGTGGATGCTTACCCACAAAGCTGTCTGTCACCCTCTCAACCATATTAGGCGTTAATTAACCATTTGCACAAAAATGTTCTTAAAAAGTGTTTATACACAGAGTAACAGCTATTGTGATCCAAAAATTGAAACAACCATCTAGACCGTGTGTTTAGACAAATGAGATCCAAAACCGGCTTGAGGAAAAAAACCTGTTAAAGCAAGCATTCCAGAAGATAAAGATAAGACAGACATAAGACAAAGATAGGATAAGGCTGTACTGTTAGTGTATTGTCTACAACAAAATGTTGTGTGGCATCTAACAGACAGAAGACAGCAACAGGTACAATGATTAAAAAAAACAAAAACAATAGAAGCAACTCTAACTTGACGCAACAATAGGCAGCATTTGGTGCAAATAAACAAGTGAAAAACAGTATGGTGCATAATCAAAATGAATTGGAAGTTGGAAATTGGACTCTATGAAGTTATTCTGCAGTCACTTCTACTAAATCTTTTTAGAGAAGAATCCATAAAGAGTAACCATAGCCTGATTACTATAGAGTGACTTATTACATAATTTACAGAATTTTGCAGTTACACGCAAAAAAGTGCTTAAGAGGGCCATTGGAATGCATATATGATACAGTCGTGGTATTTATCACATTTATTCATGTCTAAAAGACCAGTTAACAGCTACCAGAGGGGCAACATAGCAACAAGGGTTGTCATGCGGTGGAATTCTTTCAGGGAGCTGTTCCAGGTGTCAACATTCCTCCCTCAAGACATAACAAATTACTTTTTTTTAATGACCGACCATTCTGGGTTCATGGGCAAGACGTTTGACTGCCTGGATAAGTCTGTCTGTTTACATCACATAGATCCTAATGTCTTTCTGTCTGACATTCATTCTTGCAAACAGAAGTGTGTGGAATGAGCGACAAAGGAAGGAATAAGCAACTGAGACAGGAGTGAAGAAACCAGCTTATGGAGGAGGGGTGTTTGTGGAAAAGCCAGTGGAAATACAAACAGGAAGAGGCAGCATGCAGACTCTTGACCTGAGAGATATAGTAATATTCTTGTACCTGATTACCACCTGTGACGTAGGCCTATCTGTCCTCATGGAAATTGAGAGGGCTCAGTTCCTGCTCCTTTTTACTTTAACCAGCCCCCGCAGCCTAATTGAGAGCTATCCACTAATACCTCCTGCGCAATCCTCTTAGTTTGCATGTACTGTTTCTAAGATGGTCACCAGGATTCCAGTATCTTATTCTGGGAAAGCTCCCCCTTGGCCCTGCCCATCCAACGTAAACACTCACTTTCATACAGAAGGACATGGAACCACTAAGACGGCACCTGAGTACAACAGCACCACCAGCCAAAGGAGGAAATCCACAGTAAGTCCAACCCCACAGTAAGTCAGCAGAAGTTCAGGCCTTGCCAAAAAGATTGCACATGCTCAAGAACATATTTAGCTAGAGATAATGGCTGATTATTGATTACAATTAGTTACAATTTATTGGTCGTCTAATCTGTCAGCACTGTAGCCAGTATTTACCTTAAAATAAGATGAAGATTAAGATTAACTTTGTTGATCCCAGGGGGAAATTCTGGCACAAGAACACGATGAATAAAGCATGTTCAATGCAATATTATCTATATTCTTAAATATCAAGATTGCATCTGTAGTGTTTTATGTAGCATTTATCCACTAAAAGAAAAGTTTGCTTTCTTGTTTTAAGTAACTAAAAGATGGAATTTAAAGTTGTTCACTTGTCAGTTAGATTTCCAGTACAACCAGTATATCCAATGGCTTTGTATTTCATCACCATGTTACTTCATTGAGTAAAACAAACTATATATACAGTAGGCACATGCTGTATTTTTCATGCTTCATGAAAATAATTGACTATGTTTTTGTGTTGTACAAAGGCTAGAGTACTGGTTTAGAGTATTGGTATCGTTATATTGGCCAGGCGTCCATGCTTATATGAAGAGTTCAGAAACCTTTACGTATGCATTTTAGATATGTTTACTATATTTGCTCGATGTGAAAAAAAATGCTATGCTTCTGAAGACAGGAAACAGATGGATGGATGGATGATGGATGGATGGATGGATGGACGGACGGATGCATGCATGCATGCATGCAGCAGCATTATGCAAACCAAATTTGTGGGTAGGCACCATTTGAAATCCACACACAAGACATAAAAAATACATATATTATTATTTTTAAAACTTAATGTAACTATTATACAGTCGAACATGTCCAATTAACCTTGTTTACTGTGGCTGAGATGTGAGTTGTGAATGTTACAACGTGTCAACTTGTTGATGATGTGTAGAGTTATCGGTAGAAGATGGGAATGATGAAGGATGGGGGAGGGGATTAAGAGATGTGATCCGATGGAGGAAACTCACTCATTGGCCGGATTACCCTGACTGCCAAGTTTAAAGATTTGTTAAAGCACAATCTATGTAGGCATGTTATTGGCTGACTGAATAATTAACTTACACTTTACATTTGTACAAAATATTGGGTAGGCCTAACTAAATTGATTGGCACAACGCTGATGGATGGATGGATGGATTATTTTAGTCATGAAACAAACAAGGCGGTACTATATATTATGACAATCATGTCTGAGCTTGCATTTTTAAAAACATCAAAGAAGAATTTCCTTAACTTACAAGCGTATTAGTAATTATAGTATTGCGCTACAATGTTGAAACTGAGGCTTCACTAACTCACCGCAGTGTGCATCCGCTGATTCCAGGCTGATAACAACCCCCCACAGCCATCAATCAGAAACCAAGATGACCACAAGCTTACCACAGCACGAATACCAATTACACAAATTGGATGCAAACTCATAATCCCATGTCAACCTAAATATCTTTAAATGTTATTGACACAAGCCTACAGTACATTGCAGAGATCAATTTGGAACTATACAGTAGCTTTAATTGTTTAAAATTTAATTGAATTAATTACAGGTATATACAGTGACCTGGCCTGCATTCCATGGAGAGAAACTTCAGCCCATTGGGGTCAGACAAGGCAACTGAGCAGATGTTTGAAAACTGATACCAGTAGATTTCAAAATATACAAATCCATTATTCTTGTTTTTTCACAGTTCACACAAGGAAATGTCAGGCCTTGCTCTGGTTGAGGATGAACTATCTGCAAGCCACACAGGTAACAGGAAGTTATTATTTCTGTGGGATGAAAGAATTGGAACTCCGGTTTGACATTGATAGAGGGCAGTTCAAACAGTGGCTAACATTACCAGTATAGTATAAAATGTGTAAGCAGTATAAACACTATGCACTCTGGATCTCCAGAAACCCAGTCTTTTACAGTGCTAACATAAACAGCTGCCACACAAGTTGATGATGGCTCTCAGATGTTTGCAGTCCATACTATGTCCTGTAGGAGAAAACACTTCAGCAAAAGGCTGCTGTGATATAATGCATTTGGTCATCTGACAGACACTCTAAGCAGATTTTCTCCTTTTGCCAACCAGCCTTGGATTAAGGAACAGTCTTACAATACATGTTTGTGTTCAGTCCATCAGCCTTCATGAAGCTGACAGGACATCAAGCCGCTTTCACAATGATTCTGCCCATCTTTTATGTCCTGTCCATGTGAGACTATTCAAAGCCCACAGCAAAGATGGGCCCCAAAAGGGAGAAAGTGGCGATGGTGGTTTTTATCATTTGACGTCTCCTCTTAAATTACTCAAGGTCCCAAGGGGGTGATCAACGACTGGAGGAAGTTCAAACTGGAGAGCCTAGACCGGGACGCGCAGCCTTCCAGCAAGCATGAGCTCCTCCGGCAAATGTCTTCACCGCACAGGTCCAAAGAGAAACTCAATCGCAAGGTCAGTGGAGACACACAGGGTGTTTACCAATATGCATACTTCACTGTTCTTGTCTTCTCGCGCACCCGTTTGACATCATCTTCCATTGTTGAAGTACAGTTCCAATGCTCAAGAACAGAAATACAGAGGAAAGTAAAAATCCCCAGATGTTATTCTTGCTCAGCCCCAAATTTCAATGATGCATCAGTTGCATCCTTGCCAATGAGAATAACCCCATGATTCCTTGCAGTTAGCAAGAAAGCTCTTTCCAGGAACACAGGTATGTTCTTTGTGTCCTTGGCATTCATAAACACCCACACAAATACCTGAGAGGCCTGTAATATTAACAGGCCCTATGCCATTATGGTGCACACAAAAGGACGGAAGGACAAAACATTGACTTTCTCTACAATATGGGGGGGTGGACCGTTTCCAAAATCCAGTTTGCAAAGATGCCCAAAAGCGATGCTGGTAAATATTTTAAAATGAGTGGCAGGTAGCAGAGGTTTTAAAGTATTTCAAAAAAGACAATAGGTTCCAGTTTAGGGAAAATATTGTAGTATTGCGTCCGCAAGTAATGTGTTTAAGATCATAAGAAAAATACACAGAATCTTAATTAAATTTCTGCATTTGAAATTTGTTGTAAGCCCTGAGAATTTGATAGTACAGGGATCCGAATAGGTACCAACTTTGTAACTGAAACATCACAGGGACAGCAAAAAATGTATGTCGAAATAGGTGACTTTATATTCTGGTGGACTTTTCCCAATATTAGACTGACCAAACAGGTTTTGACTAAGTGTCAAAGATGTGCCTTTAGCCCCCCCCCCCCCCCCCCCCCACACACACACACACACACACACACACACACACACACACACTAAGTGCATGGTTGGCCTGACAGATGAGCATGCAGGAGTATGAGCTGATCAAGGACGAGGACGAGCAGTGCCTGCGCAAGTACCGCAAGCAGTGCATGCAGGAGATGCATGAGCGCCTGAGCTTCGGGCCCAGGTTCGAGCGCCTGTACGAGCTGGAGAGCGGGGAGGCCTTCCTGGACGCCATCGAGAAAGAGCACCGTCTCACTGTGGTGGTGGTGCACATCTACGAGGACGGCGTCAAGGGTTGCGAGACTCTCAACCGCTGTCTGACCTACCTGGCTGCCGAATACCCCAGCGTCAAGTTCTGCAAGATCAAGGCTTCGAGCACCGGGGCAAGTGACCGCTTCTCAGACAATGTGCTCCCCGCTTTGCTGGTGTACAAGGCGGGAGAGCTTTTGGGCAACTTCCTGTGTGCCACCCAACAGCTCAATGAGGAGTTCTACGCCATGGATGTGGAGGCGTTCCTGAATGAGTACGGCCTGCTGCCAACAAAATACTTGACGGCCGAGGTCAAAGATGAGGAAGAAGCTGGTGTGGAATGAAGCCGTGGTTTTTCAGAATGTTTCATTACTGTTTTTATAGTGCAATGTAGCAGAACCTTTGCTGTCAAAAGACTGTTCTCTATGAACAAGCAAGGTAGGGGTGACCTTTCTAAATCAGAGCCCCTTTAATGACAGAATACCTCATCAATGAAATGTAAATAGGATATTCACAATGCTTCCTGAATGTGAACAGCCTAACACTACTCATTATTGCTTTCAATACTTTCAATATTGACTGATAAATATTGAAATTTGTCAAACTCATCATTGAAATGTATCTTGACTGAAACTCTAAGTTATAATAAATATATAATAAAGAGTTGTAGAAAAGATTGATTCTGTGCTAAAAGAATGTAATTACTGATATACATTGTGTGTGTGTGTGTGTGTGTATACAACTTGTCAAACTTGTTTCTCTCTCCCGTAGAATTCTGGGATGACATGCACAGAGTGCATTTAGCTGAAAGCTTATACAGTATGCCACTTGTACGATATTTCAGGAGTGTTTCCTTTGAAAGTGATTCAGCTACTTGACATTGGTGTTTAAAACCCAGCTCATCACCATGACGCATATTGTATGATTCGAGATGTACATGTAACAGCAGGACCGCACTTGTAAGAGAGCATAGCCTGTGTTGTACGTGGGTGTGACAGAAAGGTGACCTAGCAGTTAAGCAAGTTAATGCACGCTTTACATTGCTGACTTTTTACAGTCAAGGCTCATGTAGTCACAATTTAAAGATTAGGCCCGTTAAATAAGAGCATGTACAGTATAGCCGCTAAAACGGTAACGTATGCCAAAAAGACTGATAATGACATTTTCTAAAATATTGCAGATCAAACTCCGGACTGAACCTATTTACAAATGAGAGAGTGGTATTTCAGAAGAGAAATAATTACCAGTTTTAATAACAGAAAATAGAGCTGACAGTTAAATTTGAATCCCAGTTCTTAGATCTGAAGAGTATGTTCTTTCTGTTCATTTATCATGCCTCAACAGAACTGAATAAAACTGATTAAAAGCATGGTATGTGCTCTACATCCAAAGGGGAGAAAAAAAACACGTCTCTTCTCGTAATTTAAAAGCGTGCCTCTCCATCTGTTTCCTTGACGAGACCACGCCAGAGACGCGGCTTGTTTTGGACACGCATTGCAAAGCGCTTCAAGTAAACCCCTGCACTTATGCCAAGTAGGTTTCGTGCAATGAGTCTCCCCAACACCCAGCACAAGAGCGTGCCCCAACAACGTCCCACCAGCGCACCGCACACACCTTCTGAGCACCACTTCAGAGTAAGGTGGAATAGCCAGGACCTAAGCTTTTAATATCCTTACTGCATTCAGTCTTAAAATACCTTAGCGTGTAACCACTGGTATACCAGTCTGTGCCTCGGATCTTCCGTAATTGAGGTATGATGTGTTATATTTAAAAAGAATATTGCAAGCCATCAGTCCAACACTAGAGCAATCACAATAAAATCAACGATTACTGAAAAAACAGTGCACGCATTTCTACATATTTTACAGTAACAAACAAATATAATTAAGTAGATATTTAAAGTCTGTGTAAGATGTGCTGAAGAAGGGTATCACTCAAGTGAGAATTTAGACTACTGCAAGTGGCGTGTTTCCATTTGGTACTCAGCCATCTGTCCATGGCATATGATTCACAGTCTGTAATTGATAAGTTAAGTGGCAATGACCTTGATAAGCAGCTAAAATATGCATACAATGCCTTTATCGTCATTGTACAGGCAGCCAAAATAATGATGTTCAATCTTCACTCATCTTCCCTATGAGAAACAGACAAATATATACAAGTGAGAGTGAAACTGAGGGTCAGAGCACAGGGTCAGCCACTTTTCCGGAACGCCAGAGCGAGTTTCAGGGCTTACCAGACTAGCCGATGGGCCCGGTAGTTGTACGACCGCTTTTCCAGCTGCAGGATTCAAACCAACTGCAAACCAGCAGAGCCAGACAGCAGAGGGATAAACATAGAAATAAATGATACGGTACTGATATCTTCAAAACATTTCGTGGTGGGGGGCTGGACAGTCTTGCTCAGTCCAGTATAGGAGGACTAATCACTGCACTGGGATCCACACAGACCACAGGATGAGCTAACCTGTTAGCCACAGTGTCCCTGTCACTGCACCGGGATCCACACAGACCACAGGATGAGCTAACCTGTTAGCCACAGTGTCCCTGTCACTGCACCGGGATCCACACAGACCACAGGATGAGCTAACCTGTTAGCCACAGTGTCCCTGTCACTGCACTGGGATCCACACAGACCACAGGATGAGCTAACCTGTTGGCCACAGTGTCCGCATTTTGTAAAAGCAGTTATGTAAAAAATCTCTGGAGATCGATCAGGGTATACCTTTTGAAATCATCCCCTTGGGAAAAGTATTGTAAATCGCTAGAATAAAAAAAGAAATTGGATGTAAAAATAAAACTTAATTAACATTGATTGGTAGCATGGATACAGAATGAATTTTGCATTTAAGGAGTTTCCATTTGGGCTAACATAACACCTGCTTTAAGCTTCACACTCCATGCCGTTATTAACGGCTCAAAATCCAAAACCTTTTTGGCAGGATCACTTGGAGCTGGCCTTTATCTCGGAGTCAGATTCTCGGCTGACCTTAGCATTTACCATCAGAAAAACAGCAGAAAGAAGCTTGTGGCAAGAAAAGCAATTAAGGCAGCTGTCACCACTCCTCCACAACAAAGAAATGCTTAGTGAGTAGCTGGGAAGGCAGAGATAAATAAGGGGTTAGGAGCGCTTGTAGCATTTTTTTTTTTCCAAAATATAAATGAGACCCATCCTGCCGCAAAGAAAGCTTCTGAAGATGATGTGTTCTCACGCAAACATCTGTGCTTTATTCAGCAAGTCAGGTGTTGTCGTAAAGGATATGAAATATGAAATAATTAAGATCTACAGTCACCCCCGTAGCATTCTGGATGAATCTGGATTTACACATATGAGTCAAAAAGTATTTTTAGGCATTACCTTATTGATTGAAAATTATGCGCAGTAAAGGCAGAATTCCATTGAAATAGAAGGTATGGATCGCTAAAGTTAATTGGAAAAACAAAAGAAACATTAATTGCCATTCACATTATATTACTGAATAAAGTTTTACAAGTTCAAAATAGAACAACTGAAAATCAATTATATGTTACGTATTTCTTACAGATATTATTGCAGTATACTGTAGATAATTCAATGATATAGATCATTATAATATAGATTGTAATGTAAATGGAATCACTGGATAAACATACTAAAACATCCTGTATCTGGTGTGGCATCTTCAAACATCCCATCTTAGGGTGGACATTTCAGGGTGGACATTTGGTAGCGGTAAACTATAGTTAACTCGACCAGGCATATTATGGGGGCTCACAAGCCTGTCCTGGTGCATTATCTAGCGCAAGCGACAGTCTAATTACAGCTTAAGTTTCACAAACTTAAGTTGACACAGATACATAAAATCCAAGGGCACCACCTAGTGGCAGAACACCGCATTGTGAAACACTTCAGACTGATAACCGAGGACCTACACTGTACTTTAACTAGAGATTAATAGATTAACTGCAGAATTGGGCAAAATGGAGATCAAAATGCTAATTTTAAAGGCATCACAAATTCTAACATTTGTTTACACTGTGGCACCAATGATATTAGCAGACAGCTGAGTGTTTAAAGGTCAAAGTTGGAACCAAGTCACAACTATTGCAGAAAATACAAGCAAACAATAACTACAGTAGAACCAAAGTTTTTGGGATAACTTTTAGGTCAGCTGTTCAAACCCAGGTGCGAGGACTCTTCAGCCAATCAGTCCTCTAATTAGTAATCTAATTAGGAAGCTGCAGCGAATACCCGCATACACACCGGCCCTTTGTGGACAGGATTCCCTCCCTTGCCATGGATTGTCTTAGTGCAGGCATTCAGCACAACACACCTGAAGACTGGTCCTCTGCTTTAAGAGGCACCTGCATCTCAGGCACTAAGGCTTGAGGATCCACCCAAGACTCAATAGAAACGGGGCCCAAAACAGCATCAATTTCCAGCTCCGCTTCTGGATGAGGCACAGGATTTGTTTGCCAATAAACCCCATCACGCCATTTGGGGGCCTTCCAGTACCTTCCAGGTCTCTTTCTTTCTTTGTGCTGCAATCTGTGTCACAGCAGCCACGCGCCTCGTCATTTCCATCCACAGCCATCTACTTGGACTTGATGGCACTGTCACACGTAGCCATAGGCATGGTTGTACTGGCCCAGTTCGTACTCACCTGCAGACTTCAGCAGAGCGTGAACAGGTCTTCTGCTGCATGCTAGCACTCACAGAAGCTACAGCTGCTTTTAGGACACAGGTGATGGAAATCTAGGAATTCATAACAAGGCTTATCAGGGCACCTTGGTCCTGGAAGTGTCCTCATGTGCACCAGTGTCCGAGACACGCCGTTTTGTTCCTGGCGAGAACAAAGCTGGAACATGGCAATGTTCTAAGACTGGGTTCTTCCTCCTACTCACAGAATTGCTCCATTGAGAGACCCTGGACCTTACCAACTGCATCTGTAGTTTATCATCCTGTTTTCTGGGCATAACTGGAAGTGGGAGCTAGGCAGCTTGCTGTCATTCAAACACCTATTGAAAAAATAAAAATACCCCCCAGCAAACACACATAAACATATTACCACTTGTACTATTGTATTATATCACTGCTTGCATTTCTTTGGTCGGGGGTGGTGGTGTCACAGCACACAGCAAAAGGCCTTGTGGCACCTGGAGGTTAAGAGCATTGCTCAAGGGCCCACAGACATGTGACCAAGTCTGGGCAACTTTTGATCACAGGCACAGAGACTTATCCCATTAAGCCCCACACACTTGTTTGTATTCATATATTTGTGAGGACTGTCCATTCATTTCTATGGAACAAACCCCAATCCCAACAAGGACAATCACCCTTGATTTCCCACAATATTATATCTAGGGACAGAAACTGTCCAGAAAGACCAAAGAAGCATTGACCAGTTGACTCAAATTGAAAATCTCACGCCAGCCAGCCGACCAAAGTCGGTAACTCTGCAAATACAGAAGGCCGCACAAATCCAAGAAGCTTGTCACCTTATCTTTACAACAAACTTGCATTATGAATTAATAACAAATGCTGACAAATCAGGGATAGCTAAGGTGCATGAATCTTTTTATCCGGGAATGTTGTTCCCGGCGTTTAAATACTTACCGGATTGTATTTATTACGATTTCTTTTCACATTGAAAGTCATTTCAAAACTACAGAAGCAAATTCACCAATACAAATCCTGTTGGGCGATATCAAAAACTACAACTACAACAGTACGCTGAGGGTCACGTGTTTCCGGGTGCTGCCTTGCACGTATCGTCGGCGGTATTTTCCAAGCGTCCTTCGCTCCTACACAAATTGTGCTGCGAAGGAAACATGGCGGCGATCATGCATTTGGTGGTGGAGCACAGTGAGATAGCTGAGCTGCCCAAAGCCACCCGGGATAAATTAGAGAAGTTTCTCTGCGAGAAGCAATCCGAGATAGACTCTCTTAAATCGCGCCATGAGCGATTCAAGGTGGACAGTGGTAAGCTTCGTCGGAAATGGCAGCTTTTTAAACATTGCGCAGTTAAGGAAATTGTGGAGAAGTAATCAGGATAACTGCCTCAGTAGGCAGATAAGTATTCATTCGTAAGTTAGATATGTTAGTCCTCGTTTGCTTTAAATGATAGACGGAACATAAATCACATTTGTTAACCAGTAGCTTTTGGTTAAGTTTGTGGTTACATGAGTGACAGCCGTAGTAACGCAAAATACTAATGAACCTTTGGGCTAAAGTGCCGATAATACCAGCATCACCCACCGACTCCAAGTTGTATATATTTTGTCTTAATTGTGTGGAGCTTGATTAGATTGAAAATGTCACGTCTGCTTTATATAACGCACAAGACAAACCACGCAACCTATAATAATCACGCCCCATCTCATGAACCCAGGCCTTGCCATAAGACATTTTTGTCCTTGTTGATTCTGGTCGGCTTGTTTTCTTCTTCATAACTAGCTAGTCACCCTGGCCTTGACTGTCGTATTGACTGATTTATACTGAATCAGTCTAGATGGAACTCGCTTGTAGTTCTGTTACGCAGATGCGGTTATCAATTGTTTTTCCTCATCTAATAAAAATCTTATGTGGAATCCTAAGAGCAACAAAACTTCGAAGCCGAGAGGCATCTGGCTCAGTGTCGGGACCAGCTCTTGTCCCAAACCCAGGAGAATCACAAGCTCAAAGAAGATCTCTCCAAGATTAGTAAGTGCACTTGGTTTTCTGATTGTCCAGATCGTTTGGTTTACTTTTTTAACATAAGTTGAAATAATCAAAACCTTTGCATTTTTAGATGAGAATATGAAGAGTCTAAGGGATAAAGAACAAGAATGTGAATCTCTGCAGGAGAAACTGTCACTACAAGAGGTTAATGCTTTGGATTTTTAATGCTTAATGCAGAAACTGTGGTTTTGAAAAAAATAGGCACTAGTATTAAATATGTAGCTGAACTGATTTTTTGTGCATGTGTTTTTGACTCCATTTTAGTCCCAGTTTGTGAAAACGAAGTGTGGGCTTGAATCTGAAAAACAAGAACTTGTTCGAATGCTTGAGAAGAGATGCCAAGAAGTCGAACATCTTAGTGGTATGTGTCTCTCCTTGCATCATCATACCAAAAGTCTAACCATTTTCAGAGAGAGGAGCTGGATATCCTTATGTACCAGTCCAAACACCCCTTATGGAGGGTTTTAAGTGTCTGGAAACCATGTGCAGTGTTTGTTTTTGAACTCTTTATAGAGGATTTGAAAAGGGTTAGTGACAAATTTGCGGAGACCAATTCAACAAAGATGGAGCTCCAGTTGAAGCTGGATGAGCTTCAGTCATCTGAGGTTTCCTTCAAGGTTAGTTTGACGTTCTCCCCTCGTCCCAGCCCTGGGTTCTCGCTTCTGTAGTTGTTCCCTTTGCCATTCACGATGACGCTCACTGAACCAAACGATTTTGGTTTTCGGTTCAGTACAGAGAGAGGAGAATGGAACAGGAGAAGGAGCTTCTGTTGAGCCAAAACACATGGCTGAACACCGAGTTGAAGGAAAAACGTGAGGAGCTGCTCTCACTATCCCGGGAAAAGGGCAGCGAGATCCTTCAACTGAAGTGTAACCTGGAAAGCAAGGAAGATGAGGTAAGTCTCTCAATAGAATTTTGAACGTTTTTAAACATTATTAGTCCTTTTTATTTTGTATTTACTTTAATTGTACTTTTTATCCTCTACAGGTCACCAAACTTCAAAGCCAAGTGACTGCCCTAAAAGCGTCAAGGGAGAACTTCCAAAAGCAAGCAGAAGACTTGATTAGCAAGCTGAAAGACGTAAGTGGCTAACTGGCTATGGCTGTCTTGAAACAGGTGCCAGGCTTTTGGTCTAGACTGTGCCCCTCTTCCTTAGGAGAAAGAAAAACAGGCGTCGATGGAGGAGAAGTTTCGGAACGAACTGAATGCACAGATTAAACTCTGCGACTTGTACAAGGTAATGGGAGAGCTTCTGGTATGCTGTACACCGCCTGCCGTGTTTATGGTTAAGTTACTTTAGGAAAGGCTGGAGGCTGGTTAAGGTCCCATTCTGACTCTTCTGCTGTGTGGTGCCAATGTCCCTCCAGAGTGCGGCAGCAGACTCTGAATTAAAGAGTGACGAGCTCAGCCAAGCCGTGAAGGAGCTGCAGGGGCTGCTGAAGGAGGCAGGGGATGGTAGGTGGTGTTTTAAGGGAGCTTAAGAAAGCACTGTCCTAAGGTAGTGGGTTTATGGGGTTATGATGCGGTGTGTGTGTGTGTGTTTGTGGGTGTGTGTGAGATGTGGGGGTGGGAACACATACTAGAACACTTTTACATGCTTGATTGGGTTTTGGTTCATTGTCGTGGCATTTTAAATTACACATTTATTAATCAGGAAATGTTTTTTTTTTACTTCCTATTTTGACTAAATTAGCAACAATACCATAGGATGCATCCTGAATGTAGCTGAAGTGTTTACTGGTTTCACTCTTCGATGCAGCTAACAAAGGTGTGGAGGCAAGGCTGCTGGAAATGGAGAAGTCTAAAGATAAGCTGGATGCTGAACTGAAGGAAAAGATCCAGAGTTTGGAAAAAGAGCTGGAAAACGCCAATGATTTACTGTCTGACCCCAAGCGTGGAGGTGCGACAATTGTTCAGAAGTGGTATTTTTTTGGATGTATGTACAATAAACATCAGTGAGTACGTGGAGTGGCTCATATGACGATCAATCCCTGTACATTGATTTGTACCTGCAGGATCAGCATCATTCACAGAACAGCTGACTACGATGTCCCCAACTGCGGCAGCAGTGTCAAAGATGGTTAAGCCCGGCATGAAAATAACAGAGGTATCGAAATCGCTTCATTAACCCGTATCATTAAATGAGTGTCTGGTTGACTTGAAGTCACAATTTGAGTCCCGTATCACCTGACCTGAAGGTGTACAGTGCTTATATGGAGGCTCAGGAGCAGCTGCAGCTGGAGCGCATGGAAAACAAGAGGGTGAACCAGTACCTTGACGAGATCTTGAAGGAGGTGGAGGCCAAGGTGCCCATGCTGAAGCGCCAGCGCGATGAACATGAGCGGGTTCAGAAGTCCGTAGCCAGTTTGTCCTCTAGGCTGGAACAGGCCATGAAGGTAAGGTCTGGCCATGCAGAGTGAGAATGTCAGGGATCTGGATCTTCATAAACGATTGAATACTGAGCGTGGCTTGGTGTTTCAGGAAATGCATCGCCTGCAGAAAGAGCGGGATGAGGCTAGCAAGCACTCCTCTGTTTTGGAAAGGGACAATCGGAGGCTTCAACTACAGCTCGCCGACTTGTCACAGCAGGTCCGTAATTAAGAACTACGTATTTGTCAGGAATTAACCTTAAATTTGGTTGCAAAAAACACCCTGGTCTCTCGCTGCAGGTCCGTGTCCTGCTGATTGAGCTGGAGGAAGCACGCGGGAATCACGTCATCCACAACGATGAGGGTGCCAGCTCCTCCGACGTCAGCAGCACCTCGGAGGTCATCTCCCAGCACCTGGTGACGTTCCGCAGCGTTGAGGAGCTTCAGCAGCAGAACCAGCGTCTTCTGGTGGCTCTCAGGGAATTGGGAGACGCGAAGGAGCAGGAGGAGGTGGAGACGACCTCTTCAAGGTAGTATCTTCTGATGTTTTGGTTTAGTTAAGCCACAAGGTCCTTCGAATGACTACCTGCATGTTTCTGCGAAATACCAGTACAGTTGTCCCTCCAGATGCACAAATTTGATTTGATAGTTTCTCTTATTTGCGAGTTGGCCATGAAAAAGTAAATGGTAATATATCTGGAGCTTGTCGAAAGATGGCAGTAGACTGTGGAATCTCACGTTTCTCTCAATAACTTAGACGTCTCAGTGCCGTTAATTTGCATTTTTAATAATTTAGATAGTTTGTATCTTATGTAAAAAGGTGTGTATATATATATATATATATATATATATATACTGTAGGAAATAAAGCAATTTGACATTCATAGTGTACAGTACAATTTGTTTAGAAATTGATATTAGACTTTTTATGTTATTGTTCAGGCTAAAAGACTTATGAGTTAAGGTCAGTAGTACCAAAGTATTATATGCAAATTTTCATATTTGTAGGGACCATCTGTCCCAAAATCTCATGCATGTGAAGGGATGACCTGTAAATACTTTAAGGCAGTGATCATCCAAAATTTTAATTGTGGGGACCGCTTTCCCTCATTTGGCTAATTTTGGCACCAAGATTTATGCTCCACTTTACCATAGTATAGGCCGAGCCCTGGAAAGTCCTTCATTGAGAGTGTTGAGGCTGTTTTAGTAGCTATGTAGCCTCCTTGGTCACCTGAGGATGCTCCCCGCAGGGTGGCAGAGCTCGAGGTTAATCTGGAGAAGGCGCAGCATGAGCTGGAGGACCTGCAGGAGCAGCGGCGCCACCAGATGCAGCTGGTGGAGTCCATCGTCCGGCAGCGGGACACGTACCGGGTCCTGCTGGCCCAGACCACGGGGGTCAGCTTCCCAATCCAGGGTGAGTGTGACGCCCAGTGTGTTGGGCTGGGGCAGTCGGTTCTGGCGCCATTTTGGTGCTTGGATATAGTGGATCAATATATTTTCGACCCCTGGTGACAAATTCAGGTTCTGGAGTAAAGTTAAGCTGATCTAGCTTGCTGAAATAAACTGCGTTAGAGGATATTGCCAATTAGTCCACGATACAATACCACTGTCAGTATTCAACACATCAAGATTATACACTGATTGTATACTGATGGGTAACAGTTTAATATTGAAATATTGGAATAACTATAACTTAAAACAGACCAAATTTAAGTACCAGGCAAAAACAGCTTATAACTACCAAGGATGAGTCAGTATTTTGAATGAAATTATTGTGCTCATCAAACTCCCTTACATAATGTATTTCTGTGTGCATCTGTACAATGCACATTTCTGCTTTTACAACTGCAAATGTAGAAGGACATAGAATGACATTTGTTTTTAACATTTGAGAGGTAGACACTGCACATTACAGTGCACTTAGCTTAGGCTACAAAAACAGCATATTTTTATGCAGTTTATAAAGGATAACATTCAGCTCTAACTCCATCTGCTGGTGTCAAACGGTACTGCAATAAATTAATTGAAATTTCGCTGTGTATCGATTAATTGCAGTATTGATACAGCTCTAGAGGGCTGGATGAGGAGTGAAGTTCTGCCATTCTCATCCATATATATTTTTATAAAAAGTTAATTGTGAATTTGAGCAGGTATTGTGCGTGACTTACTCTGCCTCCAGGCAGCACTGCCGCTGAGCCGCCATCTCTGACCTCCACGCCCCGCCGCTCGCCGGCGGTCACTCCCACCATGACCACGCCCCTGCAGGCCGCCGGGCCCGAATCCTCAGAGCTCGCGGAGGCCAGAGCTGCTCTTAAACAGGTGATGCTGCTTGTCTCCCATGGGTGAATTGGTTTAATGAGGAGTCGTACGTAGAAAGAAAGAATGAAATATAAGAATGTATTGTATTGTATTGTATTGGTTCCTGAAGCTAAATTAGGATGTTATAATGAGCACAGACATTCGATTGGGGGCAAAATAAATAGAAGGCCTGAAAATGAAGGTGAGAACGTAGGAGTACAGTATAAGCCTGACTTGTTTGAGATTTAACCTGAAAGTACCTTGTCTTCTTGATCAGTATCATGAACTGGTCTGCTTTTGATATAAGGATTAGATTATTGTGCTTTTGTGAGGGTGGATTAATGAAATGGTGATGACTGAAAACATTTCCGTGTAGCTGCAAGAAGCATTTAACACATACAAGAATGAGAAGGCTGAGAGCGAAAGGCTCCTTGGAGGTCAGACCGACAAGCTGCTGGAGCAGGTCTCTGACCTGCGCTCCCAGAATGCCAAGACATCCACCCAGCTGGAGTTCGCATCCAAGCGGTAGGCCGCCGAGTCTGACCCCCCTTTCAGCGATTTGCTGATCCGCTTCACACACAAAGGTGTGGAGGACTTTAAGTATGTATTACAACCCAAAAGCCCGTAGATCATACAAGCCATCCTTTACTCATTGGGGAAAAATCTCCATACTCTTTGGTTGACAGGCTCATTGCAAGGTCACTAGGGTGGCAGAACTGTGACATCAAGGTTGTCTTTTTAAGAGTCACGATTCCGGTCATTCAGAATGCTTTTGATATGGTAGGCTTGAAGTTCCTGGAAATAAGGAAGGTTATGCAATGTCTCTTCATTGGAAATATATCTAGCTCATACAAATATCATTTATAGCTCATTGTTTTAAATGTTCAATATTCAGCTTAAGGGTGACCACTGTGAATTGGCAGAATAAACTGTGGATCATGATTAGGTATATTGGTGGTGTGTGTTTTCAATATCTGCTTCAGGTATGAGATGCTCCAGGATAATGTGGATGGGTACCGGCGTGAGATCGCCTCGCTGCGGGATACCAACCAGAAGGTGACCACTGCCAACCAGAAACACGAGCAGGTCATTCATACGCTGACTGAGGACTTGAAGGAGGCCAAAGAGAAGCTGACTGTGGCTGATGTGAGTATTTTTGGTTCCGGTGGCAACTTAATTACTTGCAGCAGGACAAGAAATTCTCTAGAATTTACACACAAGTTTGACATTATAACAGAGGCTGCTGTTGAGACCTTTTTTGTTTTCCTTGATATTGATTCATTTGTTGATGAACTTCAGGATTGTTTACCATACTTGTACACCACCATGTTCTTGAGCTATATAATTTCCATAGAGCCGTTATGAGAACCTCAAGAAGGAGAGAGACATGTTGAAGATGGTGGAGGTGCAGTTGTGTCAGGAGAAGGAGTCCATCCTAGCTGAGCAGCGTGGACAAAATCTGCTTCTGACCAACCTCCAATCTATCCAAGTAAATGCATCTTCAGTTCAAGATTTTAAATCGTTAAGGAAAACGGCGTTCTGTTCTGCTTTCATGATCCTATGACTTCTTTTGAAAGGCAACTCTGGAAAAGGCAGACATCGAGACCAGGCAACGGCTCAACAACCAGATTGAGAAGCAGGAGCGAGAGATCACCCAGCTGCAAAAGAAGCTGGAGCACGAGGTGGAGCAGCGCCATCTGCTGGCTCGCAACCAAGATGTAAGCAGCCCTGCTGTAGATAGGCCTTGGACTCCTATGCATTCCCAGACCTTTTGTCTTACACTTGCATGATCTTGGTGTTAACAGCTGCAGCTAATGGATGCAAGGAAGCAGCTGGAGGTGCAGGCTGCCATGCACCAGAAGACCAAGGAGCAGCTGAGAAACGCTGAGCAGCAGATCGGCACCATTCGTGAGCAGCTCTGCAGTGTCAAGAAGCGGGAAGTCTCCACCCTCTCACAGGGAAGCCACAAAGGTGAGCAGAACGTGCCACTGGAGGTGTTTTCTAGAACGTGGACTTTCTGCGTATAGTTCAAGTAGAGTTGGCCAACTTGCCTTTGTTTCAATTTGGCCAAAAACTGCTGAACCATATTAGAAACCTCAATCTTGTCTTCTCCCAGGGCTACTGGTACCCGATCATGATGTGGAGGAACTTCAGAGGCGCCTCCAGCAGGCAGAGGAGCGGGCTAAGGACCTCGAGGAACGCCTGAACAGCACTACCGCCAACATGGAGCAGTATAGGGCCATGATCCTCAGTCTGGAAGAGTCTCTTGATAAAGAGAAGCAGGTGGGGCTGTGTCTACAATTCTGCTTTAGTTTGTTCAAGTGTAGTGATGTAGGTTTTTGGAGCTGTATTTTACCCTGTCTACACACAGGTCTAAGTTTCCTTTCGTTGTTTTTGAAAGATTACTCAGCAGGCCAGTTCTACCATCGAGATCCGCTTGAAAGAGTCTGGGGAGTACCAGAGGCAGCTGGAAGAAAAGCTGGAACAGGCTGAGAAGGAGAAGCAGAACCTGCTGGAGGAAAAGAGGAAAGCAACCGTGAGCATGGAGGAACAGGTAGGTTCCCCAGGCTATAGCCACCAGAATCTTAAGCTTGATTCGTACTTCACTTGTCTGCATGCTGCTATAGTCCACATGCAGCGCGTTATGTAATCGGCGCCATCTAGTGTCTGTGCAGACGGTGTGCCTGCACTGCAGATTTCTGGTCTAGCAGACTTGTTTGAGCATTGACTGTTTACTCAAGAAATTGCTAGTGCATTTCTAGCCGTTTCCAGTAGGTGGAATCTGGTGTGGTGGAATATCATTGCTGTAAGCATGCGTGATCGCAACCATACGTGAACATGGACAAATGTAAAATGTACACAAGTCCACACGGTTCACCATGCATGGACCTTAATGGCACACAAGAAGGGAAGTATGAACTAGAGTTTAACAGAAGAACGGAACCTTCTTGTAGATCTGTGTTCATTTCAGTGACTGAAACTTACGCGATTGTTCTTCGGATCCTTGTGTTAGATGGTTGAGCTGAGGAGAGATCTGAGCAAACTTCAGGTGGAGCTTCAGGAAGCCATACAGAGGGCAGCCTTGTTAGAAACCCACCAGCAGCAGGCCGTCGAGGACAGCCAGCAGCAGGTATAGCTGGAGCTTTGGTAGCCGGGTCCAGACTACCCTCGACGCATGCCACATTTCACAGACAGGCAAGCCTGTCTTTGGAAAGGAAAGCTTACAGATATTTTCCACTCTGACGTTCATTGTTGTTATAGGCTAAACTCGCTGTGGAGGCTCAGGAAAAATACGAGCGGGAGATGATTCTGCACGCCGCAGATGTGGAGACCCTCCAGGCTGTGAAGAACCAGGCCCGGCAGCTGGCCCAGATGCGCGAGCAGCTGGAGGAGAAGGCACTTAAGGCCAGCACACAGCTGCTCGAGGCTCGTGTGTCTTGGGAGGACCAAGAAAAAATACTCAAGGTGACTAGTCCGGGATTCTTTGATTCTTTCTTATTCATTGGGTTGTTGCTTTATGTAGCTGTATCTTTTCTCTTACCTCACTTTTATTCCCACGTCCACAGGAGGAGGTATCCAATCTGACGTCTCGTGCAGAAGATTTGCAGAAGCAGAACGATCTACTTCACGAGCAGATTGAGAACCTGAGCAGCAAGTTGGCTGCCTCTGTCAAGCAGGCCGCCCAGGGGACCCTGCTCGACCTCTCCCTGACTGAAGAGGGCAAGTCCCAGGACCAAATTCTCGAGATTTTGAGGTGAATGTCCCTTTTGAATCTTTCATATCTTTTCTCCAGGCATTACTATGAATGCTAGTTATACAACTGGTTTATTCCTACATGTCACTGAACAGTCACTGAATGTCAATGCTTCTTGCCTGAAGGTTTGTACGAAGAGAGAAGGAGATTGCTGAGGCCAGATTTGAAGTTGCTCAGGTGGACAGCTTGCGCCACAGGCAGAGGGTGGAACACCTGGAGAGGGAACTGAAGGAGGTGCAGGATAGCCTACATGCAGAGCGTGCTAAAGTTCAGGTGAGGAACTTCAGGTGGTCTAATTTTGGAGCTCAGTATTTGCGTAATCTTGAGTTTGCTTTTGTATGTATGCGTGCTGTGCTTGGGATCCCTTCCATTCAGTATCAGTATTTAAATTTTATAGGTCACATGTTTTCCTCGGCAGGTAACTTTGAAGACCTTGGCGCAGCACGATGAGCTGATGAAAAAGACGGAGACCATGAATGTTCTCATGGACACCAACAAGATGCTAAGGGAGGAGAAGGAGAAGCTTGAACAAGAGCTTCAGCAGGCACTTGACAAGGTGTCAACATCAATATGTTCATGTATTGTGATTTATGTCTGAAGCGCTTCATTTTACATAATTCTTTTGTGCTGTGAAAAGATAGTGGTCCAAGCAAAACAATCTGTTCTTTTATAACTTATAACATTGAATATTCAGAATGGTTGTCATTTATTAAATTTTTTTTAATGATCTACAGGTGCATACACTAGAGGCACAGATCATGCCCCTGAAGGAGTCTAACGCAGAGTTAAGTGAGAAGAGTGGCGTCTTGCAGTCTGAGAAGAAGCTTCTGGAGATGGACATCAAGCGCTGGAAGGCCCGGACACAGGTGACCAGGTCCCCCTGCAGGTCCACCTGGTAGGTATATTTGCCGAAGGTAATGATTGTGTTTACCCTGGTTTTAGGAGCTGATAAGCCAGCAGAAGGACGCTGATCCTGAGGAGTACAAGAAGTTGAACGCTGAGAAGGAAGCCCACCTGAAACGCATCCAGCAGCTGATGGAAGACACAACCCGGCTGAAGACCGAAATCAACAGGTGGGACCTCCGCTTGGAGATACGGCTCTCCTCATTCTGCATTCGCATTCTGTATTTTTGGGGGGAATCGTGTTTTTGACAGCTTTCTTTCCAATCAGGAGCAATGCATCCATAACCACCCTACAAAGCCAGGTGCAAAACCTGCAGGACAATTTTGGCAAGGTGACCCTGGAGAGAGATGAGTTAAGGAAGCGTCTGGATGCCAAAGACCTCGAAATGCAAGAGAAGGTCAAGACGATAGTGCAAGTGAAAAAGATCGGCAGGCGATATAAAACCCAGTACGAGGAGCTCAAGGCCCAACACGACCAGGTAACACGCGTTTCTCTTCCTTTCCCCATCATTTTTGTGTCACTCTGTGAATAATTGGGTGGTGTTCTGGTTAGCTGGTTGCTGAGGCAGCTACCCATCCAGTTCTGGAGCCAGAGAATGAGCAGGCCTCTGTCCAGGAGATCCAGACCTTGAAAGAAACGGTCAGTCAAGCGGAAACTAAGACCAAGGAGCTTGAGGGCCAAATGGAGAACCTGCAAAAGGTAAGGGAATGTTTAGATGAAATCCAGATGGGTCGTGCCTTAGTAAGGGAGTCAAGGAAGGCTTTGGATATATTCTACCATGGGTATTTCTCTTTATAGTACGGTGTAATGAGTTTATTACTTTGTCCCACAAGCATTACTGTACAATTGTTAACACACAAGTTCAGGTTACGGTTTTACACGGACTCAGCAGTCCATGGTGTAACCCGGTCATTTGTTCCAGGTGGCAGGTGAACGAGAGGCAGAGGCACGGAGCTTCCAGGAGCAGGTGAGCAAGCTGCAGCCTGAGCTGGCCCGCCTCCGGCAGGAGCTGCAGGAGCGCGCCACTCAGGAGGAGCAGCTGCGGCAGCAGATGGCAGAGAAGGAGGAGAAGACCAAGAAGGTCATCTTGGGGGCCAAGCAGAAGATCAGCCAGCTCGTAGGCGAGTAACAGCCCCAGTGAAGCGTGCCAACCCTCCTCCCCCAACCTTCTCTCGTTAATGCTGGTCGCTGACAGGAGGGGTGTCTATATTTGATACAGGTGCCAAGGAGCAGCTGTTGAAGGAGATGGAGGAGCTGAAGCTGCAGAGGGAAGAGCTGGAGGTACGTTTGGGGGCGCTGAAATCCCAGTACGAGGGCCGCCTCTGCCGGCAGGAGCGGGAGCTGAGAGAGCTGCGAGGCCAGCAGGAGCGGCACGGCGAGCCGAGGGACGAGCCCCAGGAGCAGGGCCCCAGCAAGGTATCGTGGGTAGTGATCCTGGAATGGATCCGTTCAGTTTGACAGTCTCCATTGTGTGACACCAGTGTCTCCTTTCTCTTTAAGGCCCAAGAGCAGCAGAGGCCAGCTGAACAGAGGCAGATCACCTTGAAGACAACTCCAGCCGCCGATAGGGGAAGGTAGCAAGTCTTCAATTGCGCAAAGCCAACGTGAATCTTGTTGCTTCAGAAACTAGCACGCAATGATTGGCGGTTTTCTGCACCATAGCGCCAACGTTTCGGAGCCTCCCACAGCAAACATTAAGCCGACGCCCCTCGTGGCCACCCCGAGCAAGCCTCCACCCATCCCTGGAAACAAGTCCACCCCCAGGGCTAGCATCCGGCCCATGATCACTCCGGCTACCGTGCCAACCCCGACTCCGACAGCCACCGTCATGCCCACCACTCAGGTCGACACGCAGGAAGGTGAGTCCATTAGACTGACAGAGAAATCCCAGAGGCTCATTCTTCAGACTGCCTTCAGCTAGTACAGACCATCTAAATATTTTTAGAACTAGACCTGAATATTTTTAGAGCTAACTGATATTTTCAGATGGTTTGAAAGGATTGATAAGATGTGTATGCTAACGTTAATTCTGAGCATGTTGCGTTCACGTTAATTCTGAGCATGTTGCGCTCACGTTAATTCTGAGCATGTTGCGCTAACGCGGCCTGGGTTTCTGACTTCAGCAGCACAGCCGTCCGAGGGTCCAGTGGAGCACGTCACCGTCTTCGGCAGCGCCAGCGGGTCTGTGCGCTCCACCAGTCCTAACGTCCAGAACACATTGGCGCAGCCCCTCTTAAACATGCAGCCCCAGCAGCAGATTCAGCAGACCCCTCAGACGCAAGCCACCGCCTTCGTCCAGCCCACCCAGCAGACCCTGGTTTCCCTGGAGGTTGCCGCTCAAGAGCCAACTTCATCCACGATGGAGGCGATGGCCGGTCCCTCGGTGGAGAGACCCTCCACCTCCACTATGGTCTTCGGTACAGGTGTGCCTCTGATTCCTTTGTCTTCTCGTTTGGAACTGAGCAAGCAGTTTTGAGTTCAGTCTAACCTTACCTTAGCTGTGTAGTTTAACTGTATGTGGTGATCTTCGTAGGTTCAGATGTAGAAGTCACATGTTTGCAGTAAGTAAATGAGCGCATTCTTCAGTTTCAGCCACGCCGGGCAGCACCATCCCCAAGAGGATACGTGAGGAGGACCTGGAGGGTACATCTGACAGCACTGACACCAGGCAAGATGAGACAATGGAGCTACCCAACCCTAAGAAGCCCCGTATCATCCAGAGAGTGGACCCTGAGGTGAGTGCCACACCCTGCATGTCAAATCATGAAAGACTTTGGCAGGACCAAAGCAGATGTTATAAGAATTATAGAACTTGCTAGACTAAGGGCTCTAGGGTAGTAATTCAGTAAGTAATTTGAGGTTTTTTTTTGTGTTTCCTAGGAAGAAGTACTGGTAGATGAAGGCATGGTGGATGAAGTTGAGGTTCCTATGGAGAATCGTGAGGCGTCTGATGCTGGCCAGGTGAGGCTTGCTCTGGTGTGACCTCCAGGTGCAAAGTCATGGCACCCAGTGTGTTGGAATAGCCCTGAGTCCAGCATATCCATCTGGGCATGGCTACAGGTACCTACGGAGCTGGAATACCCCTTGTTGGAGGACGGGGACGAACAGGACGGTGACTCTTCACAGGCTGTCCCCGTGGACCAACCCACCGAGGCTCAGGTCTGCCCACAGGACCCAGTGGAAGAACAGCACGATGTCATTGTCATCGTCTCGGACACTGACAGTGAGGAGGAGGAGGAGGAAGAAGAGGAGGAGGAAGAGGAACAACAGGTAAATTTGTTTACAAAACCCATTTAAGGAGTATGAGGTATTTTTGCCTTTAGAGATTATATTCTAAACCGTTGTCTGTAGGACTATGAGGAGGATGATGACGATGAAGATGATGATGACGATGGGACTGGCATGGGTGATGAAGGAGAAGAGAGCAATGGGGAGAGTGGCAGCGGAGGGGGGTGTGATGAGCCATACGAGGGAGACGATCTGGAGGTGAGCTGGCGAACTCGGCCCCAATGTCCTCCCTGGTCTCCATGTTCGCTGGCATGTTGGTGATTACATACACACACAAATACTGTTACAGACTTTGCTGGGAACGGCAATAAAGAGAATTGGACTGAGTCACCAATGGTGGGCGGCAGTGAGACACTACATAAATGGCGTCACTGTCCTGGAGGAAGGGAGGGAGTGTTTGCTTTTATTGTTTAAACACTGAACGCACATGGCATCCTCATTTCCCTGAAAGCTCACACTCCGTCACACATGTGACTTGTTTTCGGGTTTTTCCGCATGGAGTGGTGATTTTGTTTATGAATTGCGTGGTCCAGGGGACCGAGGCCAATGACGCCAGCACGGAGAACGAGGAGATCCTGGGGGCTGGGGACTCAATCCAGAGGCTGGCCGACACCCAGACATCCAGTGGTAATTTTAAACAGTTTGTTTTTCCTGGTGCTGCTGATGGGCGTCGGTCTGTGGGTGTAGGGGCTTGGATGAAGTCCAGTTTTTCCTGGTCTGATTGATTTTTCTCTCATAACATGAATTAAATTTTAATGTATCCTTCATTCCAGGAGAAGGAAGCAACAGCAACATGGAAACCTTTCCTACAGAGTCCCAGCCAGACCAGCAGTTGAATGTTGACCGGCAGGTGCCCCGCCCACCTCAGTCGCCACGGAGACCGTCTCATACCCTGCCACCCCGACTCAATATCCAGGTCCCCCCCGCCCAGGAACTCGGGCCGCCCCCGCAGGTGTGTGCGCATTTATCTAGTATCGTACGGTTTCTTATAAACGCTCACGGCAGCCTTTCTCACCCGGAAACGTGCGTCTGGGCGTTGGTCCCTGTGGGCATCTGTTTTTCATGTTTTGAATGCCAATGCTTTTCTCTCCTTCAGCGCATTCCCATTAGACGTCAGTTCCCTGGGGGCCGAGGGACACAAGGCGTCCCTCCAGTCAGCAGCAACACGGTGAGTTGCCCATCCGTGTGTATTGGGAGAACAGGGAGAGTCCAAGCTCACCCCCCCCCCCGTCTTAAGGCGTCCCGTCTGCTCTATGCTGTGCCGCAGCCCTGCTTTGATGAGGAGGACCGGATGGTTCCCAGCACCCCCACGCTGATGCTGCCCCACCGCAGTGACAGCTTCGCCGAGGCCATCCAGTAAGTGAATTAGCCGGGCCGACTTGAGCGCTGTCGTGTCCAGTGCATGTTGAGGCGTCCTGAACACTCCTGCTTCAGCCCTCCTCCCTAACCCTGCTATTGCCCGTCAGCAGCTCTCCTCAGGTGGCCGGTGTTCCCCGGTTCCGGTTCGGTCCACCTGAAGATATGGGCCAGGCTGGCTCGGACCTGGGACAGCTAGCTTCGCAAGGAGGTATGTTGTCGCCTGCAAAATCAGGTCAGTGATGCAGTTTGGTGTAGAAAATGAACCAAGTCAGGAAAACCACCACGGTGGTTGTGTAGATGAGTGCGTGCCTGCATTCCCTGTGATGGTCTGGAATCACACCCAGGTCGCACCCCAGGGGAGCGTGAGCTTATCCAGAAAGGGCCGCTCTGTATGCGGGTTTTCGCTGCAACTACCTAATTAGATTACTAATTAGAGGACTGATTGGCTGAGGAATCCTCACACCTGGGTTTGAACAGCTGACTTAAAGGTTATCCCCAAAACCTGCATACACTGACTCTTTGTGGATGAGGTTGGCCACCCCTAGTGTAACCATTTTGTGCCCTATGCTGCCTGAAAACGGTGCCCCCCCCCCAAAAAAAAACCCTCAGCAGAATAATCGTTTAGGATAAACCTAGAAGAAAACCATGGACTGTCGTTTCACTTTGTAATACCTGTACATGCTTGCTATCTTCTACATTTTCCTCCGCATGCATTTACAGTATGAATGTAGAAAATGAAATATCTTGCACTATGCTGGATGAATTGATCTCCTGAGGATTGGTTACATAACGGGGGACTAAATCCACAGTCCCATGCAGTTCTGGAACTTGAAATGGGGCCGTGAAACCAGGGCAATGTCAGCCTATGGGAATTCATTTACCAGGTTACTTGGATTACATAGAATTATGGTTAGTGAACCATCCAGAAGGCACAGGGGTTCACTGGAAATAGTGTCAGTCTGTCACTGGGGCCAGTACAGATTCACAGACTATGGGCACTTTATAGATGGCAGAAGCTGGAGTGCCTGGTGGAATGGACTCTCTCTTAACTGCATGTGAACTGATATACCGCAGGTTAGTCACATGTTCACAGCTGGTCACCCTTCCTTTCTCAGGTCTAGGAATGTATGAGAGTCCCCTATTCATGGGGGAGCATGAGGAGTCGGGGGGCCGCAGCGTGCCCACCACCCCGCTACAGGTGGCAGCGCCAGGTGAGTGCCAGCACACCTGTACATTTTGGACCTAAAACTAAACTGAGATCTAACAAATGCCACTTTGTTGGGCCTTTTATTTTACTCTTTTTTTTTTTTGCCCCGTTTCCTTTTTCTGCCATATGACTGATTTTTTTTAAACCACACATACTTTTTGTCTCCCAGTGACAGTGTTCACGGAGTCCAATCCCTCCGACGGGTCGGAGCATGCCTCCCAGTCTGTTCCCATGGCGACCACGTCCACGGCGGGTCAGCGGCCCCATGGGATGGCCAGCCCGAGGGATGACGCAGACGAGGTGCTCTTGGAGACGGAGAGTGACGGGTAGGACGATGACTTGCGGCTCCTACGGTGAACAACAGCGGGTTTTTCTGTAGCTTTGGTCGAAAAGCCGGCATGGCACAGGGGTCTGTCTGCAGCATACAGCCTGCAAAAGGTGAATCTTGTTTTCAGCAAAAGTGGTTCACATAATCTGACCAAAAACACTGTCTTAGGAGGGACACAATGAAGCTTAAAATAACTTTATAAAACACTGCAACACTGTTCCAGACTGTTTTAATAATCATTTAATAGTCATATTTACAGTACTATATAAAAGCTTTTATGTGAGCAGTATATAGTGGTTTTCTCAGTAATACAATAAAAAGCAAAAATGTTTTTCAAGAAGTTTCTGAGAGCTAGTTGGATGGTTACAAGACTGCAACTTTAGTGCCCAAACTTCTCATGGGTGCTCTGCCTGTTTAAATTTCACCACCAGCTCAATTAATTTAACTTGGTTAACTTATAGGGTATTGATTAACCAAGCATTGTAGACTAGCGGTCGAATTAAACCAACATGTGCATATATAGGAATGTAAGTGGTTCACATTGGGGCGCTTTGGGAGTTTCTGAAAAAGTGTGAACATAAACAAAATATTCTTTAGCAGACAAATTTTTATCCTTATGCCACAAAACCAAGGCCAGTGGAAATTTTAGTTGGCACCGCTTGTTACTGTTACCTGACATCACGATTGATAAATAACAATTACAAAGAATAAAGACACATGATATACAAAGGGGGTAAACACAAGGCATGATATGCAGTGGTTTGTGGAAATTCAAGTAGTGTAGCGCTGAGAAGACCCTGGTCAGTACAGAGAGCATCCATCATGTCTATAGTGTGAAACACATCATATGCGGAATAAATTCTAAAATTAAATGTATGATGATGCCACATCAGTACAGTTGTCTGCCATTAGATATTTTGAGAATGTCCCAGTCAGTGCAGCTAAAAGTCCTTCAGTGTCGCAGAAGCATCCATTGTCCATGACATCAGTCACTGTTTTTTGGTCTATTGACTTTGAGCCTTTGTTTGTACATGGGAATTAAAAGCAGCATAGCACAGGCGGACTTACCAAGGGGTGCATGATGGGAAAACTGGCACGCTTGCCGAAACGCGTTGTCAGTGATCCAGTGTTTTGTCCTTGAGGCTGTTGTGATCCACTTTGTACATAATTGGGCAGCTCGTCCAACAAGCAAGCATGATTAAGATGCCCCAGAACTTACAGCTGAATCCAAAAAAGTTTTTTCAAGAGCAGAAATGTGCTGGCCAAGCTCACAAAGGTTCACGGCAAAGTCTGGGACTTTTTGGTCAAGCCAGGTTTCCCTGAAGCAGATTGCCCGGCATTGAAATCCTTTTGGGTTTGGAGGAGTAGAAAAAGTTAATGAAATGGATGTTTGAAACGAGCATTGCCGGTAGAGATGGATGGTACGTTCACATTTTGAGTGGGTGTTGGTCCATCGTCGTTGTTTACCCGGTGTAGGTAAGCTTACTCCAGGTATACTCAATACATGTAATTCATCTGGAATTGCACATGAACATACCGAATGACTATTTGCAAACTGCCTGAGGTGTAATAAACCTTCTTGGCTGTAAACACCAATGAGACAAAACATTATGACTTCACCCATGTAAAGTGAATAATGTTGGCTAAAAATGGTGTATGTCAAGGTCTGGGATATATTAGACCGTAAGCTAACGTTCAGCACTCAGTCAGTATGTTGAATGCAGGAAAAAATGTGAATGGTACAAACTTACCCTTACTGACAAAAACATATAACAGCAGAAGAGCTTGTACCAGTGCAACCCTTCCAGACGCCATCTTGGATATTGCACACTATTGTACATCGATGTCAGCATCCTCCCCATCGTGTCCACAAACTTCCAGAATAAATCTACCATGACCAAACCATTAAATTGCTTGGACTCTAATTTAAGCATACCTGAGACTACACTGTGCTCTTTTGGACAGAACCGGGGCTGAGTCCAGTATGGAACCCGAGAGCCAGACAGAGATGGAGGTGCTGGCCCAGCCGTCAGGCAGCGGTAGCCTCTCGTCCAGCAGTCAGGAGCCGCCCTCCAGCTCCTCAGGTCGGTCGAGGGGAACTGGGGACACCGACTCTGCTGGAACAAGCCGTGCTGCTTTTGATTTGGATCTGTACTCCCTTTGTGTAACTTCAAACACTCTTCATTATGAAATTTTAATGGGAAATGACTGCAGCTCCCCTGTACCACCCAGGACTTGAGCTTAGGCAGCGTGTAAGAGCAGAGCTGCTGTGATTCTGAGGATGTCTATGGGAAACGGGAGTTCTGCCATGGGGCTGTGCTTGATGTTTGCTAAGCCCAACCCTACCCTTCCCCACAGACCCAAGCAGCAGCAGAAGCCAGCCCAAACCCTGGAGAGCCCCTCCTGGGCGCCAACTGCAGCGCTGGAGAGAGCAGAGGGGCAGAGGCTTCCGGAGAGGTGAGCAAGGACACAGCTACAGGCTTCAGGTTTTCGCATTTTAATCAAAATACAAAAAGGTAGAACTCGTACATCAGAGGACAGCAGCAAACTGAACAAATACACCTCAATTTCTTTTATACATTTCTTAACTTCTGGCTTTGGTCATTCATTTTATTTAAAGCTGCATATATAATTTTTCTTCTGCAGGTGTAATGGGAATAAGGGGTCGATTCGCCAGGTGAAGCATGAAATGGATCCAGCTGTATTGCCATAGCCGTAGGCTTACTGTAGTTCATAATATACTGAGATCTTGTTTTTGCTTTAGGTGTTTGTGTGTTTTATTGTACTTTTAAAGGTTTCTGAATAATCCCTGCAAAGCAGTGTTGTGTTTTTTATTAAAAATTAAGAATTTCAGTCTGTGTTCATTTTCTTTTCGGCAAGGAAATTCAGGGACAGTTGAACCAGCTCTTTGCGGAGTTCTCCTGAGATTGTGAAGGCTCTGGAGAGGCCAAGGCTGGTTGATCGCCATCGACCTTGATGTTGTAATATTTTGCTGGAGAAGACAAGAAAATGTATTACCTTTTGTTGACGACTCAAACTGGTCAGACAGGTAATACAAGCAAGAAATCCGGGGGCTGGAAAAACAGCTAATGAGTTCATGGTAACCTTTCCCATTGAAAACACAAAGTGAATGTAGACTTAACACCTGACGCTCTCATGACATTGCAGCCTACCAGCGATGGGTGTTTCTTTAGTGACAGAATGACTAGACAGTTGGATCTCTGAGTGGGTGAGCTGACTTCCTATGAATGGCGTCTGCCAACCTCTCAAGCGTGGTCTGTCAGTGTGGACCAGAAAGCCCATGTGCGTCAATGTGTCAATTTAATAATAAAGAAACCCTGGCCTCCATCCAAAGCTAATACTCAACAGAGCACTTACTCCTTGAAAAGATGTAGTAGACATAGCCGTTTGGTGTCCTGGGAGTGGGTACAGAGACTGCAGATGTCACCAGAGTAGGTCCCTTCCATGTGATTTTAATCTCCCTTTCAAGGCCGTCTTCTGTAGAAATGAAAGAATCGGACGATAATCTATCAAAACTTTTGTCTATCCAACAATGGGCAAGGATGAATAAATCCTAAACGACTTTGTACAGTTGATGTTATTTCAGTTTTATTCTTTGCCTCTGTCACTTGGTGACAGACGTGTTTCTGTGGAGACTGTAGGTTCTGGCATGTTCAGTCGCATGAATATCACATGCTATACATTTACCTACGTTAACTTTAAAACCAAGAAGTGAGGCCCACCTTTACCTGCTTGTCGGGCATGTCTGCTCCTGACAGTGACCACCATGTACCTGGGTCTCTGCCCACAGGTTGGGCTTGTCCCATATTTAAAGCCGTATCTCTGTAGCAGGCCCCCTAGAAGTGAACCACAGGGCAACGGAAGATAAAACACTGAGGCCAGTAGTAAATGTACAGCCATGAGCGGTTTGAGCAGCGATGAGAAATTACCTTGTTTGAAGAAAAACACAGACTCTGATCGCCGCCCGTATTCGGGGACGGCCAAGGCAGCGGTGATCTTGCCAGCCAGTCCACTGAAGCCCGCGGAGATTGATTGAGGGTAACCGGGATCCATGACGTCATTTTCAAACCTCCAGTAATTGTTCCCCTGTGAAGCACAGATAGTGTACATAGATCAAAGTAGTTTGCGTTTATTGTTCTACTATAGCTTCAGTTAATATTTAACTATGACTTGTCAATGGTTGTATTTCTACAATGGTTGTATGTCATGGGAAACTGTAAATGTACCTTGAAGAAGTAAGTCTTTCCTTGGCAGTTACAGCGGGTGAAGACCGTGTCTATAGGAGATGGGATGCCCCACACCTCTCTGATACTACGGGCGGGACCCGGTACCCTGTTGTCATCCAGCATCCAAAAGTAGTGACCTGAAAAAGTGTCGAACACATCAATGGCTGCATATATCCTGTGATCAGTATTAGTCCATTTTTCAGTAGAACAGTTAAAACAACTGAATACTGGTGGATGAAAATTGGAGAAATGACTGCGATATGTTACCCACCACGGAAAACAGCAATCGTCCCATTGCGGAGAGTTGTGAGCCCGCTGATGGGTTGTCCGTTGCAAAGGTCGGTGTCATTGCTGCTGTCTGAAAATGAACCAAGTCAGGAAAATGGTAGCAGCATTCAGGAGAAAGACACTTAACTGACTGCAGATGAGCTAACACTCTGCATTTTCCAAAAGCACGGAATATATTTCCACCTTTTAACATTCAATGTCAGAATTTGATGCAATTAGACTAAATAGTCTCCAAATGCAGCTTCCCAAACCAGTCCTTGGGGAACCCCGACCAGTCCACATTTTTGGTCCCTCCCAGCTCTCAGCCAATCAGGAACACCGAATACCTGGCACAGGAGCACTGGGAGCCGAGAGGAAGCAAAAACGTGGACTGTCCGGGGTTTCCCGAGGACTGGGTTGGGAAACACTGTCCTAATGTTTCAAACCAAAGAAAATGATGATGGGGAGAGGATTTTACCTGCCAGGTAGTCTGAGTCGGTGGGATCGTCGGTTTTTAGGGCCTCTGTGCCGTTTGTCTGCATTTCAGGTTTGCTAGGCTTCCCAGTGGAGGCTATTGGGTCCACAGCCACAGAACTGGGGTCCCCAGAATCCCCTCTTCCATCCTGACGCTCAGCATCAGCTGTGGCCGGCTGGTCAGCAGCTGGACGTTCGGGCTGAGCAGTGCTGGCAGCCACATCATCTGCAGACGGTGTGTCAAGCGCAGAGGGCACCGGTTCTGTCTGAGAATCCACTTCGGCGGGTGGGGTTTCCGGGAGGGAGGTGTCATCAGGGGCGTCGCCCGAGATGTTCACCGTGTCCGCTGACACATTAGGAACTGAGCTTCCCGGAGTAGTGGGCTGTTGGGGTGTGGGGGATGTTTTCTCATTTGTAGGCATGGTCTCGGGGCTATGTGTAGAACTGAACTCATCTGAGCTCAAGGGAGCTAGATTTCCATTGTTCGAAGAGCTGGAGTCTGGATTATGTAAACTCTCCTCCTGCGATAATGTTCCATTTGCAAGATCCTCAGAGTTTGTTTCATCTAACTTCTGATCAGTTGGTGGTGTTCCTGCTACAGATTTTTCAGAAGATGGAGTGTCCGATCCCTCCGTATCTGATCCCTGTGTATCTGCATCTGTGGGATTTTCTGTGAACACAAAGCTCCTTGACCCAAGAGAAGGATCAGGAGTTACCTCCTCTATGCCCTCAGGGATGTGACCTGAGGGCTCAGCACTGGGGGAGTTCTCACCTCCCCCAGAGCTCATATTGACATCAGGGTCATTCCCTTTAGTGAAAGGTTCAGGATCAGAGGGTTCATCAGCAGGGGTCACTGTCATAATGGAGAGGAAGAAAACAGAAAATCAAAATTTTTAACCATAAAGTATATGGAACGTAACTTTCCAAGAGTCAAAATATCCCTGCTTAATACTCCGTGGGTACTGCTGTTCTCTCACCCCCCCCTAGGGTTAGAGGTGAGGGTTCTAATGCCACGTTTGCTCTGTGTGGGTAGAGTTTCCATGTCCTCCCTGTGTTGTGTGGATTTCCTGTAGGTACTTTGGTGTCTTCCCATAATCCAAGACATGCAGTTAAGATAACTGCTGCCTATAAATTGCCTAGGGAGTATTTGTCAGGTATCCTGCAGTGGACTGGCAACCTGTCCCAGGGAGCTGGGAGGGAGCAAAAATGTGGACTGTCTGGGGATCCACGAACACGGGATTGAGAATCACTGACCTATGCTGCCTGGGACAGGCTTCTGGTGATAAGTGGTTGGTAGAGCAATGATTAGCATTTCCATGTGTTCAAGGTTTTATATCATTCATCTGTCTTCCAACCACTCATGGCACTGATAAAATCCGTCAAAGCTGATGTTTGTCAGCTGGGGGGTAACACTCTTTTCTCGCCTAGCATGCTGGTACGTGTAACACTATTTCCATGCATAAGCAAGTGGTCATTTACAAGCATAGCAACGTATTCGTTACCTGTGGCCGTTGGGTTGCTGGTTGCAGAGATGGTAATCACATCTCGGCCACTGGAAAGGGTAGTTGTTTCTGGAGAACTTCCAGACTGATTTTCTTGAAACGATCCATCCCCGTCCCCTGAAACTGAGCTTGATTCCATGCCGGAGGTATCCTGGAGGTACTGCTCAGAGCGCTGAGGGACAGCCGTGCTTTCAGGCGTCGAATCCGTTTTGGGTGTGTTCGGCTTTGGGGGCTCGTGGCCTTCACCATTCTTTGGACTGGGAGTGGATCCGGCGTCCGCAGACTCCGCTACATGATCACATACAGTAATCCTGATTACTGACCCTTCTCCGATGGGCCAGAAACATCTGCCGCCTGTGGAAAAAGTCTCTTCGAGCTCCAGCTCAGAGTACATCTGCAGCCTGACTGCCTTCTTTGAACCAGTGGTTCAAGCAGGCGAGTACCTCAAGATCCCTTAGTTATTTTTCTGTAATTTACTAAGTAAATCCCGACAGCTTTATAGGCTCTAAACTGAAGACAGTCCCATAAGTAAATCCTAGCCATTTCATGGATTTCATGATTGAAAAGCAAATTTCCAAAATTCACTCAGTCCATGGGATACACTTTGGAGAAGATTTCTGTGGATTATGTGAGTTTTGGAAATTTAGTGAAAGTTCTTCGTTGGAATACGTGAGGACTGAGTGAGTTTTGGTTCCTGATACTGTGACATGATGAGGAAGGCAGACGGTCTTATCTTAAAAACGAGCTAAGTTTAGAAAAATTGCTCTACACTTAATTACAGTGCTGGACACACTTCTTTTTGGAAATGCATGCCGTATAATATAACTATTCCCTGAAAAAGCTCCTCCTCAGAAATACACAAGGATACGTTTTTTTCTTAATTGATTAAATAAGTAATTAATATGAGTTAATATGGATAAGCAGTGGACAAATTTATATGGACGGACGAATTAATAATACTGGATGCATTTTTTTCATTATAATCATGCCAGAAGTGAGCATGCATGACTTACTAGAACACAGGACTTACCTTTACCACAGTTCCCCACATAATCAGGGCAGCACTGGTTAAATTGAGTACACTCAGCATCACAATGGCACTGTCTGCCTCGCTTGAAGGACTCACCACATCGCCCTTTACACGAGTCTCCTGCAAATCAAACCTACTCTCTAAATTTCTTACATTTATATTCCTTATGCTTGTATTTGCCATATATTTATTTATGATATATTTTCAGGTTCAATAGGCCACGGAAAACTACACCTACTGCAAACATAACTTTCAAGTATATAACTGTACGCTGTTTTTAAAATGATTATTTCCAGTACCAACTCTCCCGTGAACCCGAAAGACAGAGAAAGCTGAACCTTTCTGCTGATGGTGATGTTTCTTATCTTCCTCCAAGAGTAACTCTGTTCTACAATGCATGCAGGTATTAATACGATTGCTGTCTAATGCCAAAGAGCGCCACACAGGACACATATAAGCCGTATAGCTTTTTATGCGGTCATTTGTACACGATACTAGCAGTGCTACAGCCATATGATGTGTTCAGGGGGCTGTGCATTCCTTCACAAATAAACACCAAAAGAAGACCGTTACCCGTGGTGCACAAAGACTCATAATCCCCGCAGCATTCATTGTGAACGATGCAGCTGTAGTCGCAATGGCAGCGATTGCCGCGATGATACGATTCTCCGCATCGGTTTCTGCAGCTCGCTGTTAAGGGAACGACATATTCATTCACCATAATGCTAAAGCTGCAGCTGAAAACTTCTGTTGAGCAACCAGTAAGGTTTCCGAACATGGGTCTGTTTGTGTTTAATCATTAAACTATGTAAACAGTAATTAGTGTCTGAAATGTTCTTAGCTCTATACATTGCCAGTAGAATATATTGCACTTTGATTCGGTGAAAGATACCGCACTTACGTTGTCCGCTACACAATGGAAGAAGATACATCAACACCATAAGGCAAGGTGGTATAAAAGTGTGGGCCATTGCTCTAATAGGCCTACTGTAAGATAAAGACAGTAAAAGAATATTTTTAAATTACATTTAATATATTAACCGTTACTTCGCATTGTTCTTTATAATGTAATAATTATACTTATAAATAAACATTCAAATTCATATGTTGTACTAAATCAATTTTAAACAAAGGTAAATTAAGAAATCTTACTTCTTGTCAAGTGAGCTCCTGTGAATCTAAATGTTCTTTGGTGGTAATTTATATAGTGAGGGCTGGATTTTTTTCAGTCTGGGCTGGTTCCTCTAATTAAATGATCCTACGCCATAACCGAAGGCAAAAAAGAAAGGGAGACGTAGACTTCCTGTTTTTACTCATGAAAACTATTAGTAATACCTGGACTAGCACCAGCGTTATCTGCGCGAAGAGTGCGGGGTAACAGCACATGCTGACTCCCGTCTTAAATGCCAGATATACTGAATGTTCTTCAGATCGGATCATTTTTACACACAACAATTCAATTAATATTAACGCCGTATTTAAACAATCTGTTTGGAATTTAAAGTATATACATTTGGGCTCATCGTTTATTTTAATTTAAATGCATTTCAGAATTGCTTTAAAGAATTACACGTCTGTGCCAATAATTTACCAAGACATTACACTGTCAGATGAACTGATCGAAATTGTCAAAATGAAATTCTGGCATAATGTTTTAATGTTTCTCTCACACCGGTCGGTTATTCAGTTTTGTTTCCTACTGGCAGGGATTCCTGCAAGTGGGTGTTCCAGAGTGGGAGCGCACTTTGTGCCTATTTTTATGCGATGAACGTTAACAAAGCTCTCTATGACTGACTTCAAATAATTCATTTAAAGCGCAAATATTTTGGAACGTGGAAGAAAATATGAATGCAGCAGAAAGCATAACTTGTAACACTCATCTCCAGTCATATGTTAATAATCCTCCCGGGAGAATTATGTGATGTCTGCAATCCCCTATTCAACTCTGAGAAATAACAAACTGTTTCAGGCACTGCCTGCATAATGACGTCATGGCTCCTATGAGGTGTCGAGGCAGACCTTAGCATTTCATGTCTGATAAAAAGCATATGGAAGAATACCCCTGGAAGACATTTGGAGGCTTACTATTTATAAACTTATTTTACTGAAGTAATGTCTCTGAAAACAAATGCTGGCCTATTGCTAAGACTCCGTCCTCAGTAAAATAGTTCTAACAGTCTGGAACATTTGTTCAGACAGAGACTAGTTTAAAATGTAAAAATTAAGGTCAAAATATTTCCTTCAATACTCAAAAGTATTGCAATATTTATGAAGTAAACAAAAACACTGATATTCAAGGAACCCCATTCCTCCAACCAACCCTCTCCACTTTCTGATTTTTTTTATAACGGAGCACAGTTAAACAGTCCTAAAATTAGATGATTGAAATATAGTTTCTGAAATGACCTATATTGTGTAACATGGTGTAAAAAAATTAACTTAATTCGTGAACACCGGAAAGAAAAAAAGGACAGCAATCACGAATCACGCTCAGATATTTATTGCAGTTGTAACCGTTTACAACAGAAATCAGAATCCCTTTTATATGAACAATAAAAGACGTGTTAATCACAACCACGTTAGAAACAGTCATCACCATCTGACTAGACCAGGGGTCGGAACCTAATTTTTAAAGCAAAGACCCATTTTTTTCTAAATATCTGAACTAGGCTATAAGATTTACAATGAGCCGTAATGGGTAGAGAAGTGGGGTTTGAGATACTATTTTTTTATGTGAAAAATAACGGGCATATTTGCAGTTAACACAAAAACAAAAGTTCAAGTACTTACAAAAAATAAATAAAACCAATTTCGGGGGGCATTTTAAATCACTCGGACGCGTAACAGCGCAAAGGTGACTAATATCACAATATCGTTCGGTTCTGTGGCGATAGCCGTCACCCTCAGCCCTTCTTTCGTTCGGCTCTGCAGCCGTCTGCCCTTCGTTCTCCTCTTCACTACTGTAACTGTACTGACCGAACAGTGCAAATGTAGTCACAATTCAACTGGCTATAATATGTAAACCGGAGGAAATATAATCATTTTTACGAAGACCTGGTTAGGCGTGGTGACGATTTACTACAAAACATATATGAAAGAATTAGGAATCCCAATAAATGTTGAAGCGTACGTCCAACCTCAGGTAGCCTACAGCGTACCATCTGACCGGAGACGTACTCTCGTCGTAGAGAATGACTTTGAGGCAGATGTAAATGATGCCGTTAAAACATTACAGCAGCGCGTGACGGACTGCCTCATTCACATATAGCTAAAGAAATATCTAAATGAAAAATAATATTAACCCAAAAATAAATAATTAATCTTTACGGTACGTTAAGACATGAAAATGTGCACGCAGCTGTCGTTCTGAGAGCCGCAGTCACGTGGTCAAAGAGCCGCAGGCTGCCGACTCCCGGACGAGACAATGTGCCTCTGTAGAAATTCATAATAAATCAGTTTTCTGTGCCTGCTTGGGCGGAGAGGTGTGACTGTCAGTTTGACTGTAATATAGTATAACAGACAGTTACAGATTAAAAAGAGGATACGGCATATTTAGAGGCAAAGTTACACAATTCAATTAATTTGAATCAGTACAAATAAATTACTGTAGATGTATTTTTTATTTTTCTTGAGAATGATACATACAGGTTGATTTACATATTTAGAAATGTCATTGCAACAACTTTACATTCAAAAGAGATTTTAGCCTCCCACAAACTGATGCTGACGAGAGTGGCGAGCAGATTCCAAGTGTCTAGGTCAGACAACATGTCATTAATAAATAATAATCGGTTCTATTAATGTCATTCTCTAACGTGTTTTCGAAGTTCAAAACTTCCCAACTACGAAGACGGCGACCGTTCCACTTCAATTTATACTTGTCTTCGCATAACGTGGAATCCAACTTTCAGAGACAATTTATATATTCTTGTAAAAAATTAAGGATAATAACACATTTTAGTTATAACTTATACGTCATTTGCAATATTTTGTTATTTTCAAAGCGCCATTGCCTTGTGACTGCACCCTTAAGCGCCCACCGATGGTTTATTCCTGAACGGAAGTGCCGGTGTTTACAGGAAGCAGTTGTAAGGAGTGCGTCTTCCTTGGACATTTTTTGGAGTTTAAATGGATACTCTGGCTTTTTTCGGTCAGGGGATCGAATGACGACGGTTAAGGGAAGCTGGAACACACTCGATCTTTAGTTCTGTCGGTACGGCAAACGTACAGCGGCACCGTCGCGGACCGAAGAGTGGCCGGCCATCTGCCGCTGGCTAGGCGTCTAGCTGGTTAGCCAGCTCCCTGGCGAGCCGCTAGGAGGACGGACACACCGTGGTGCAGGTGCGATCTTGGAAGATCCCCAAATGTTTGTCGGCTTATGTCTTCCACCTACAGCGGCGAACAGCTTTGACAAAGCTGTATGGGAGGAACCGTGTAGTGAATTTCCACGTCTAGCTGCACGATTCCACATTTAAATTGATCGACTCAGGTAGCCCTCTAGGGGAGATCATGCATGCACTTCAGCTCTCCGGCCATCACGTTTAACTACCCTGATGACAAACCACGTCGACGCTAAGGCGTCCCACGCAAGCTTTATGTTGTTACCTATAACTAATTAATACGCACCCCCTGCTCTTTATTAAAGTATGGTTGGATGTGCGCGTTTTTACTGCAACCCACAGTTGTTTGCAAATATGGAAGCTTGTTACACGGGTGAATAACCGAATAATAATTGATCGATTTTAGTATTATGACATTAATACATTATTTAAGAAAGTTCTTCGTTTATAAATAACTGTTTATAGCCTAAAGTGCATATTAAACCTCACTTGTTTATGTCAGGATGCACCAGGAAGACGCTTGTGGTTACTTTGCCTGTCATGTGCTCGTCCCCTTTCTGTCCAGACCCCGAGTCCGGCCACCACGATGGGTCTGGAGAGCAGCGCCCTACGAAGCTGCAAGCTGGAGGAGCCGCTGCTCACCCTCCCATCCGGGATCACCATGTACTCTGCCCTCCTCCAGGACGGCAAGCGGGCCTCCGTGTTTGTTCATAAGCAGGGTAACGAAGACAAAGTCAATAAAGCTGCCAAGGTATG
The DNA here is from genome assembly GCF_048594095.1 of Paramormyrops kingsleyae. Classification (NCBI taxonomy): domain Eukaryota; kingdom Metazoa; phylum Chordata; class Actinopteri; order Osteoglossiformes; family Mormyridae; genus Paramormyrops; species Paramormyrops kingsleyae. Next base: position 14,216,966 of record NC_132811.1, on the reverse strand, counting down.
TGTCTGAAACTGAAATATAGCATGACCACACACAATAATATATTTTTTGCTTTGTGTGAGAGTCGGTTAAGAAAACGTGGGGCTATTACAGTTAAGGTCATGATATATGTATATTTATTAACCTTATGAACAATAAAAAAACAACAAACAGACATGTTGTCCTTTCACTGCCCCCTCTCCCAAAAAGCACCTGAAGACCCTGCGACACCCTTGCCTTCTGCGATTCCTGTCCTGCTCAGTACAGGACGGGGGCATCCACCTGGTAACGGAGCCTGTGCAGCCCCTGGGGGTGGTGCTGGACAGCCTCTCACCAGAGGAGATCTGTTCTGGGATCTACGACTTGCTGCAGGCCCTGGTTTTCCTGCATGACATAGTGAGAGCCTGGCCTTTTTAAGCAGATCCTATTGAACACTAAGGATATTGATCATTTGTATGCTAAATATTTATGTTCACCCTGCCGATAATAGTGCTTTAACTGTCTTTGCCATTGATAGCTAATGTGGATGCTTTCAGCACAATACATACATTACAGTTCCCACAGGTTACTAAGGTGGGAATTTTATAGGAGAAATGTAATGTTTAAATGCTGGGCTTGAAATAAGGGGTATGTTGTACATTCATGTAAAATTTCTGGCTTTAGTTGTAATTGCATAAATTGTAATGACTTGATTGTACATGCTAAAAGTGTTGTTTGTACAGAGCTGAATACCTTCCATTCTAACACATTGTCTTAAACGTCGTCTAAACTAATGGCCGTTTCATGGATGGGAACGTGAAGCAGGTTCTGCCATGAACTTTTGATGTTTGCCTTTCACAGGGCAAGTCAAGCCACAACAATGTATGCATGTCCTCAATCTTCGTCAGCGAAGACGGGCACTGGAAGCTGGGCGGAATGGAGACGGTCTGCAAATTCTCCGAAGCGACTCTTGAGGTGAGCTTTTAGTCCAAGGCTCACATGCACGTCTTTTCAAAGCTGCTCACTCATACATTTTCAAAGCACATAAATGCTTTGTTACTTAGAGCTTCTTTATATAACTGATTTACCTGTTCTTGTCATTGGCCTCTCTCTTTGTCACAGCTCGGCGGTATGTCAGCGTAATACACTGTTTTATTATGTCCATAATCACATTAACCCTTAAAGGGGAATTATGCCAATATTTTTTGGTCAATTTAACACTGAACTACACCAAAGATTATTGGGAAACTAAGGTGTATAAATCCAGAAAGGGATGCCTGCCTTTTCATTCAAGTCTTATGGTATATATGTGTGGTAAGAAATATCTTATGCAAACAGACTCATCTGATAATGAACAAAATGAACGTTTTCCCCTTCACAGTAGAGTTCCCCTTTGAAGTAGCGGTCAGTGGTAAACATACAAATACGTCTCTATTTTATCAGTTTCTTAGAAGCATCCAGGCAGTGAGAGACCAAAGCGTGCTTCCTCCAGAGGAAAGGGTATGTCATTTATATTATTCCCATTTTCCTTCATTTTTTTCCCCCTGTTGGGTAGAATGGCGTAAGGAAGGATCATCAGGCACTGAACATTGATTTTAAAATGATTCCAGGTTATAAGCTTCCAGATGCTTCCTGAAAAATATGGACATTCTAGAGATTCCTTTTCCTTTGGGGTCATAGTGGAGACCTTAATCCCACTTTTGAGTGATTATGGTAAGTATACGTTTTGTCCATCATTAACCTTTGCCTGCGTGTCACACACAATATTAAGTCTCATACAACATTCAATATCAGGTGTTTAAGCTGGTCGTGATTGAATTAATTCTACCCAGTTATGGTCTGAATGTGCATTGAACACATATTGCACCACAAGATAAATAGACCACTATACCAGTACACTTTCCTGAGTATTATACCAGATCTGAGAACGTAGCTTTTAAATTATATTCGTCAGGCTTTCTAGCATGTCCGTTTTCTGTCTCTTAACTTTTGTTTCTTTGCTGGCTGTAGTCTCTGCAGAAATGTCAGAAAGTCTCAAGTTTACCCTCCAAAATGGTTTGCTGAACCCAGATCCTCTGACCAGGCCACCCCTCAGCAATCTTCTGACGCACATGTTTTTCCGGTACTGTACGTTAATGCTGGTGCAAGTGTGGGTTAAAATGACCTGTTTGGTGACTTGATGCCAACTGTTTACATGATTCATGTTTGATTGGTCAAGTGCAATAAGTACATTGGAATGCTTACTCGTTAAGTACTGTGTAGTTTTTTTCTTGTTGGCCAGTAAAATGCATTTTTTACACTGTTAAACAGGAATGACTTTCTTGACGTGGTAAACTTTCTGAAGAGCTTGACACTGAAAACAGAGGAAGAGAAGAATGAGTTCTTCAAGTGAGCCATTAAATTAAATACACGATTCTTGTTGTTACTATAGTGTTCCTGTAAGTAGTATGGACTACACATCAATAACCTTCTTCAAGCAATATAATCTAAAATCCCAGGTACATTTCAAGCCTGTCATAGATTCTTCCTAGATGTTTTTGCTAAGTGTCAAATATGAACCTGCGCAGGTTTCTCATGGACCGGGTACAGAGTCTTCCAGAAGAACTGATTGCAGTCCGCCTTGTTCCAAAGCTCTTAAACTCCCTGGTGTTTGCCGAGCCTGCCGCCGTTAAAAGTTTCCTCCCTCATCTTCTCAGGCCAAAGAAGGGTATCACTAATTATGTTTGGTGCTTTGGTATTATAATATGCAGCTTGAATATCTTCCTTATCTCATGTTGTAATTCAGCCAATAAAAACGAATGAATTTTTTAAATATTTGAGGTCAGATGGATCAACATACTCTCTCAAGTTAGTAAACCAAGATTCTTTTTCTCGACCTTGGCCAGGATAAAAAACAATTGGAAGCAATGGGGTGGATGCTTGTTTTTCTATGGTTACTAAGGAAAATGTTTCAGGAGAGTAATCAAAACCGTTTTGCTTCTGGCCAGCAGATTCCAGGGGCAGCAATGAGGATTGTCTTCTGTCCATATCCCTCTATCGCAAATATGTCATCCCCCAGCTTCTGAAGCTGTTCAAAGTCAACGAGGAGCATGTCAGGACAGTGCTGCTGTGCCACATCGGGCTCTTTGCAGAGTTTTTTTCTCACGAGGACCTGAAAAATCAGATTCTACCTCAGGTTTGTGGCTTTTGGTTTTTATACAGTCTCCCTCATCTGTATTTATTGTTTTGAATAATCCTTATCAGTAAAGTTTAATGTAAGGATGACTGTACACTTAATAATTTAATGTATTCTTGTATATGTGTACCAATATATATTTATTTATTTCCTGCTTCTACCGCAGATTTTACTGGGAATGAGAGACACTAATGATTCGTTAGTTGCCATGACGCTTCAGAGCCTTGCCGTTCTTGTTCCTTTACTTGGAGCTGAAGTTGTGGTGGGTGGAGAGAGAACTAAAGTGTTTAAACGGACGACCCCCAACTTCACCAAGTCTGCCGAAGTCACCCCAGATTGTAAGAACTGCATGCGTTTCCCCTAAAAGTGTACCATCTTTTTTTGCCTTACATTTCTTTATTTGTGTGTGTCGAGGAACATTTATGGTTCTCTTCTGTCTCTGAAGGCTCTCCTATTCACATCAGTTTACAGCCACAAATTGCCCAGCCACCAAAAATCCTAAATGTTTTCCCCAGACCCTCTGGAAGTAATGAGCTGGTGCTGGAAAACATTGAGTCTCTCAGATCAAAGGAGAAATCAGCTGAACAAATGACGACAAAATCAGGTACCATCTAAGGACATATCAGAGGATTGGTTTCCATTATCTTCATTCATGATTGAAGTAGACCTGAAACTTTGGGGTAGATGCACATAAAAGCATACACCTGTAAAGTGTAAAACGTGGTATAAAAAATAGCATCTACATGAATAATGATGTGAAAATGCGGAGGAACCTTTTTACTACAAAGATATTGATGTTCTGTTTGACTGTGGCTGCTTTCTTTGCTCTGTGGTGCACTGACAGCCTTTTTGCCATTTTACGTTTTCAGCGATCACTCTGAATGGATTCCCCAAAGGACCGCAAGCCTACAACCTGGAAGAGCCTGTGGGCCGCGTACAGTCTGCAGAGGAATGGCCAGACTGGAGTGATGCGGAGGAGGACCAGCCAGGGCAGATCAATGTCCACCTCGTGGAGAAGCAGGAGGGGGCTGTTGTGGACTCCACGGAGCAACGCGAGACGTGGGATGACAACTCAAACCGGTCCCCTGCCTCACTAGCCCGGAACTCGATGACTGACGTCACCCATGAACCAGTAAAAGGGTCCGGAACCTTAAAGCTGAGTGCTGCTTCTAAAACCCAGCTAGAAAGAATGCCCCCTTTGCATGGCGACGGCCAGAACCAAGAGGGCGACGTGAAACCAAAGATGCCCGTGGAATCCGCAAAGCCAAAACAGGTTACAGCGGGCGGTTTAGGGGAGGAGTTCACGATTGAAGTGAGGAGGAAGCCAGAGAGAGATCCAGAAATGGACTTCTTTGCAGACATGGTTCCAGACATTAAGTTGTCGTCTGCCACTTTGACAGCGATCTCCGATGGCATTGTAGGTGATTCTGAACTGGTTACGCCGATTATAGGTAATTCTGAACACACGGGGCCCACAGGCCTGGACCCATCAATAGATACGGTTGCATTGACAGCAAAGTTTGCTGCAGCAGACACAATCGAAGTGAGTATGACTTCCTTGCTTGGATATGGAATCATTTAAAATGTTCTCTCAGTGCTGTCAATCACTGCCCAGTTTAACCAAAAACCTGAAAAATGAAGTGGGCTAAGTAGAATTGGATTAAGCCGGTGAATGATTAACAACCGAGAATAGCTTGTTGGCTTTGTTTCCCTCCTGATCTTTGTTCTGTAGCGGGAAGTCTAATCCCCATTGGGGTTGCGTCAGCGGTGCTAACTCCTTTTAACTTCGTTTATGTAGAATGAAGTGGCAGGCTGGGGTGATGGAGATGACCTTAACTGGGAAGACGAGAATGAGGACGCATGATGAGGCTGTAGGCCATCCACAAAACCATGGAGCAGAAGCTGCTGATCACAGTGAACGAGGCCGAGAGAGTCAGCAGAAACAGGGCCTTCACTTCTACTTTATAGACGTTAAATCGAACTAGTTTCTTGTTTTTTTTTTTTTTTTAATCATTGTCAAACCAGTAGTTTCAAATGCTCTACTGCAGTTTTCTGTCTGCAACTTTCATTTAGGTTTACTGTGGCACACTGTGAAGGTTTCCTTTTGGGTGTACTTGTGTAACATTTTGGTTTTACTGGAAATTTTAATCCTGCCAAAATTTGACAGATTTATGTGGTGGGAAATGCACTACTCTTATTTGTGATGGATTTAATGTGGTGTGTGCCATAGTGCTGATTTTTTTTTTTTTTCTTTCTTCATCTTCATCCCTGAACTGAATAACAGGCCTTGGGGGGGGGGGGGGGGGGCATTTAATCTCAGTGAGGAGAATGATGTAATTTATTTGTATTTGAGGCTTCTAATGTAATAAAAAGTTCTAAATAAATGAATTTTGTAAAGGACTATTAGAATATTGATGATTCCCGTGTATTTTAAAAAAGGAGGGAATTAGTATTATTAAATTTACATTTATTAAAAATTGACATTTGCCTTAGTGAGCAAGTGTTAACATCAGCCAGATAAACAGTAGAGTACTATAACCCTGAGACACAATGGCCTCCTGGTGAAAGAAGCTCAATGAAAGCTCAGGCCGCATAAACAAGCATGAATGTACAGTAGGGTGGTATTTTGGTCTCATTTTCTCTATCAGAACGCTACGTTCTTGGGGGCCCAGCCGTGCCGATTTGGGTTATCAGCGTCTGCAGTTCCCGGAGTCTGGCGCTCGCCCACTGAGGCACCGGCGTCCGTTTTGCCAAAGAGTGCAATGCGGCCAAGGTGCTTTCTGCCATCTGGAGATGCTTCTCAAACTCTTCCTCTTCGCTCGTCAGCTGTCGGGCCCGTTTTGAGCATGGCTGGGAAGGGACGGCGAGGGGTTTGTTCAATTACAAAGTCATGTGATCCAGCACAATGGTCTTCTTGCATAATTTTTCAGAATCACCAAGCGCATACGACACATTTGACTACCTCTAAGCCAGCAAGCAACTCCTCTTCCTCATTTTCCAGTCTGGCACAGTGCTGTTCGTAAATATGTCTTTCTTCTTTTAATCGCTTCACTCGTGCTTCCCCCGTTTCCTCACCATTGACTTTCTGGGAGGGGAGGGGAGGGGGGGTGTCATGATAAATCTATGCATGTAAAAGTTTGGTAAATAAAGCATTTTAAAATATCGACTGACTTACCTTGCTAAGAAAATTCACCACTTTGGTTTTTGTTCCTTCTGATGTGAGACTCTGTGCTATCACTTCTTCATGATTAGTTACCTGATGTAACAATAATACATTTTTTAATTCATACAGTGAAGCACTGTTTCTGCATATAACCCACATCGCTTGGGGCAAGAGGGCACACTGAAAGACTTGCCTCTGCAAACCGGGAAAAGGCTTCTAAGGCATATTGGTGAAGAGGCCAGATGGTCTGACCCAAGAGTTGACTGAAGAGGCTACAGAGTTTGGGCAGGACTTGGTTCTGTGGGCAAAATGTTTGGGGTGGAGGGTGAACAAATGGTTCAATATGTAATTCGTATGTTTACAGCAGAATCTTCAGTGGAAGAGGAAGCTGCAGCAAGGTGGAGTAAACCTAGGTGTGACATTTGATGCTAGTTACAGATGCCTTCACAAATTATAAGTTACAGATATGGGCACTTTTCCACTGCACCTTTGGTATGGTACTTTGCCGGTGTATACCATCAGTAACATAAGTACCAAACCAGGTAGGATACTTTTTTTGGTACTTGGACTTGCAAAGGTGTTCATTGTCGACTGGTTATGCAAATATCCTGCCTCTGAAACACAACACAACCGCTGTCTTGATAAAAAGTTACAAACTCAGAAAACAAAGATAAAAGGAAGTATTTAAAAAGTAATAATAATGTATGCTTGGACAAAAGAAGAGACCCAGGCTTTACTTGCGATCTGGTCGGAAGAACCAGAAGAAGATCTGCATAACATGACAAGAATTAAAAAACGTTTTTGTTATAATATATTAGGCTGCGCGATAATGGGAAAAAAAAAAATATTGCAATATGATTTTGTTGTAATAAATATTGGTATATTTATAAAGCAAAAATGAGTTCAACAAAAATAAATCTCATAAACCCGTCTATGAGTGATTTAAACTGCAAGGATGAAAATGACTGGAAAGCGCATGCAGAGTTCCTGCTAAAGCACCGGCTTCATACTAATTTTTTTTTAACATATACTACATAATCTTGAAAAGGAACAACCATTAAAACTGCAATGCTTGCTAAGTTTTGTTTCCTTTGACAAAATAAAAATCTTTTAGTGAAACTTAAACCCTCCACGCTATAATGTCCGTACGGTATGGAGGTATGAAAAAGCCGGATTCCAAAAAAGCTTGGTGGTCCTTGTAATGTGAGAACTGCATGTGCATAACATGCAATGTTGGCATTAATATCACACATGGCCCAGCCCTATAATATATTATAGCCATTTTTTCAAATTCAGTACAAAATACCACACCTTGCGTTGCGATGTCATACAACCATAGTACCATATTTCAGGAATTTTCTGCAGCACCAAATGTATGGTACCTGGTGCAGTGGAAAAGCACCATAAGTTAATGTACAAATAATGATACCAACGGTATGGTTTGGGATTCAATATGGTGACATGCCACACCTGAATTTCTGGAGGGATAAACAACCCCCCCAAGGAGGCTAAGAAGTCCAGGCCGGCCAGCAGGACGTGGTCAGGGCACGCCATGGACAGCAGGAAGCTGAGGCACGTCAGAGCCTCCAAACAAAACAACAAAACAACAAAACACAAAAATCCTGGACTGCACTTATAAACAGGAAACATGACAACGACAGAGGAAGTTCATTGGTTCATTGGGCACCTGGCAGATGTCACTGGAGTCCAGCTTTTGTAATGTAACTGCAGAGATTGAGAAGAGCAGTTTCACAGTCTGCTGTACTGCAGGGTACTTCTGGACCTGCAACGTCAAAGTTTCAGTCGCATACATAAAGGCACAAAACACATCATACTCTTACTCTACAAATATACACACACACACTTCATAGGATCCCATATCTATGTTATTTAATGTAGCCACTATAGTGACCTACAAACCTGTGAACCTCAAGCCATCTCTCACCTGCTGGGCGCAGATACGAGGCCACAGCCGTTTGACCAGCCTAGCCGCGGACAGCAAGCACTCCGGAGCTTCCTCTCCAGCCACGACCAGCAGGGAAGAGAGCGCCACGTTCTGCGGACAAAGAGAATCCCCGCTACAGTCTGCAACACCCGCCGGCAAACTGGCCTCCGGCCCGCACTTTCCCATCCTCACCACTTGCTCCAGCTCCCCCAGCCTGCACCCCTTCTCCAGCCAGCCGCCGACGACATCGCTGGCCAGTGCCGCCACGTCCCGCTGCACGCGCTTCCTGCCGTCGTCCGAGAGGGCCCTCAGAAGGACGTGCCGCCACACGGGCTGGTTCTCGGCCAAGCCGGGGGGAAACTTCTCTATCAGCTCCATCTAAGTCCAGTTACAGCATCCACCCCATTACTGCAACCCTTCCCAAAGGTTCCAGAAGCGTATACATACAACTTAACCCTGGTTCTTCTGACCTGGTGTTGTGGCGTCATCAGAAACAACAGTCGTCTCAGCAACAGGCCCAGGTGGATCACGTGGTGAGACTCCCCAGGACAAGATTTGATCTGTTGTGATTTAAATTATTGGTCCTTTTTGCACCACGCAAACATTTGCACCACGCAAATGAGCACTGAACGAGCTGCATGTACATAAACCATCCGTTACAGTTTCTTCTTACATGTCATGTTATAATGGTCATATTGGCCAATAGCAGAACTGGATCAAATATCCCAATTTATGTCATAAAAATTTAAATGACAGTTGATTCCAAGCCTGTCTGACAATCAAAAAAAGAATCAAGTGTGTTTGGGGCGGAGCTTAATCTGGCTATAGCACGAGGCAGCCAGAAATGGGGCTTTGCTGTGCTGGGGGTCAATGCTCTCCATGTAACGGACAGGTGTCTGATATAGGATTATCTGCCTCTAATTGTCACCTTTTCAGGGAGCCTGCAAGTGGCCAGGCACTGAGTTAGCGGGAGAAGCCCCCCCCCCCCCCCCGGTGTGTTCCTTTACAAACACTGAGAAGGTGGTCACCCACCCGGCGGACGGCACTCACCAGATGAGCGGCGAGCTTCACGTGATGCAGGCACAACTCTGCTGTGCCGAAGCTGTGGGGACAACGATGCAATAAATTACAATGACTGTGAAGCAGTGAGCCGGGAGCAGCAGGAGCTCGGACTGCATCCTCCTGCTACCAATTAACGTCAAAGTCACATTCGCACCAACATCTACGACAGCCTTTGAAGGCATCTAGAACAGTGCTTCCCAATTGGTTGAGCCATAGAGTCATAACCCAAATTTTTAGCATTCTGAACCAAATTTCACTAAACAAATACTCTATAGTAAACAGACCAACACTGCCATGTACTGTCAAAAAAAAAAAACTGACTGAGCATTTTTTTCCCACCACATTCTCCACGACACAATGAAAATGGTCCCACGACCCATTTTTTGAGTTGTGTCCAACCACTTGATGATCCTCCCATCTAACATAGAAATAAAGGTTGGACTGCCTCTCAATATTTTTTTCAGATTAGACTATTTTGACATTTTTTTTTTTTAACTATTTTTACATTTGATCATATTTCTCCAACTTTGAAAACCTAAACATTTGCATACTGATACTGGAGCAGTTCTGGCAGAAGTCTCCGTTCCGGGACTGGAGCCAGACCCCCGATTGTGAATGCACATCCCTCCCTGCTGTCCTTACACCTAAAGGCACGATCATTTCCCGCAGGCCTCAGACCTGGAAGCGGACTATCGGAAAGCAGCGGTGCTGAGATGCCCATCGGCCCCAATCGCGCAGAAGCAGCTCACCGAGCCAGGAAGCACCAGATGTCGGTCGCGAGGAGGGCAGTCTGGGTGTCAGGCTGAAGTACTGCCTCCAGCATGGAGCGCTCCTGGGAAGGGGGAGGGGGGGGGTGCATTTTTTTCAGTAGTACTCCCTCATACCAAACCTCCTAATTCACAGTAAACATTGAGAAACTACACTCTTACATATTCCCAAACCTTTGACTGTCTAAAACTTGCATAGTACATGAGGTACACAGGAGGACTGGCTGTCTTTCGGGGCTCTTACCAAATTTGGGAAGACGGAAGCTGGAAGAGCAGCCACGCAGGCACACAGCTGGATGCACACGTGCTGGTGCAGAGTCACCTGGCTCTGCGCCTGTCCGTTCATCATCACCCCTGGGACCAGGAGGGGCGCGGCCCGCTCCGCGGAGCACCGGCGGAAGCTCCGGAACACTGCCTGGAAGACAGAGGGCCTGGCAGGGCCCGGCAGAAGGTGAAACTCAGGCCAGGACAGGGCGGCAGACGGGAAGGGCCGTTCCCGCGGTGACGCCGGGGCGCGTACCTGGGCGTCTCCTCCGGGAATCGGCTGCCTTCGCACCAGAGGCAAAGCACCTCCTCTGGCTGGGAGCGCAGTTTGGTCACAACGCTAACGAGTAGGAGGCAGTGTGGGAACAGGGTTTCTGGAACCAACTCTGAAAAACACACACATCATTAAATAAAACATTACAGTATTAAGAACCATTTCATTATCATGTTAAATATTGTGACAACTCACTATGCTATAAAGGGACCATCTATTTCACGATTTCTTGGAACCAAAGGTAATAACAACAGACGTGATTACACTCATACTGAATGGAAAAACATAATCTGCCTTCCATGACTTCATTTTCTCTCCTTCTGGGGACGTAACCTCTGCCCGACAAGGCTATTAAGAGAACTGCGTGCTTCCTGCGTGATGATCAGTGTCTGGAAGGGACCTGAGGAAGTGTCAGCCTGGGTAACGAAGGGACCAACCCTGCCCTGGAGCCAAGACGACCTCCACAAAGGCTCTGCAGGGAAGCAGCTGAGTGACCAGGACATCCACAGCAGTCAGGGTCCCGCTGCTCAACTCCAGGCCATGGGGAATCGCCATGGGGGCAGACCAGAGGCTGGGGGGCAGCTTACTGGAAAGCATGGTAAAAACCCCAAAGGAAGACTTATTACCAAATAAACAACCAATAATAATAAGCCAAACAGAACTACATAACTGACTAAATACCTAAAAATCTGGAGGTAGAGATGGTAAAAGCGGCCACAGGATTTTGACAGAAAGGCCTTGAATTCCTGGTTGAGAAAGAACAAGGTACAGTTACTCACAAAGCAGAAGTGAAATGATAATCAGGTAAAATATTAGTGGCCTTATAACTTGATGTTTCCCCCAGTCACCACTATAGCTTTGACATACAGCTGAAGGTGCTCATGTCACCTCCAAAAAATTTATGATAAGATGATTAAGTTAAGATGATAAATTTGGTACTTCAGAGACAGGCAACACTGATTAGTCGATTAAACTACTACAAAATGTGGCAGAGATGTACAAAGGATTTTGCTTGAAATACCTTAACGTAGTGCACCAACGTGTTGGCAAAGAACCGGCACATTTTTGCCGATTTCTGGAACAACTTGTACTCAGGACATTGCGCCTCCTTTAAGAAAGTGGGGGCAGTTGTCAACAAGACAGCAAACCGCAGATAAAGCCTGCAGTCTAGAAACAGGCCAAACAAACATGGACTGTACCTGCAAGCCTGCTTGCTTCATTTCCTCAGCCAGCTCACAAGAGGAGTAGAAGGAGGCGAGCAAGTCGTCACACAGACGAGTAACGATGTCACCATGACGGAGATGCTCCTCCAACAGGGCCTGGTGCTTGATGCTCTGCCTAAAACGAGAAATTAAATTCAAAACGAATCTTTACTTACCATTTTAATACAACAGGAACACACATTTAATCGATCAAATCTATCCATTCCGAAGCCTGGTCAAAAAAACCATTAACACCGATACCTTGGAGGTTGAAAACGACGTGCTTGTGATTAAGACCAATCAATTTTATGTATTTTACTAAGATTATTACTTACTTAATGATAAACTTCCAAGTGTTGGCATGCAGTGCAACATCCAGGTTTGATATTACGGTGCATATTTCCAGAAGGCTATGTATTACTGTAAAAGAAAGGGTTATTAAAAACAGCTGGCATTATTTCCAGCGATAAGAGTAGGTAGTTACAAAACAGTTACAACCTTGCACAAGGCTGGGGGCACCCTGGGTGGTAAAGCCAGGGCATGTACACATATGCCCTCACAGTCATACACTATGAGCAAACTAGAGACAACAAATCAGACTAACTACATGCCTTTGGACTGTGGCAGAAAACCCGCACAACACAGGGAGAGTGTGCGGAAGCTTAGATGCAGACCCCTAACCCTGATGGTGCGAGGCAACGAAATTCCAAAAGTAGTCTGAGCTCCCAGTTTTGTCTCCCCTCACCCACCGATGACAATATCAGAAATTTCCTCTTCAGAGATCTTGTTCTCCACGGCTGTTTTGTCCAGCAGCTCCATCAGACCTTTCTGGAGAGTGTATGCCTCTTTAAACAGGCCCTGAAGGAGGTCAGCGACCACAGACAGTCGGCCGCAGTATACAGCTTCACTGTCCTGCAAGACAGAGGAGAAACCGTCACAGAGAATAAAGAAAAACTGAGGTTTGGCAATGAATCAGTTGACATTTGTTGTACGCAAAATCAACATGTTAAATACGTTGTCAGTGCTGAATCTGAAGCTGCTGATTCTTAGCAGGGAGGGAACCTTACCTTACAGTGCTCAAAGGTGTCCTTCAGAAGCTTCAGAACGCAAGATGGTAAAGACCGAATTGAGCCCAAGGTCAGACTTTTGTCAGGAGCACAGAGGAGACGAATGACACCTGACAAAACTTCCAGCACTTGGATCATGAGCTGAAAAGTGTGTGAAAACGATTGGTAAACTTAAAACACTAAAGAGAATATATTCTAAGTAAGAAACATACCATTCAGTACATTAAAACAATGTTACCGCTCTTTTTATGACAATCCCAGAAGCTTTCCTGTTAGGACAGGAAACCGGCACATCGCACAAGTTGAAAACTAAAGTTTGAAGTTCAAGAAGGATATTAAATATAAAATGTTAGACTCAATAATGTCTAGAACTTTCTAAGATAGCAATGTTATTAAAGCATCCTTTACCTGAAGAATATTCCTTAGATATGACCGCAGCTCAGAGTTCTGACTGGACAGTTCCCCAATTTGTTTTGAAATCTCATCCATTAAACTACTGAACACCTTTGCCACCTGTAGGAATGACATCACGATTTACTGACATTGACCAAGTACTCCTGCGATGCAATCAGCCTAGCAATTTAAAATTATTCACCTTGGGTAACACCTTGGAGAAACACTCTTCTTCCAGGTCAGACACTCTGAGATGTGGAAGAAACATCTCAGAGATTATTCTCAGGATACCTGAGGGGATCAGATAATGATTTATGGACGATGGACATAGCATGCCTTTGAAAAACACACCAAGTGACAAATACGAAGTAATAGTAGTTTGACAACACTTACGTATACTTTCTTCCCAGTTGTTGGTGTTTTGATACATAGAGTATGAAGAGTCAAGAATAAAAGGTTTGGTTTTCTGTTTCATAGTAGGGCACAACACCGGAACCTATTTAGTCAATGATGAAGGGACACAAGCTAACCAGACCACAAGGTGGTTTAATGTTTTTAAGTGCTTAAAATCCCTCCAGGTCCTAATGGTCCTGCAATGACATATTTGCAGTCAAATAAAGGATATGACCAGCTTTGGTAGGACAGACATCAGCTCCTGGCCACAGGTCTCCGGACTCCAGGAGGTCACCTCCTCCAAAAGTGTGGTCTGTGACATTGTCACGCCTTCACGCACCTACCAGTTTCTGCAACAAAAAAAAGAAAGAAAAAAGGGGGCGAAATCAATATTAAAATCAAAAGATCAAAATTAGATTCTCTGATAATAATTTCCCATCAGCCGATCAAACTGCCACTTGCAAACTCATCGCTTCTCTATCGACTTTGAGTCAATCCTATCACTGACTACGCAAGATAAACAACTTTTCTGCATGTATCATTTAAGTATTTTGTGAGCGTCAAGACACAGATCGCGGTAACAAAAAAGAGCCTTGTTTAGGGCTACAAGCTGCTTGTAACGTCGCCTACTTAGTGAGATGCAAAAACAATATGCCAGAATATTCTCAATTACAAAAAAAAACCCACCTCGTATGCTATATTAGTTCTCAAAAAATGACTTCCCCAACGCTTCCTGGTATTTTTATAACTACATTCTGCGATAACAGTACCTCAGCTTTCCAAAATCCAAATTTGCCTCCATTTCGTCTTTCCGTCACTGAACGTGGATTAAACCATTATTCTAGAATTTAGGGGAAAACAATGGGTAATATTTTACCTTAATTATTATGTAATTAATATAAATTTGTATTCGATATTTATACATAACATATTATTTTATAGATTATAATACTGGAATATGTATAGTTTCGGCAGTGGTAAACATTTACTCAAACCGAACTTTTGGTTGGTTCCAGAGCGTGCTCTCTGTTCAATGCTTTCCGTGTCACATGGTGTTTACGTCACAGTGGCCGAGAGTGGCTGTTGTTCTAGTACCGAGATCGAAGCCTTCAAATAAGTCAATACACGAAATAACAGATTGGATTTCATCTATGAGATTGGTGCTACGATAATTTTTTTCTTTATGTTGCTTCCTCCCCATATAATTAATCACGACCTGTGTCAGTATGATTAACGTAACCACAGTCATAATATTAATATGTATTTCATCACATTTTAATACCATAAATATGTCAACGTTTTACTTATTACAGCTAGGTATTTCCCTTGCACTACAGCAGGCTTCCTTCTGAAGTGTGAGCCGTCATACCTTGGCTTATAAGTCTTTGTCCTTTGTGTTGTGCCACTTACTGCCATTATCGAGTTACTTGGTCTGCAGTTATTAGAATACAAGCTTGTGTATGGTTTTACTGTATGCTATCCTAAGAGAGATGCTCAGAAAAAAATAAGTACAAAACTCATGTCATGTTTGTTTTGAAAACATTTAAAATCAAAACTCAATTTTCCACAGTCCTGGCATAAGATCATGTTATTAGTTGTATTTGCTAATATCTAAATATCTTCAAATACTATGAAAAACATATCCTATATTTCTGTGTTTTTTACTTCAGTTGTGTTGAATCATTCACTTACCTCTTATTGTGTAATTCTATGTTAGCATAATATTTTCCAAATTGTGTTGATCATTCTTGTAATCCTGTACTGGATTAGCAGTCGAAGTATGGATGGATGGATGGATTGATGGATGCTTACTATAATTTCTTTCATGGTCTTTTATCTTTGTCATTAAATGTTACAATATGGATGTTCTTGATACAGAAAATAAATCTTGAATCTTATCTCCTTCCATTGTACCATTTTCTCAATATATCTTTCAATAATGTACTCAGTTAAGATATGAAGATGGTAATAAGGCAGTTGCTGTTTACCGTGATTCATATTGAGAGCTTAATGTATGTTCTGGACTCTTGGAATAGTGGGCACTTTTGGAAAATACATATAAAATAACATCCAGCAATATTACCAGAGGTGCATTAACATGAACAGAACCCCCCGTGCTATAAAACGTTGGGGAGGGTAAATTGTATTTCAGTCCAGGCAC